>NW_019154132.1:811931-1032839 GCF_002288905.1 Enhydra lutris kenyoni
CGCTGCTCTCCTTGGTATTGAAACTGTACTCCTCGGTAGGTGAACTTAGTCCTGGCTGGATTTCTTGTTGATCTTCTGGGGGAGGGGCCTGTTGTAGTGATTCTCAAGTGTCTTTGCCCCACGCAGAGTTGCACCGCCCTTACCAGGGGCCGGGCTGAGTAATCCGCTCGGGTTTGCTTTCGGGAGCTTTTGTTCTCTGAGCGCTTTCCGTAGAGTTCCTGAGGACGGGAATGAAGATGGCGGCCTCCCAGTCTCCGGCCTGGAGGAGCCGAGAGCCCGGGGCCCCACTCCTCAGTGTGCCCTCAGAGAACAGCGCCCAATTACTCCCATCACCCTGGCCTCCGGCCGCGCTCCAAGCTGACCGAGCCTGCGATTGGTTCAGGGTAACCCCGAGTTTAGAGCTCACTCCTCGGCTCTGTCTCTGTAGCCAGCTTCCCCGTTCTAATACCTGTAAGCTCTGCGACACTCAGACACCCCCGATCCTTCTGTGACCCTGCGGGACCTGAGGCCACACTGATCCCGCACGGGCTTCACCCCGGTTAAGCCTCTGGAGCGATGTCCCTCAGCGGAACAGACTTTTAAAAGACCTGATTTTGTGCTCCGTTGCTCCGTTGCTCCGCCGCTTGCCGGGAGCCGGCCCTTCCCCCTGTGGTCTATCTTCCTGTCGCTTTGGATTCACTTCTCCGCCAGTCCTACCTTTCAGAAAGTAGTTGATTTTCTGTTTCTAGAGTTGCTGTTCTTCTTCTCTTCAATCTCCCGTTGGATTTGTAGGTGTTTGCAATCTTTAGATAAGCTATCTAGCTGATCTCCCGCTACCTGAAGTAGTCTCAGCCTGCTACTTCTCTGCCATCTTGACTCCTCTCCCTACTTATTTATTTATTTTTTACACAAGTTCTTTTTTTTACATATTTATTTATTTATTTATTTATTTTAATTTTTTATTTCTTTTTTTTTTATGACTTTCAATTTATTCAGAACAAAACAACACAGAAGGTAAGGAATTACCCACTGATAAATGGCATGCCATTATCAAGCACATGGAATTGACCCCCAAATGGATTATTCATTTTATAATATTTTTTCTTTGCAGATTATTTTTTTTCAGCATAACAGTATTCCTTGTATTTGCACCACACCCAGTGCTCCATGCAATCCGTGCCCTCTCTAATACCCACCACCTGGTTCCCCCAACCTCCCACCCCCTGCCCTTTCAAAACCCTCTGATTGTTTTTCAGAGTCCATAGTCTCTCATGGTTCACCTCCCCTTCCAATTTCCCCCAACTCCCTTCTCCTCTCTACCTCCCCTTGTCTTCCATGCTATTTGTTATGCTCCACAATTAAGTGAAACCATATGATAATTGACTCTCTCTGCTTGACTTATTTCACTCAGCATAATCTCTTCCAGTCCCGTCCATGTTGCTACAAAAGTGGGGTATTCATCCTTTCTGATGGAGGCATAATACTCCATAGTGTATATGGACCACATCTTCCTTATCCATTCGTCTGTTGAAAGGCATCTTGGTTCATTTTTTAATTTAATTTTATTTTTTTCAGTGTTCCAAGATTCATTGTTTATGTACCACACACAGTGCTCCATGCAATACATGCCCTCCTTAATTCCCCCCACCAGACTGATCCATCCCCCCACCACTTCCCCTCCAAAACCCTCAGTTTTTTTCTCAGAGTCCACAGTCTTTCATGGTTCATTCCTCCCTCTGATTTCCCCCAATTCACCTTTCCTTTCCTTCTTCTAATGTCCTCCATGTTATTCCTTAGGCTCCACAAATAAGTGAAACCATATGATAATTGAGTGTCTCTTCTTGACTTATTTCACTCAGCATAAGCTCCAGTTCTTTCCATGTTAATACAAAAGTTGGGTATTCATCATTTCTGATGGCTGAGTAATAATCCATCGTATATATGGACCACATCTTCTTTATCCATTCATCTGTTGAAGGATATCTTGGCTCTTTCCACAGTTTAGAGATTGTGGCCATTGCTGCTATGAGCATTTTGAAGAACCTCCACACTGTTTTCCAAAGTGGCTGCACCAACTTGCATTCCCACCGACAGGGAAAGAGGGTTCCCCTTTCTCCACATCCTCTCCAACATTCGTTGTTTCCTGTCTTGTTAATCTTTGCCATTCTAACTGGTGTAAGGTTTTGATCTGAATTTTCCTGGAGGCTAGTGATGATGAACATTTTTTCATGTGTCTGCTAGCCATTTGTATGTCTTCTTTGGAGAAGTGTCTGTTCATATCCTCTGCCCATTTTCTGAGATGATTACCTGTTTTTTGGATGTTGAGTTTGAGGAGTTCCTTATAGATCTTGGATATCAGCCCTTTGTCTGTAGTGTCATTTGCGAATATCTTCTCTCATTCTGTGGGTTGTCTTTGTTTTGTTGACTGTTTCCTTTGCTGTGCAGAAGCTTTTGATTTTGATGAAGTCCCAAAAATTCATTTTCGCTTTTGTTTCCTTTGCCTTTGGAGACATGTCTCGAAAGAATTTGCCGTGGCCAATGTTAAAGAGGTTACTACCTATGTCCTCCTCTAGGATTTTGATGGATTCCTGTCTAAGTTGAGATCTTTCATCCATTTTGAGTTTATCTTTGTGTAATGTGTAAGAGAACGGTCAAGTCTCATTCTACACATAGCTGTCCAACTTTCCCATCACCATTTATTGTAGAGAGTGCTTTTTTTTCCCCACTGGATTTTTTTTCCTGCCTTATTGAAGATTAGCTGACCATAGAGCTTAGGGTCCATATCTGGGCTCCCTACTCTATTCCACTGGTCTATGTGTCTGTTTTGGTGCCAGTACCATGCTGTCTTGGTGATCACAGCTTTGTAATAAAGCTTGAAATCAGGCAACATGATGCCCCCAGGTTTGTTTTTCTTTTTCAACATTTCCAGGGTCTTTTCTGGTTCCATACAAATTTTACTTTGTTTGTTCTAGCACTTTGAAAAATGCTGGTGGAATTTTTATTGGGGTGGTATTGCAAGTGTAGATTTCTCTGGTCAGTATAGACATTTTAACAATGTTTATTCTTCCGATCCATGAGCATGGAACAGTTTTCCATCTTTTTGTGTCTTCTTCAATTTCTTTCATGAGTGTTCTGTCGTTCTTCAAGTACAGATCCTTTACCTCTTTGGTTAGGTTTATTCCAAGGTGTCTTATGGTTGTTAGTGCTATAGTAAATAGGGTCAATTCTCTAATTTCTCTTTCTACAGTTACATTGTTAGTGTATAGGAAAGCAAATTATTTCTGTGATTTTTGTATTCTGCCATGTTGCTGAATTGCTGTATGAGTTCTAGTAATTTGGGGATTGAGTCTTTTGGATTTTCCATATAAAGTATCATGTTATCTGTTAAGAGAGAGGGTTTGACTTCTTCTTTGCCAATTTGAATTCCTTTTATTTCTTTTTTTGTCTTATTGCTGAGGCTAGGACGTCCAGCAATATGTTGAATAATAGTGGTGAGAGTGGGCATCCCTCTTGTGCTCCTGATCTTAAGGGAAAAACTCTTGGGCTTTGCCCATAAAGAATATTATCAATGATGGCTTTTCATAGATGACTTTTATGATACTGAGGTATGTTCCCTCTATCCCCATACTTTGAATAGTTTTAATTAGGAAAGTATGCTGCATTTTGTCAAAGGCTTTTTCTGCATCAGTTGAGAGGATCATATGGTTCTTGTGTTTTCTTTTATTAATACGCTCTATCATGTTGATTGATTTCTTAGTGTTGAACCACTCTTGCCTCCCAAGAATAAATCCTACCTAGTGGCGTTGAGTAATCCTTACAATGTACTATTGAATCCTATTGGCTAGAATCTTGTTGAGTATTTTGGTATCCATATTTAACAGGGATATTGGTCTGTAATTCTCCTTTTTGGTGGATTCTTTATCTGGTTTTGAGATCAGGATAATGGTGGCCTCATAGAATATGTTTGGTACTTTTCTTTCTATTTCTAATTTTTGATATAGCTTCAGTAGCATAAGTATGACTTCTTCTTTAAATGTTTGGTAGAATTCCCCTGGGAAACCAACTTGCCGTGGTTTCTTTTTGGGGGAAGTTTTTGATTACTGATTCAATTTCCTTACTGTTATTAATCTATTCAGAATGTCTATTTATTCCTGTTTCAGTCTTTGTAGTTTATAAGTTTCCAGGAATGCATCCATTTCTTCTGGATTGCTTAAGTTTTTGGCATATAGTTGCTGGTAACAATTTCTAATAATTGTGTCCTTTTTCTTGGTGTTAGTCATGATCTCTCCCCTTTCATTCATGATTTTGTTAACTTGGGTCCTTTCCTTTTTCTATTGGATAAGTCAGAACCAGGTATTAGTTACTATGATCTGTTCTACTGTTTCTGGTCTCTATTTCATTGACTTCTGCTCTAACCATTAAATTTTCTCTTCTGCTTGGTTTAGGCTTTATTTGCTATTCTTTGTCTTGATACTTTAGGTGTAAGGTTAGCTTGTGCATTTGGGATTTTTCTAATTTTTTCTAATTTTCCTGATACAGAACTTGGATGACCATATATTTTTCTTTTAGGACTGCCTTTGCAGTATCCCATAGGATTTGGACTGATGTGTTTACATTCTCATTAGTTTTAATGAATTGTTTACGTATTTCTTTAATTTCTTCGTTGACCCAATCATCCTTTAACAGGATGCTCTTTACCTTCCAGGTGATTGAATTCCTTCTAAACATCTTGTGGTTGAGTTCCAGTTTCAAAGCACTGTGTAGTCTGAGAATATGCAGGGAATGATCTCAATCTTTTGTTATCTGTTGAGACCTTATTTGTGACAAAGGATGTGGTCTATTCTGGGTAAAATTCCATGTGCATTAGAAAGGAATGTGTATTCTGTTGTTTTAGGATGGAATGTTCTGTATATACCTAAGAAGTCCAGGTCCAATGTGTCATTCAATGCTCTTGTTTCTTTGTTGATCTGCTTAGATGATCTGTTCATTGCTGTGAGTGGAGTGTTGAGGTCTCCCGCTATTAGTGTATTCCTATCAATATCTTTTTTTATTTTGGTTATTAATTGGTTTCTATAACTGGCTGCTCCTGTGTTGGGGGTCATAGATATTTACAATTGTTATATCTTCTTGTTGGAAAGACCCTTTAAACATGATATAGTGTTCCTCTTCATTGCTTATGACAATCTTTGGTTTAAAATCTAATTTGTCTAAAATGAAGATTGCTACCCCAGCTTTCTTTGGAGACCCATTAGCATGGTAGATGGCTCTCCATCCCATCATTTTCCATCTGGAGGTGTCTTTAGTCTCAAAGTGAGTCTATTATAGACAGCATAAGGATGGGTCTTTTTTCTTTTTTTTTTTTTCTTTTTTTTAATCCAATGTGAAACCCTGCATCTTTTCATGGGCGCATTCAGCACATTTACATTCAGAGTAACTATTGAAAGATATGAATGTAATGCCATTGTATTGCCTGTAAATTCATTGTTTCTACAGATTTTCTCTGTTTCTTTCTGGTCTATGTGACTGTTAGGGTTTCTAATCGTTTATAGAATCCCCCTTAATATTTTTTGCTGCCTGGCTTTGTTGTTGTGTATTCTTTTAGTTTCTGCCAGTACTGAAAGCTCTTTATCTTTCTATCCATTCTGAATGACCACCTGCTGGGTAAAGTATTCTTGGCTGCATGTTCTCCTCATTTAGTACCATGAACATGTCTTGTCAGTCATTTCTGGCTTGCCAGGTCTCTGTGGATAGGTCTGATGTTATTCTGATGTTCTTCCCTCCATAGACAAGGAAATTTCTCTCCCTGGCTATTCTCAGAAAAATTTCTTTGACTGTAAAATTTGCAAGCTTCCCATTATATGTCAGGGTGTTGATCTATTTTTATTGATTTTGGGAGAGGGTCCTCTCTGCCTCTTGGACATGAATGCTTGTTTCCTTCCCCCGATTAAGGAAGTTCTCAGCTATCATTTTCTGAAATATAGAAAATAGAAGACTACCTCCCCCCCCATCCCCTGAGGATCACAATAATTCTGATATTGGAATATTTCATGATATCATTAATCTCTCCGATCTTTTTCTCATGTTCTACTAACAGTCTATTTCTGTTAGTTTTCTATTTTCTATTCTGTTTTCCTCAACTTCCTTCCCTTCCATCAACTTATCTTCTAGATCACTAATTCTCTCTTCTGTCTCATTTATTCTGGCTATTAGAGTATCCAGTTTAGACTGCATGACATTCATAACATTTTTTTTTAATTCAGCCTGATTCGATCTCATTTCTGCTTAGATTCATTATATTGTTACTAATGCTTTCTTTCAGGCCTAGTTATTGACTTTATGATTACTATCCTGAATTCTATCTCCAAGCTCTTGCTTATACCCATATCCATTAGTTCTGTAGCAGAGGACATTGTGTCTGTTTCTTTACTTTGTTGAGAATTCCTCTTCTTAGTCATTCTGTCAAGGAATGGTTGAATGAATGAGCAGAATCCAAAATATAAACCATGATACAAACAAGATGCACCTTAGAAATGAGAAATGATGGAGAAATAGCCCTGATAATGGAAGAAGAGAGGGCCCAGCACATAAATTAGGAGGAAAACGTAGGAGGCAGGAGGAAAACGTAGGAGGCATGAGGAAAGGATAAACATCATATCAGTTAGGAAAGCTTTCAGCTCAATTAAGATAAGCTTAACTAAAAAGGTTTAAGCACTAATGACATTTAATTGTCTCCTATATTGAAAGTTCTAAGGATAGGTTGTTCAGAGATTGGAAAAAGGAATTTAACAGTCTTGTCTTTCTGAATTCCCAACCTTATGGTATGGACTTCTCATCTTTAGTGTCATTATTTTGTGGATTCATCTTTTTAAGCTTATGCTACAGTTACCAACAATGTCCAAATTTTAGTGACTTAAGACAACAAAGGTTCAGTTCTTACTCACATTGTCTTGTCTTTGTGTTTTCATTCCAGGATATAAATTGAAGAACAGCCTTCATGTAGAGCGTACTAACATGAGAGGAGAAAAAAGAGTCAGAATTGAATCATAGAACTGACTTTTTATTTTTTTAGTTTTTAAATTTTGTGACAGACAGAGACCACAAGTAGGCAAAGAGGAGGCAGAGAGAGAGGAAGGGAAGCAGGCTCCCTGCTGAGCAGAAAGGCCAATGCGAGGCTCAATCCCAGGACTGTGGGATCTTGACCTGAATGGAAGGCAGAGGCTTTAACCCACTGAGTCACCCAGGTGCCCCATAGAACCGGCTTTAAAACATTTTATATATATATATATATATATATATATATATATATATTTTTTTTTTTTTTTTTTTTTGGACAGAGAGAGAGCACAAGCAAGAGGGGCAGAGGGAGAAACAAACTCTCTACTGTGCAAGGAGCTGGATGCAGGACTTGATCCCAGGACCCTTGGATCATGACCTGAGCTGAAGGCAGATGCTTAACCCACTGAGCCACCCAGGTGCCCCAGAACCAGCTATTAAATCTCACATTGGTTATGTTATATGATATGTTCCATTATCTAAAACAAGTCCTGTGGCCACACGTGAGCATTAAGAGTGGATACTTCTTCTTCTCCCATAGGGGACACCGAAAGTTCCATGGCAACCAGCAGGAATATGTTATCCTGTAATTGGAAAACACAAATAATTGGGTGCATTAGTATAAGCTACCACACCTTTTGGGATTGCAGAATTTCTGCACAATATTACCTTTTACAAGAGGGATGGGAATTGGAATAAGGGGCAAAATTTTTCCCTCTACTTCTTCATGTCAAGGAACAATATGTGTTTGCAGTGCATGGATCAATAGTGTCATAGTTTGATGCTATTCTCATTAGCATATCAGATTCTTAAATACAGACACAAACTGGTAGTTGCCAGAGGGGAAATGGGTGAGATAGATAAAGGGAGTTAAGGTAATTGGATAATTAGAAGGTACAAACTTCCAATTATAAAATAAATTAGTCAAGATTAAAAAGTATGCATAGGGAATATAGTCAATAATATTGTAATAATTTTGTATGGTGACAGATGGTGACTATACTTATGGTGAACATTCAGTAATGTATAGAATTGTTGTATCAATATGCTGTACAGTTGAAACTAATATAACATTGTATATTATACTTCAATAAAAAACAAACACAAACCAAATGTTTCTCAAAAAAGGTGTCAGGGAAAACAATATGATTTCAATACAACAAATTTCTAAGAAAATACAAAAAAAAAAAGAAATAGTTATTATTTATTGCCTAAATTCCTTTAGAGTTTATTTATGCCAATTTCCAAAGCACAGCAATAATTGCATTCTTTCAAGACCTGCTCAATTTCTAGTGTGGCTTTTCCCCCTACAGTCAGTCATTGTTGTGTTTTCTGAAAAAATACAATTCATTATAATGAATTCAGGTATTAAATGGCTCTCTTTAAAATCTTGGGCATTGACTGACTTCCAAATTTGTCATGTCAGTACATGTTAGAGAATACAAATATATAACATTCATCTCCACTGAGTGTATCTATAACAGAAAAACCTACTGAACACATTTAGTGTAAATTGGTAAAGAATCTCTTTTGGTAGCCAAGAAATTCATCAATACCTCTGTGGCTTTAAAGTTTTAGAGTAAAGACAGGCTAATTTGATGTAAATCTTTTCCTATAATTATGTTATGTCCCCCAAATATTCTGCAAATTCTTCAGTCAAATCATACTATCAACTTTTTAGTTGTCCAAATAAATAAAAATTCTCTTAAAATGGAGAAAGTGCCCATTAGAGAAATTTCATGAAGCCTTTACACCATTCCAAACAAGAATATTTTGCTTGGAGCAATTTCATTGTTATTTTGGAAAATAGTCTTCATGCAATTTTGATTAAAACATACACAGAATAACTTAAAATTGTTAATATGAATATTAAATATAAAACCATCTTAGAACCTGTCATGAATTTTTAATCTGAAAAGATGTGTACTATATATACTGGGCGACTGGACACTGCTTGCAAAGTACCCTTCGTTCATGTTGACCTTTGAGAAAAGAAGCACTTGTTTCACTCTATGGTTGGCATGAGAGCAATGTTTGATCAGATGTTGATAAAGGATATATGGGGCTAGGATCAAGAGTCAAGCCCACTAATAGAGAAGTGTTTGAGTTATCTACATGATGAGATGCATAAAAAAATGCACAAAACATTTGATTTTAGGGGAGGAATTCCCAAACACCTATTAATGTGATTTGAAATAAATTGCATCAAAACAACAGTTTGTATTGAACTCTTTCCCTTCTCTGAGTGTGTAGCAACTTAGACAAAATCCAGCATTGAAATGTAAGGAATTAAGATATTTCAGTTCATACTTTTCCAGTTCCTTAGGCTACACATTAAGAGTGCTCAGCTACTTCTTAGTACATGAGCCAGTAGTTTTGGTTTTGTTTTGTTTGTTTGTTTGTTTTTTTCCTCCAGGAATTAATGCCAAGAGTTTCAAGAAGTACATATTAGTAATATTTTTTAAAAGATTGTTGTGAAGTGCTTCCAAATGGGAAAGATATAAACTCTTATTACTAAATCCAGGTGTACATTTATACAACCCCTTTTTTTTATTATAATGAAGGGAAATACGAACCACTGAAATTTATAGTGGTCCATAAAATCCCTAATTTTAGTTTTAATGTAATTATCTTACTTTCCAATATTTTGCAAGAACTATTGAATATCAGTGAACCAGAATTTAATGGATTTTATATTTTTTTGTTTGATCTTGCATACCTTTTATTTGTACACCATGATGAAATGACAAAATTTTAGGGGTCTGAAGGAGGAGGCTCCTTGATAATTCAGAGGTTTTACATTACTAAAGTTTCTATCTATTGGGCTATATATCAATCTATTCTTTATTTTTTATCTGTTTAGGGAGGCAATGAACTTCAGAGTAGACCTCAAAATTCCAACACAATCTGTCCTTGGCTTTAGCTTAAGTCTCAGCTTTTAGAAGACTAAGTAGAAGATGCCTATTTAGTGTCAGTTCTGGCATTTCTGACTTGTGTGATCAATGATATTGATATTGGCCATCATACTTAATAACCTTGATAATGTCTATGTCATAAATGAAGCATTCATGTTTATTGTTAATATTTGAATGTTTACTTTCAGATAAACTGATACTCAAAGTTGTAAGTAGGAGTAAAACAATATCCTTATATGCTTTATAGCTTGAAATTAATATGGTCAGCTAAAGTATAAGTGTATATTTATAATTGCAGTAGTAAAATGCTTTAATAATTAATGATTACTGTTCAGACCAATAAACAATATTCTTTGGTCCAGTTTTTATCAGTATGAAAGTAGTCATTTTATGCTTTCTTCTCTCTCTCAGTTGGTTCTAAACCTGCAGATGTGTTAAAAATTTTCATTGAGTAAAAAGTTATAGAGCAGGAGGAGGAGTCAATTTGGTAGAGGAGTAGCAGGCTGAGATGACATCAGGTCCCAAGAGTTCAGTTAGATAGTTATCAGACCATTCCAAACACCTACAGATCCAACAGGAGATCAAAGAGAAGAAGAGCAGCAATTCTACAAACAGAAAATTGTCCACTTTCTGAAAAGTAGGACGTGTGGAGAAGTGAATCCGAGGTGATGGGAAGATAGACCATGGGGGTAGGGGCCAGCTCCAGGCAAGTGGTGGAGCAATGGAGCACAAAATCAGAACATTTAAAAGTCTGCTCCACTGACGGACATCACTCCAGAGACTAAGCGGGGGTGGAACCATCTCAGGGACAGTGTGGTCTCAGGTCCTGCGGGGTCACAGAAGGATCAGGGGTGTATGAGTGTAGCTGAGCTCACAGGTATTAGAGTGGCGAAGCCAGCTACTGAGATGGAGCTGAGGAGTGACATCTTAACTCGGGGTTAAACTGTGATCTGTGGCACAATCGAACCACTGCTCTTTGAGCAGGGACCCCACAAGTGGCACATCTGGGAAGAACTGTTGGAAGAGCAGAGTGACAGGAATTTGCTGGGTTTGGAGACTTCAACTGGGGCTGTGTGCCAGACAGAAATGCTCGGTCACAGGCCAGGCGAGCTCGGAGCACAGATGGAGAGCAGGGAGATGGGAGTGATTGAGTGCTTTTCTCCAAGGACGCACTGAGGAGTGGGGGACTGAGCTCTCAGCAACTCTGGGCCAGAGATTGGGAGGCCACCATTTTCATTCCCATTCTCCAGAGGTTGACAGAAATCTTCAGGGAACAAAAGCTCCTGAGAGCGAACCCAAACAGATTACTTAGCTCAGCCCCTGGCAAGGGCGTGGCAATTCCACCTCAGGCAAAGTCATTTGAGAATCACTACAGCAGGCCCCTCCCAAAGAAGATCAGCAAGAATATCCAGCAAAGACCAAGGTCACTGATCAAAGAGAACAGTGGAATTCCAGAGCTAGGAGAAAGCAAAGCATGGAATTCATGGCTTCCTCCCAATGATTATTTAGTCTTGCAAAGTTAATTAAATTTTCTTAATTTTATTTTTGTCTTATTCTATTTTTTTAACTTTTCCTCATTTCTCTCTTACATTTTTAAACTATTTACCTTAACAATACCTTTCTTTAAAAAATCTTTTTAAACCTCCATTATTGTAGTCAAATTTTATTCTTCATTCTAACTTTATTTTTTGTATACATATAGGGTTTTTCCCTTCTAAAAAATTTTGGGATGCAATTTCTTCTAATAGATCAAAATATACCCTAAATCCAGCACAGAGTTTGTTCTAGTCTCCAGGCTGAGCAAATTGTGTCCACCTTTTTTCCCCTTTCTTTATCCAACCAAATTATCTTATCAATTCCTATTTTAGAATTTTTTTAAATATTCATCTTTACATTCATAATCCATCCCTTTATTGTGTTTACCCTTATTTTTGTATATCTATAAATTTTGTTTCTTTAAAATTTTGGGACGTAGTTTCTTTTTTTTTTTTTTAAAGACTTTATTTATTTATTTGACACAGAGAGAGATCACAAGTAGGCAGAGCAGCAGGCAGAGAGAGAAGGGGAGGCAGGCTCCCCGCTGAGCAGAGAGCCAAATGCAGGGCTCGATCCCAGGACCCTGAGATCATGACCTGAGCTGAAGGCAGAGGGCTTAACCTACTGAGCCACCCAGGTGCCCCGGGAGGTAGTTTCTTCTAAAAGACCAAAATACACCCAAAATCAAGCGGATGACTTTGTTCTATTCACCAGTCTAATATATATATATATATATATATATATATATATATATTTCTTCAAATTTATTTAAAAATTTTTTATTACCCACTTTCTTCTCCCCTACATTCGTAGTCTCTTCTGCTTTGGTTAAAGCACATTTTTCTGGGGTCATTGTCACCCTTTTAGTATTTTATACTCTCATTCATATATTCTTATCTGAATAAAATGACAAGGCAAGAAAACTCACCACAAAAAAAAATAAATAAAAAAATAAAAAAGAACAAGAGGCAATACCAAAGGCTAGGGACCTAATCAATATGGATATTGATAATAAGTCAGATCTAGAGTACAGAAAGACAAATCTCAAGGTGCTAGCTGGGCTTGAAAAAGGCATGGAAGATAGATAAACCTGTCTGGAGAAATAAAAGAACTAAAATCTAACCAAGCTGAAACCAAAAAGGCTATTAATGAGGTACAATAAAAAATGGGGGCTCTTACTGTTAGGATAAATGAGGCAGAAGAGAGAATTAGTGATATAGAAGACCAAATGATGGAGAATAAAGAAGCTGAACAAAAGAGAGATAAACAACTATTGGACCACCAGGGGAGAATTCAAGAGATAAGTGACACCATAAGACAAAACAATATTAGAATAATTGGGATTCCAAAAGAAGAAGAAAGAGAGAGGGGGACAGAAGGTATATTGGAGTGAATTGTCGTAAAGAACTTCCTTAATGGCAAAGGGAACAAACATCAAAATCCAGGAGGTGCAGAGAACCCCCCTCAAAATCAACAAGAATAGGTCCACACCACGTCACCTAATAGTAAAATTTACAAGTCTTAGCGACAAAGAGAAAATCCTGAAAGCAGCCTGGGAAAAGAAGTCTGTAACATACAATGGTAAAAACATTAGATTGGCAGCAGACTTATCAACAGGGGCCTGGCACCAAACCAGCACTCCAGGAAATACTGAAATGGGTCCATACCCTGTCATCTAATAGCAAAACTTACAAGTCTTAGTGACAAAGAGAAAATCCTGAAAGCAGCCCAGGACAAGAAGTCTGTAACATACAATGGTAAAAACATTAGGTTGGCAGCAGACTTATCAACAGGGACCTAGCAGGCCAGAAAGAACTGGCATGATATATTCGGAGCACTAAATGAGGAAAACATGCAGCCAAGAATACAATATCCAGCTAGGCTATCATTGAAAATAGAAGGAGAGATTAAAAGCTTCCAGGACAAACAAAAACTAAAAGAATTTGTAGACACCATACCAGCCCTCCAGGAAATACTGAAATGGGTCCTCTAAGCAAAGAGAGAGCCTAAAAGTAGTAGACCAGAAAGGAACAGAGACAATATACAGTAACAGTCACCTTGAGGCAATACAATGGCACTAAATTCATATCTCTTAATAGTTACCCTGAATGCAAATGGGATAAATGTCCCAATCAAAAGACACAGGGTATCAGAATGGATAAAAAACCAAAACCCATCAATATGTTGTCTACAAGAGACTCATTGTAGACCCAAAGACACCTCTAGATTTAAAGTGAGGGGGTGGAAAACAATTTACCTTGCTAATGGACATCAAAAGGAAGCTGGGGTGGCAACCCTTTTATCAGATCAATTAGATTTTAAGCCAAAGACTATAACAAGAGATGAGGAAGGACACTATATCATACTCAAAGGATCTGTCCAACAAGAAGATCTAACAATTTTAAATATCTATGCCCCTAACGTGGGAGCAGCCAACTATATAAACCAATTAATAACAAAATCAAAGAAACACATCGACAATAATACAATAATAGTAGGGGACTTTAACACTCCCCTCACTGAAATGGACAGACCATCCAAGCAAAAGATCAACAAGGAAATAAAGGCCTTAAATGACACACTGGGCCAGATGGACATCACAGATAAATTCAGAACATTCCATCCCAAAGCAACAGAATACACATTCTTCTCTAGTGCACATGGAACATTCTCCAGAATAGAACACATCCTGGGTCACAAATCAGGTCTCAACCGGTACCAAAAGACTGGGATCATTCCCTGCATATGTTCAGACCACAGTGCTCTGAAGCTAGAACTCAATCACAAGAGGAAATTTGGAAAGAACCCAAATACATGGAGGTTAAAGAGCATCCTACTAAAGAATGAGTGGGTCAACCAGGAAATTAAAGAAGAAGTGAAAAAATTCATGGAAACAAATGATAATGAAAACACAACTGTTCAAAATCTGTGGGACACAGCAAAGGCAGTCCTGAGAGGAAAGTATATAGCAATACAAGCATTTCTCAAGAAACAAGAAAGGTCTCAAATACACACCCTAACCCTACACCTAAAGCACCTGGAGAAAGAACAGCAAAGAAAGCCTAAACCCAGCAGGAAAGAGAAATAATAAAGATCAGAGCAGAAATCCATGAAATAGAAACAAACAAACCAACAAACAGAAACCAGTAGAACAAATCAACGAAACTAGGAGCTGGTTCTTCAAAAGAATTAGTAAGTTGATAAACCCCCGGCCAGACTTATCAAAATGGAAAGAGAAAGGACCCAAATAAAAAAAAATCATGAATGAAAGAGGAGAGATCACAACCAATACCAAAGAAATATAAACAATTATAAGAACATATTATGAAAAACTATACATCAGGAAATTTGACAATGTGGAAGAAACTGATGCATTCCTAGAGACGTATAAACTATCAAAACTGAACCGGGAAGAAATAGAAAACCTGAACAGACCCATAACCAGTAAGGAGATTGAAGCAGTCATCAAAAATCTCCCAACAAACAAGAGCCCAGGGCCAGATGGCTCCCCAGGGGGATTCTACCAAACATTTAAAAAAGAACTAATTCCTATTCTCCTGAAACTGCTCCAAAAAATAGAAATGGAAGGAAAACTTCCAAACTCATTTTATGAAGCTAGCATTACCTTGACCCCAAAACCAGACAAAGACCCCATCAAAAAAGAGAATGATAGACCAATATCCTTGATGAACACAGATGCAGAAATTCTCACCAAAATTCTAGCCAATAGGATCCAACAGTACATTGAAAGGATTATTCACCACTACCAAGTGGGATTTATTCCTGGGCTGTAGGGTTGGTTCAACATCTGCAAATCAATCAATGTGATAGAATACATTAATAAAGGGAAGAAGAAGAAACATATGATACTCTCAATAGATGCTGAAAAAGCATTCGACAAAATACAGCACCCTTTCTCTATCAAAAATCTTCAACATGTAGGGATAGGGGGTACATATCTCAATATCATCAAAGCCATCTATGAAAAACCCACCACAAATATCATTCTCAATGGAGAAAAACAGAGATTTTCTGCTATGGTCAGGAATACGACAGGGATGTCCATTATCACCACTGCTA
The DNA here is from genome assembly GCF_002288905.1 of Enhydra lutris kenyoni. Classification (NCBI taxonomy): domain Eukaryota; kingdom Metazoa; phylum Chordata; class Mammalia; order Carnivora; family Mustelidae; genus Enhydra; species Enhydra lutris. Next base: position 827,495 of record NW_019154132.1, read on the forward strand.
TTCAACATAGCACTAGAAGTCCTAGCTTCAGCAATCAGACAACAAAAAGAAATTAAAGGCATCCAAAACACCAAAGAAGTAGTCAAACTATCAGTCTTTGCAGATGATATGATATTATATGTGGAAAACTGAAAAGACTCCACTCCAAAACGGCTAGAACTTGTACGGGAATTCAGTAAAGTGTCAGGATATAAAATCAATGCACAGAAATCAGTTGCATTTCTATACAACAACAACAAGACAGAAGAAAGAGAAATTAAGGAATTGATCCCATTTACAATTGTACCCAGAACCGTAAGATACCTAGGAATAAACCTAACCAAAGAGGCAAAGTATCTGTACTCAGAAAACTATAAAGTACTCATGAAATCTAAATTGAGGAAGACACAAAGAAATGGAAAACTGTTCCATGCTCATGGATTGGAAGAACACATATTATGAAAATATCTATGCTACCTAAAGCAATCTACACGTTTAATGCAATCCCCTTCAAAATACCATCCATTTTTTTTTCAAAGAAATGGAACAAATAATCCTAAAATTTATATGGAACCAGAAAAGACCTTGAATAGCTAGAGGAATGTTGAAAAAGAACGCCAAAGTTGGTGGCATCACAATTTCAGATCTCAAGCTGTATGACAAAGCTGTCATCATCAAGACAGTATGGTACTGGCACAAAAACAGACACATCGATCAATGGAACAGAATGGAGAGCCGCAACTCTATGGTCAGATTCTTTGACAAAGCAGAAAAGAATGTCCAACGGAAAAAGGCAGTCTCTTCAACAAATGGTGCTGGGAAAATTGGATAGCCATATGCAGAAAAATGAAATTGGACCATTTACTTACACCACACACAAAAATAGACTCAAAATGGATGAAGGACCTCAATGTGAGAAAGGAATCCATCAAAATCCTTGAGGAGAACACAGGCAGCAACCTCTTTAACCTCAGCCATAGCAACTTTTTCCTAGCAAGATCGCCAAAGGCAAGGGAAGCAAGGGCAAAAATGAACTATTGGGACTTCATCAAGATCAAAAGCTTTTGCACAGCAAAGGAAACAGTTAACAAAACCAAAAGACAACTGACAGAATGGGAGAAGATATTTGCAAATGAACATATCAGATAAAGGGCTAGTATCCAAAATCTAAAAGCACTTAACCAAACTCAACCCCCAAAGAACAAACAATCCAATCAAGTAATGGGCAGAGGACATGAATGGAAATTTCTGCAAAGAAGGCATCCAGATGGCCAAGAGACAAGTCAAAAAGTGTTCCATGTCACTCAGCATCAGGGAAATAAAAATCAGAACCACAATGAGATACCACCTCACACCAGTCAGGATGGCTAAAAGTAACAAGTCAGGAAATGACAGATGCTGGCGAGGATGCAGAGAAGGGGAACCCTCCTATACTGTTGGTGGGAATGTAAGCTGGTGCATCCACTCTGGAAAACAGCATGGAGGTTCCTCAAAAAGTTGAACATGGACCTACCCTATGACCTAGCAATTGCACTACTGGGTATTTACCTTAGAGATACAAATGTAGTGCTCCGAAGGGGCATGTGCACCCGAATGTTCATAGCAGCAATGTCCACAATAGCCAAACTATGGAAAGAACCTAGATGTCCATCAACAGGTGAATGGATAAAGAAGATGTGGTGTATATACATATATCTCTATATATGTATATATACAATGGAATACTATGCAGCCTTCAAAAGAAATGAAATCTTTCCATTTGTAACAACGTGGATGGAACTAGAGGCTATTATGCTTAGCGAAATTAGTCAATCAGAGAAAGACAATTATCATATGATCTCCTTAATATGAGGAATTTGAGAGGCCAAGTGGGGTGCTTGGGGGTAGAGAAGGAAAAAATGAAACCAGATGGGATCAGGAAGGAGACAAACCATGAGAGACTCTTAATTCACAAAACAAACTGAGGGTTGCTAGGGGGAGGGGGGTTATGGAGAGGGTGATTGGGTTATGGACATTGGGGAGGGTATGTGCTATGGTGAGTGCTGTGAAGTGTGTAAGCCTGAGGATTCACAGACCTGTACCCCTGGGGCTAATAATACATTATATGTTAATAAAAAGTTAAATTTATAAAAACCTTATAGAGCAGTTGAAATGTACCTGTTGGATCCCTCAACACCTAAACTCCATGAATTATTCAACATTGAGATTCCTGGGAGTTTCTTGATCTTTTCCTTCACTTTTATTCCCCTTATAGCATGGGATTTGTATCATGAAATAAACTGTCATTTACCTGAGCTCATTTAAGTAGATTTCTATTGCTTGCACTAATGTTGACACAATAGGTTTATTACATTTTATTTCACAAAGCAACTATAGTTTTTTCAAGAACTCTAGGTATTTGTTTGACTGTGGCCAAGTGATGAGGATTGTGATTTTCAATGAATTCAAAAGAACACTAAAAGCTTAAGCAGTGAAGTAATTTTCTAGGGTCACATAAAGGAGCTGAAAAGGGACCCTGAAAAAGAGGTGCATTTTGACATCGATCACTGACTTTGTGTATAAGTTTACAGATGAATATTTCTTCTTTCTCATGGGCAGAGTCCAGTGTAGTATGACAGCACTTGGACCAACTGCAGAGTGCTGTGGCCATGAACCTATCTTGAGGCTGGTGGCCCTCAGTGCTTAAGGGACAGGTTTTAGCAGGAGACATCTAGACATAGTGACTTAATTTTTCTCTTAGCTTAAAAATTTTGTATCTAGTTGTTTATAATTTTATTATGTACTACCACATAACAAATTGCCCCAAAACTTTGTGGTTTAAAACAATGTATGTGTATTATCTTACACAGTTTCTGAGGGTCAAGAATTTAGGAGTGGCTTAGCTGGATGGTTCTGTATTGGGATTTCTCATAAGTCTGCAATCAAGATGTTGACTGATGCTGCAGTTCTCTGAATGCTTCACTGGGACTGCAGGATTCACTCCCAAGGATGTTCATCCACATGCCTTGCAAGTTAGTGCTTTTTGTTGGGGGGTGGTGGCCTCAGGCCTTCCCCACATGGACCTCTCTCCATAGGGGCTACTTAAGTGTCTTCATGACGTAGGAGCAGGCTTCCTCCAGAGTGAGTGATCCAAGAGAGGGCAAGTTGAAAACTTCAATGTTGTGACCTAAACTTGCATAAAAATCTTGACCTATTTTGTGTAACAGCAATACTTGTAGGAATTTAAAAACTTAAATAGGGGTTTTAATGTTGACTCTGTCACTCCAGATGTATTTACTTCAAATGGTGAAGGACTGGCACGATCTAAAATTAACTTTTATTTATTTTATTTTTATTTTATTTTATTTATTAACTTTTATTTATTTATCCATTAACTTTTGTTTATTTATCCATTAGCTTTTTCATATTTATTTATTTATTTATCCATTGCCTTTTATTTATTTATCCATCAGGTATTTCTATTTCAAAGTATCATAAGATAATATAGCTAGTTACTGTAACCATTCAATCTTATAAAGGCAAATGCTGGGAGTCAAGTAGTGAGTGACCATTTTTCTTGACTTGGTTATAACTATTAACATTTTGGGGAGGGCCAGAAACACCATTTTTTTCTCCCCTTTTGTGTTTGGAATCAAGAAAGAGATAAGGCACAGGGAACATTTGGGTGGAAAATAGGGTGCCAGATATGTTGCTGAAGGAGCAGACTAGAGCAAGGCTTTAGATCTATGGCCAAATGGGCTTGATATAAATGTACCTACTCACTTCCAGGCACAGCTGGACAGCTGCAGGTATCTTCAACTTACCATATGGCCAAGATTCCCCTCATGTGCAGGCAGAGAGAATCTGAAAGACGTAAGGTAGAGCTGAGTTTAGCTGGCTGAATTCTTTCTCCCAAACTCACTAATCTGATAATTCAGCTTCTCTCTCAAGGGCAGAAGTGAGTGAGGGCTGGGGCAGAGAGCATCTATGTTGATCAAGTGCTGCTTCTGGACAAAGCAAAGGTATTTCAGAGAATCTATGCTAATGATAGTAGGTCATCAACAATCCTGCAATTAGTTAGTGAGTCATGATTGTGGGGTTAGCACAGATCTAAATACTACAGATAACAAATGTAACAGAAAGCATTCTGGCCCCTGAAACAGTAGCTAGTCAGACAGATAATATACACACACATGAAAATTTAAGGAATATCTGGGTCTGATCTTACTGTTGAAAAAAATCATTAATTAACAAGGTATAAATTCTGAAGTGTAGAAGAAATGATCACCGGATACCTCAGGAGGTCTTTTCAATCAAACATTTCTTCCTGCCTGATTGTCTGAAAGCCAGCTGTGAAAAGAGGACTGTTTTTCATAAATGATGGTCAACAATGCTCTGTATTTTCTGTCTTCTTATTCAGATGATTTGACATCTGGGGTCTCACTGCTCAGAGGGACTGCCCCTCCTAGGGTTAGCTAATGCTTAAGAGATAGTAAAAATACTCTTCTGGGGATTGTGCTTTTCAAATGAAAAACAATCAATCCAGAGTCTACCCTCTGCCCACTGTATCCCACAACTCACTGAAATTATTCACCCTAGTGGATTCCAAGCCTATGTGCCCCTACCTCATACATTCCTTGCCTGTGGAAACTCCATAGAGTCTCTTGCCATGTTTTCCCTTTCTGCCTTCTGTCTGCTGACCCATCCTGGTGCTTATCCGTGTAGCTCTGCATGGCAGGGCAAACCCCCTACTTTTAGGAAATATGAGTAATAATGGCCATTATCTCTTGAACTTTGGCTTCACCATACCTGAATGATAATAAAGCCTACATTTAAAAACACATTCTTCTCCCTCTGCCTTAGAACATCAGGGTTAGTGTTTAAATGTATTTTTGTTACTAGCAAGTTTTCTGATGAATTGAAAGTGAAGGTTGGAGCATTTTTTTTAAGTTTTTTTTTTTTTTTTAAACATATAATGTATTATTTGCTACAGGGGAACAGGTCTGTGAATCATCCGTCTTACACAATTCACAGTACTCAGCATAGCACATAACCTCCCCAATGTCCATAAGGGTTGGGGTATTCTAAAGTATTTTAGATAGACTTGATATTTATACCTTTCTTTTTTTCATAGATTTCCTGTTTAAAATCTTCTTATATATATCCAGTATCTTTTTTTCAGTTACTTTTTTATTTTGAGACAATAGTAAATTCACATGGAGTGAACAATGCAGATGGATTCTATGCACTCATTACCCAAATTCCGCCCAGTGGTAATATTTTGAAAAATTATAGGACAATATCACAACCAGGAAATTGACAGTGGTATAATCCATAGATCTTACTCAGATTTCAATGTTTTACCTGCACTCCTTTGTGTGTGTGCATTTAAGTTCCATCTTGCATGTAGATTTCTGTGACCAACGTCACAATCAGGGTACAGAGCAGAGAACAGTTTTATCATAAGTGTCCTTTGTGTTACTATTTTGGACCCCCAACCAACTTATACCCCGCTACCTTCCCTAACTCTTGGCAACCACTAATGCATTCTCCATCTCTACAATTTTGCTATTTCAAGATATTGTATAAATGGAATAATAAAGTATTTGACTGAGTTTCTTTATTCAATGTATTTCCCTTGAGATCCATCTAAACTGTTGTGTATATGAATATTTTGTTCCTTTTTATTGCTTAGTAGTATTTCATGATGTGGATGTACAAAAGTTTGATTAATCATATAACCATTGAAGGACATCTGGGTTGTTTCCACCATTTTTTAAAAACATACATTTTTCATCTATATTAGTCACCAAGACTCCACAATTATGTCCTCAAACTTGTCACTATTATAGTTTTATTCTTATTCTTTCATGTCTGCTGTGACATTTCTCCATTCCTACAAGTGTCTTTGATCATTTTAAAGGAAGAAACTTTTTCTAAAATCAGAGTACAAATTCTTCTTTAACCTCAAAATAATTAATTACTTTCTTTGTGCTTCACTCCTTGGGATAATTATTCATTTTCTCTTTGCTTCATTTCCCCTTCCCTATATGAAGCTAGTAAGTGTCTTTATCTCTAGTGTTGAAAAGGTTAATGTGATCACTTCTGTTTACACAGCCTGATAAAAAGGTTATATAAATTATTTAGACATAAAGGTGTGAGTCAACTCTGCCCACCCCCACCCCCCAACTAGAGCTGAGGTTACAGAGAATCAAATATAGCTCCTCATCTGCCTGTCACATTTTCTGGGTCAGGCCCTTTTCCTGGTAATATTTAATTCCCAGAATCCTGTCTTTCCAGGGGTCTGGTGCTGAGACTGTTCAGGCACAAACCACTTAAAGATGCCAGACATACTAGATTATTCATTAACAACTACTCAAGAAAGAATTAGTTGGACCTACATAGGATTGGATTTGTAACTCAAGATATTAATTAAGCTTGATGAAGTTCAGGCAAAAGCCACACACATCCTCTTTTCAGGATAAAAGTTTGCCTTTATGGTGGACCTAGTGTCTAAAATATCTTATTATATTCATCCGAGTACAAAAAAAGAAAGCTTATGCATTTAGAACCATCATGCTAGAAGATTTTGAATTCAGACTCATTGAAATTCCAACCAGGCCTACCTCTGAATGAGGACAGAATGCTCAAGGCTGAAATATCACCATCTGAACACCCTGCTTCCATTAATCATAAGTTAGAGGGAAATTGAAGGCCTTCTTCTGGATTTGCAGTCTCTATTGTGCAGCATGATCTCTCTGGGGGCATGCATTATATCAGGAATCTGATTTATAAATTTTTCCCAGTGATTTTGATGATCAATTTTGGAGAACCTGTATTAGGTGACATTGCCTCTTGAGAAAAGCCTTTTCCAAGCCTGTTTCCTCCTTGACACATAAAGGGTCAGGAAACAGCATAGACACTGTAATATAATTGACTCAAGGATCCTGGTGGTGAAGCTGGGCATCTTGAAATTTCTGAAGTTGGATATCTCAGAAGGAAGCATGGTGATGCTGATGATGGACTCAGGGCTATATCATGTGGCTCTGAGGCAGAACAAGCATGAACTTGGTAGCTGCTTAGCTTCTGTCAGCCTTTCTGGGGGAGGTTAGGATAAATGCTCTGTTAGGTCACTTCTAGATCTGTAGTAGGACCAAGCTTCCTTTTATAAAGTAATAGGACCCTAAGTAAGGACACAGTCTGACCCTGGGACTCTGGGGGCCTGAGTAGAGGAGTGTACAGGCTGATGTGGGAATAATTGAATACAGGATAGATGGTTCATAAATGTGAGTGAAGGAAGGTATGGTTGAATTAATGAATAGATAGGAGCGAAGTCTGCGGTACTGTGATCACAAGTAGATTCCCTTTCTAAGCCTATCTCTCAAAGATCCTAACCTGGTTTTACCTAGGACTCAAGTCCAGGGAAAAGCATAGGAAGTTTTGGTTAGATAAAGAGTCCTTTCTGTTATTTCTATGCTGTTGGGAGAGGCTTACCTATAGATAAATAGATCAATAAATGAGTTTGTTTCCAAAATGCTGCAATACTACATACTGGCCTGCTGGTAGAGTTCATGAAAAGAAAAGAAACAAACAAACAAACCAAGCTCTAAATGTCTCTATAATGTCATATAGCACATCAACTAAGATCATAAAATTTCTCCTTCTTAAGCATTGGTACCATCACAGAAGATGTATATCCCTTCTCAAATTCTCATTGAAGCTTTGCTCTGAAATTCTGAGGCACAGGGAATTTTTGAAAAAGTAGGAAATCATTTATTGATTAATAAAAAAGAGAGTTGTAACCTTTATAATCCTCAACTACAACCATATGACTCTCATCAAAGAAAGTGTGGCAACAGTTTCCCAGCCCTCTAAATAGGTAATGTAAATATGAACATAGCAGGAGGGTATATTTAAATAAGGAACAGAAAGTCTTGCAAACAGGTTTTCTGAAAAGCTAATATTATGTTCTATACTAGGCTGGTACACACCTCAAAACATCAAATATGAAAGAATGTACTGAAGCATAGAGTAGTATTATGTATTAAATTAAAAAAAATCTGAGTAACTAGCTTGTTTATTTTTTGGGTACCTAGGGTAAGGGAGATACCTTGCTGAAAATCAGGATAAGCTTTTACAATAATAACCATAGAATATTATCACAGATTTGAATGACATTTGTAGAGCTCCAATTCTTAAAAAAAATAAAAACAGGCAAAATATTATAAAATAAAAAGAAAAGCTTTATGAACATTGAAATGGAAGTAATGGTAATTTGTTTAAGACTTTGTATTTTCAAAATCAATTTATTATTTTTTATCTATACCATACACCTTGGTTTGTTTCTCAAAATTCAAGACAGATAAATTTAAAAGTAAAATTGTTTTAGATCATTATCAATCTGCTAATTTGATATGTTTTTGAAGTTTCCTTGCTTTTAACTAAACAAAGGTACAAGTCTTTGCATTTTCTGCAACATCTGAATATCACCTTTCCATCAATATGAAGCCATATAGGGTGGCTTATTTTGTAATGCAGTCAAACCTTGTGTGAATAGTACTTGCATTTCCAGTTTTGAACTTCTAAGGTGCTCAATATGTATGTCTGAGTAGATATGTAAATGAATAGGGTTGGCTGCCAGCAATAAACTGGTGATGTTTTGTATTCATCTTCTTTTAGAGAGGATAGATTTAGCTAGTAAGAATATAGAATTACCTAGTAAGAATATGGCAGAAAGAAGTACTTAATCATTCCAGGTATCTGACCATATTCTCTAGACAAGTGTAAGCTAATGTATGTTTGATCAGTTTAAGTACCAATATTTTCTAATCATCCTTGACTCACTGTTTTGGGATTTACTTTTCAAATTCCATAGCTGTGATACATGCAAACAGTGATACAGAATCATAGTTGTCTTTGAAGTGAAGTTCTCCAGCATGCAGGAAATACAATGTTTTGTTTTTCTCAATTTTCATCATTCTTTTCATTCTTTAACCAGAACTCTTTTCCTCTATTCCTAGAATATTTCCTGGTGGGAAGCTGGACCCTCAGAATGATGAAGTAAAGCTATGTCCTATGGGACATTAATAGCTACTCCTCCCAACAAGTCCTGTCCTCCCCAATAATGCCAGTTGACAGTTTTTTTTTAAATCTCTCTCTCTCTTTCTGTTGTTCCATCTCTATCTATGTTAGGAAAACTATACACATTTACAGAAAAATTGCTTACAAATATGTGATAGTCTTCTTTCCAGAAGCCAGAAAGAATGCTCTGCTTTCTTGCACTGCTGATAAGTTAGCACTAATCAACTAGCTGCAGAAGTACTTCTGTGTTTCCTGTAAGAGTCCTTGGAATGCTAGAAGTATTTTATCTTTAATTTTGTAACTCAGATATCTTCTGAGGCTTGTAAGGTTTTAGCAAAAATGACATGCCCTATGAATATAGCTTTTCCCTTGTACAAATTTCTTCAGAAATCCACTCACACCAAGCATGAATGAGTTCTGGTATGACTGACAAAGGTCTAGATAGTTAGGAGAAGACCATCTTCCATGTTTCCTAGAAGCCCTCTCTCTCTTGTTTCCTCCTGTGTCTTCCTATAATACACTCTAGCCCAAATTACTAACCAATATTCCACCTCTCTCCACACTCCAGATCCTTATTTCTTCCTCTGATATGCTCATCACTTCCTCCTTCCTGTGGAAACTTATTGGGCAGCCAACCAGAAGACAGTCCTTATACAACACACACACACACACAAAATAAAACAAATGAAAGAACATGATTCTACATGAGAAGGTTTTTTGATTATTTTTTCCACTTTGATAAACCTCCCAAATAAATAAAATCACAAATGAGAGAGGAGAAATAACAACCAACACCACAGAAATACAATTATAAGAGAATATTATGAAAAAATATATGCCAACAAACTGGACAACCTGGAAGAAATGGATAAATTCATAGAAACATAGAAACTACCAAAACTAAAACAGAAAGAAATAGAAACTTGAACAGACTGATGACCAGCAAAGAAATAGAGTCAGGGATCAAAAAAGCTCAAAACAAACAAAAGTCCATGGCCATATGATTTCACAGGAAAATTCTACCAAACATTTAAAGAAGAATTAACTTCTTTTCTTCTCAAACTATTCCAAAAATAGAAAAGGAAGAAAAACTTCCTAATTCATTTGATGAAGCCAGTATTACTGATACCAAAATCAGATAAAGACTCCACTAAAAAAGAGAACTACAGGCCAATATTCCTGATGAACAAGGATGCAAAAATTCTCAGCACAGTACTAATAAACTGAATCCAACAATACATTAAAAGACTCATTTCCCATGATCAAGTGGGATTTATTCCTAGGTTACAATGGTGGTTCAATATTCATAAATCAACCAAGATGATACACCACATTAATAAAAGAAAGGATAAGAACCATATGATCATTTTGATAGATGCAAAAGAAAACATTTGAAAATACAACATCCATTTATGATAAAAACTCTCAACAAAGTAGGTTTAGAGAGAATATACTGAAAGATAATAGAGGACATACACAGCAAACCCACAGATAATATTTTTCTCAATCAGGAAAAACTGAGAGCTTTTCCTCTATGGTCATGAATAAGACAGGGAGGTACACTTTGATCACTGTTATTTGACATAGTACTGGCAGTTCTAGCCACAGCAATCAGACAACAAAAAGACATAAAAGGTATCCAAATCAACAGTGACGAAGTAAATCTTTCACTATTTGCAGATGGTATGAAACTCTATATAGAAAACCCAAAAGATACCACCAAAAAACTGCTAAACTGATAAATGAATTCTGTAAAGTTCCAAAGTACAAGATCAATGTACAGAAATCTATTGCATTTTTATTTTTTAAAAAGACTTTATTTATTATTTGAGAAAGAGGAAAAGCACAAGCAGTGGGGGTGCAGAAGGAGAGGGAGAAGCAGACTCCCCACTGATCAAGGAGCACAATGGAGGACTAGATTCCAGGACCCTGGGATCATGACCTGAGTGGATGGCAAATACTTAACCGACTGAGCCACCCAGGCACCTTATCACATTTCTATACAGTTCAAGCAGCATAAACAGAAATTAAGGAATCAATCCCATTTACAGTTGTTTCCAAACAGGAAAGTATGGAGGAATAAACCTAACCAAGGAGGTGAAGGACAAGTACTCTGAAAACTATGAAATATTTAGGAAAGAAATTGAAGATGACACAAAGAAATGGGAAGACATTCCATGCTTATGGATTGGAAAAATAAATATTGTTAAAATGTTTATCCTACCCAAAGCAAACCCAAAGCAAAGATTGATTTAATGCAATCCCTATCAAAATGCCACCAGCGTTTTTCACAGAGCTAGAACAAGCAATCCTAAAATTTGTATAGAACCAAAGAAGACCCCAAATAGCCAATAAAACCTTGAAAAAGCAAAGCAAAGCTCAAGGCATTGCAATTCCAGACTTCAAGTTAAATTACAAAGCTCTAGTGACCAAATCAGTATGGTACTGGCACAAAAACAGACACATAGATCAGTGGAACAGAGTAGAAAACCCAGAAATAAACACACAATTATATGATCAAATAATCTTCAACAAAGCAGGAAAGAATATCCTATTTCTCTTCAAGAAACAGTGTTGAGAAAACTGAATAGTAATATGCAGAAGAATGAAACTGGAGCACCTTCCTATATCAAACACAAAAATAAATTAAAAATGGATAAAAAACCCAAATGTGAGACACAAAACCATAAAAATGCTAGTGGAGAACACAGGCAATAACCTCTTTGACACCAGCAGTAGCAGTTTATTTCTAGATACGTCTCTTGAGGCAAGGGAAACAAAAGCAAAAATAAACTATTGGAACTTATCAAAATAAAAAGCTTCTGCACAGCAAAAGAATCAACAAAACTAAAAGGCAACCTATAGAATGGGAGAAGATACTGCAAATGACATATCTGATAATGGGTTTGTTTCCAAAATATATAAAGAACTTCTCAAACTCAACACCCCCAAAAGCAAATAATCTAATTCAAAATGGGCAGAAGACCTGAATAGACATTTTTCTTCCAAAAAATACTTACAGATAAGTAACAGACACATGAAAAGATACTCAATATAACTGATCATCAGGGAAATACAAACCAAAAATACAACAAGGCATCACCTCACACCTGTCAGAATGGGTAAAGATCAACAACACAAGAAACAACAGGTGTTGGCAAGAATGTGGAGAAAGGGAACCATCTGGCATTGTTGGTAGGATTGCAAACTGGTGTGACCACTGTGGAAAACAGTATGGTGATTTCTCAAAAAGTTAAAAATAGAACTACCTTATGAACCAGGAATTTCACTACTAGTTATTTACCAGAGTACAAAAACACTAAATCAAAGGATTACATACACCTGGATATTTAGAGCAACATTACCTACAATAGCCAAAGTATGGGCCCAGCACACTTCCACTGTGCCACTCTATACAATAGCCAAAGTATGGAAACAGTCACATGGATAGAGCTGGAGAGTACTATGCTAAAATAAGCCAAAGAAAGACCAATACCATATGATTTCACTCATATGTAGAATTTAAGGAACAGAACAAATGAGCAGAGGAGGGAAAAAAGAAAGAAAGGCAAATAGGAAAGAGCCACTTAACTATAGAGAATAAACTGATGGTAACCAGAAGGAGAGTAGGTGGGAAGATGAGATAAATAGGTGATGGGGATTAAAGAGTGTACTTGTCATGATGAGCACCAGGTGTTGTATGGAAGTGCTGATTCGCTATATTGTACACCTGAAACTAATATTACACTGTATGTTCACTAACCAGAATTTAAATAAAAAGTAAAAGAAAAAAGAAACCATCCCTGAGGAATCAAAGACGTTGAATTTACTAAACAAAAAATATGTATGTATGTGTGTATTAATTTATTTATTGAGATATAATTAATGTGTAACCATGTAACCTGATATTTTAGTTTTAGGTATACAACATAATGATTTGTTTTATATATATATATATATATATATATATATTTAAATATATATATAATAATGATCACCACAATGAGTCTCGTTAACAACTATCACCACATATTGTTACACATTTATGTTTCTTGTGATGAGAACTTTAAAGATCTACTCTTCCAGCAACTTTCAAATACACAGTACAGTATTATTAACTATAGTAACCATGCTATACATTACATCCTGTGAATTACTTATTTTATAACTGGAATTTTTTATGTTTTGGTTACTTTAATCCATTTTGCCCAACCTCCAAATACCAATCTGTTCTTTGTATCTATGAGTTCTTTTCTTTTCTTTTTCTTTTTTTGGGGTTTCTAGGAAGGCACCCTTAGTTTTTCTTTTTTTTTTAAGTTTAAATTAAATTAATTAACATGATGTAATATTAGATTCAGAGATAGAGTTCAGTGATTCAACAGTTGTATATAATACCCAGTACTCATTACATTCATGTGTCCTTCTTAATGCCTATCACCAAGTAACCCATCCCTTCACCCTCTTCCCCTCCAGCAATCCTCAGATTGTTTCCTATGATTGAGAGTCTCATATGGTTTGTCTCCTCTCAGATTTTATCTTGTTTTACTTTTCCCTCCCTTCCCCTATGATCCTCTGTTTTGTTTTTTAAATTCCACATATGACTGAGTTCCATCCATGTTGTTGCAAATGGTAAGATTTCACTTTTTTGTGGCTGAGTAATACTCCATTATATATGCAAATACCACATCTTTACCTATTCATCTGTTGATGGACATCTAAGCTCTTTCCATTGTTTGGCTATTGTGGACATTGCTGCTATAAAATTTGGGGTGCAGTTGCCCCTTCAGATCACTACATTTGTATCTTTGTGGTAAATACCTCATAATGTAATTGCTAGGTTGTGGGGTAGCTCTATTTTTAACTTTTTGAGGAACCTCCACACTGTTTCCCAGAGTGGCTGTGCCAGGTTATATTCCCACAGGCAGGGTTAGAGGCTTTCCACTTTCTCTGCATCCTTGCCAACATTTCTTGTTTCCTGACTTTTTAATTCTTACCATTCTATCTGGTGTAAGGTGGTATCTCATTGTGGTTTTGATTTGTATTTCCCTGATGCTGAGTGATGCTGAGCATTTTTTCATGTGTCTGTGGGTCATTTTTCTCTGGAGAAATGTCTATTCCCATCTTCTGCCCATTTTCTGACTGGATTATTTGGTTTTGGGTATTGAGTTTGATAAGGTCTTTATAGATTTTGGGTACTAGCACTCATTTGATAAAACATTTATAAATATCTTCTCCCATTCTGTCAGTCGTCTTTGGTTTTGTTGATTATTTCCTTTGCTGTGCAAAAGCTTTTTTTCCTGATGAAGTCTCAATAGTTCATTTTTGCCTTGTTTCCCTTGCCTTTGGAGATGTGTTTAGCCAGAAGTTGCTGTGACCAAGGTCAATGAGGTTTCTGCCTGTGTTCTCCTCTAGGATTTTGATGGATTCCTGTTTCGCATTTAGGTATTTCATCTAAATGTGAAACAGGAATCTATTTGAGTCTATTTGAGACTATTTGAGTCTATTTTTGTGTATTGTATAAAGAAAGAGGTCCAGTTTTATTCTTCTGCATGTGGCTGTCCAATTTCCCCAAAACCATTTGTTGAAAAGACTATCTTTTTTCCATTGGATATTCTTTCCTGCTTTATCAAAGATTAGTTGACCATAGATTTGAGGGTCCAATTCTGGGGTCTCTATTCTGGTTCCATTGATCTGTGTATCTGTTTTTGTGCCAGTACAATACCATCTTCATGATTACAGCTTTGTAATACAGCTTGAAGTCCAGAATTGTGATGCCACCAACTTTTTTTTTTTTTTTCTTTTTCAACATTCCTTTGTCTATTGGGTGTCTTTTCTCGTTCCATACACATTTAGGATTATTTTTTCCAGGTCTGTGAAAAATTTTGATGGTATTTTGATAGGGATTGTCTTGAATATATAGATTGCTCTAGTTAGCAAAGACTTTTTTTTTTTTTTTTTTTTTTTTGTAAAGCAAAGCTTTATTTCGTGCCAAGCATCAAGAACCAAACTGACCGGTTGGGGCTACCTCTTACAGACCCCTCCCAACCTTATGGACCAATTTTATAGAACAAAGGCTATGCGGTTGAGCCTGGCCAATGAGATTGTAGCACACAGAGAAAGTTGTACAGTCATGTTAGGTTACACACGGGTGACCAATCGGATTACAATTTACCCTATACTAGCTGTTTGAACTAGCCAACACTTTGGTCAGAATTGGCACCTTAGTTTGGCGCCCAGAAAGCGGAGTTTACATTCTTTAGTGTTTAGGGAGGTAGTAGGTGCGCTTTACTGATTGGATGTCTCCACCTGACCTGACACGTCCTGGTATCTGGGCTCTGTTATCTCCACCTGGCCTGACAGGTCCTGGTACCCGGGCTCCGGTAAATATGGCTGGTCGGCCATATTTTACCAGTTTCCCAGACCCGTTTCTAAGTGAGTTCTTCTGGGGGGCAGGGTCAATCTAAGTTCACTGCATAAACAACAAAATGGCTGTTCTACTGAGGTGGGGCTGCTCTAGCTAAGTAGGCCCTTACAACATGTTCTTGACTTCAGTCTCTGCCTCTTTCTATGCACGCCATCCTTCCTGAATCTCCTCACATTGTCTTCCCTCTGTGTATAGCACAGACATTTTAACATTATTTGTTTTTCCAATCCAGGAACATGGAGTATTTTTCTATTTATTTAAGTCTTCCTCAATTTCTTTCATGAGTTCTCTATTACAGATCCTTTCAGATTACAGATCCTTTCCCTCTTTGGTTAGGTTTATTCCTAGGTATGTTAAGGTTTTTCGTGCAATTGTAAATGGGATCAATTCCTTAATTTCTCTTCCTTCTACATTACTGTTGGTGTATAGAAATGCAACTGATTTCTATGCACTGATTTCATATCCTCCTTTTTTGCTGAATTCCTATATGAATATAGCAATTTGGGGGTGAAGTCTTTGGGTTTTCCATATAAAGTATCATATTCATCTGTGAAGAGTGAGAGTTTGACTTCTTCTTTGACAATTCCAATGCCTTTTATTTCTTTTGGTTGTCTGATTGCTGAGGCTAGGACTTCCAGTACTATGTTGAACAATAATGGTGAAAGTGGACATCCCTGTCATGTTCTTGACCTTAGGGGAAAAGCTCTCAGTTTTTCCCAATTGAGAATGATATTTGCTGTGGACTTTTTAATATGGATTTTATGATATTGAGTTATATTCCCTCTATCCCTACACTGTGGAGAGTTTTTAATCAGGAAAGGATACTATATTTTGTCAAATGTGTTTTCCACATCAATTGAGAGGATCATCTTGTTCTTGTCCTTTCTTTTATTAACATAGTGTATCACATTGATTGATTTGTGAATGTTGAAGTATCCTTGCAGCCCAGGAATAAATCCCACTTGGTCATGGTGAATAATCCTTTTCATGCACTATTGGATTCTATTGGCTAGTATCTTGGTTAGAATTTCTGCATCCATGTTCATCAGGGATATTGGTTTGTAATTCTCCTTTTTGGTGGGGTCAAGTTTTGGGATTAAGGTAATATTAGCCTTATAGAAAGAGCTTGGGAGGAGTCAAGATGGCGGAGAAGTAGCAGGCTGAGACTACTTCAGGTAGCAGGAGATCAGCTAGATAGCTTATCTAAAGATTGCAAACACCTACAAATCCAACGGGAGATCGAAGAGAAGAAGAACAGCAACTCTAGAAACAGAAAATCAACCACTTTCTGAAAGGTAGGACTGGCGGAGAAGTGAATCCAAAGCGACGGGAAGATAGACCGCGGGGGGAGGGGCTGGCTCCCAGCAAGCGGCGGAGCAACGGAGCAACGGAGCACAAAATCAGGTCTTTTAAAAGTCTGTTCCGCTGAGGGACATCGCTCCAGAGGCTTAACCGGGGTGAAGCCCACGCGGGGTCAGCGTGGCCTCAGGTCCCGCAGGGTCACAGAAGGATCAGGGGTGTCTGAGTGTCGCAGAGCTTACAGGTATTAGAACAGGGAAGCCGGCTACAGAGACAGAGCCGAGGAGTAAGCTCTAAGCTCGGGGTTACCTTGAACCGGTCGCAGGCTCGGTCAGCTCGGAGCGCGGCCGGAGGCAGGGTGACGGGAGTAAATCGGCACTGTTCTCTGAGGGCGCACTGAGGAGTGGGGCCCTGGGCTCTCGGCTCCTCCGGGCCAGAGAACGGGAGGCCGCCATCTTCATTCCCGCCCTCCGGACTCTACGGAAAGCGCTCAGGGAACAAAAGCTCCCGAAAGCAAACCCGAGCGGATTACTCAGCCCGGCCCCGGGTAAGGGCGGTGCAACTCCGCCCTTGGCAAAGACACTTGAGAATCACTACAACAGGCCCCTCCCCCAGAAGATCAACAAGAAATCCAGCCAGGACTAAGTTCACCTACCAAGGAGTGTGGTTTCAATACCAAGGAGAGGAGCGGAATTCCAAAGGAAGAGAAAGCAAAGCACGGAACTCATGGCTTTCTCCCCATGATTCTTTAGCCTTGCAGTTCATTTAATTTTTTTTCTTTTTCAATTTTTTTCCTCTTCTTCTGCTAAATTTTTTAAACTTTTACCCTTTTCTTTTTTAATCTTTTTAAACTAGTTTATCTAATATATTTTTTCCTTTTTATATTTTTTCTTTATTATTTTCTTCTTTTAATTGTTTCATTTTTTTTTTCTTTCCGAACCTCTTTTTATCCCCTTTCTCCCCCCTCACGATTTGGGAATCTCTTCTGATTTGGCTAAAGCATATTTTCCTGAGGTTGTTGCCACCCTTTTAGTATTTCACTTGCTCCTTCATATACTCTTATCTGGACAAAATGACAAGGCGGAAAAATTCACCACAAAAAAAAGAACAAGAGGCAGTACCAAAGGCTAGGGACCTAATCAATACAGACATTGGTAATATGTCAGATCTAGAGTTCAGAAGGACGATTCTCAAGGTTCTAGCCGGGCTCGAAAAAGGCATGGAAGATATTAGAGAAACCCTCTCGGGAGATATAAAAGCACTTTCTGGAGAAATAAAAGAACTAAAATCTAACCAAGTTGAAATCAAAAAAGCTATTAATGAGGTGCAATAAAAAATGGAGGCTCTTACTGCTAGGATAAATGAGGCAGAAGAAAGAATTAGTGATATAGAAGACCAAATGACAGAGAATAAAGAAGCTGAGCAAAAGAGGGACAAACAGCTACTGGACCACGAGGGGAGAATTCGAGAGATAAGTGACACCATAAGACGAAACAACATTAGAATAATTGGGATTCCAGAAGAAGAGGAAACAGAGAGGGGAGCAGAAGGTATATTGGAGAGAATTATTGGAGAGAATTTCCCCAATATGGCAAAGGGAACAAGCATCAAAATCCAGGAGATTCAGAGAACCCCCCTCAAAATCAATAAGAATAGGTCCACACCCCGTCACCTAATAGTAAAATTTACAAGTCTTAGTGACAAAGAGAAGATCCTGAAAGCAGCCCGGGAAAAGAAGTCTGTAACATACAATGGTAAAAATATTAGATTGGCAGCAGACTTATCCACAGAGACCTGGCAGGCCAGAAAGAGCAGGCATGATATATTCAGAGTACTAAACGAGAAAAACATGCAGCCAAGAATACTATATCCAGCTAGGCTATCATTGAAAATAGAAGGAGAGATTAAAAGCTTCCAGGACAAACAAAAACTGAAAGAATTTGCAAATACCAAACCAGCTCTACAGGAAATATTGAAAGGGGTCCTCTAAGCAAAGAGAGACCCTAAAAGTAGTAGATCAGAAAGAAACAGAGACAATATACAATAACAGTCACCTTACAGGCAATACAATGGCACTAAATTCATATCTCTCAATACTTACCCTGAATGCAAATGGGCTAAATGCCCCAATCAAAAGACACAGGGTATCAGAATGGATAAAAAAACAAAACCCATCTATATGTTGCCTACAAGAAACTCATCTTAAACCCGAAGACACCTCCAGATTTAAAGTGAGGGGGTGGAAAAGAATTTACCATGCTAATGGAAATCAGAAGAAAGCAGGAGTGGCAATCCTTATATCAGATCAATTAGATTTTAAGCCAAAGACTATAATAAGAGATGAGGAAGGACACTATATCATACTCAAAGGATCTGTCCAACAAGAAGATCTAACAATTTTAAATATCTATGCCCCTAACATGGGAGCAGCCAACTATATAAACCAATTAATAACAAAATCAAAGAAACACATCGACAATAATACAATAATTGTAGGGGATTTTAACACTCCCCTCACTGAAATGGACAGATCATCCAAGCAAAAGATCAACAAGGAAATCAAGGCCTTAAATGACACACTGGACCAGATGGACATCACAGATATATTCAGAACATTCCATCCCAAAGCAACAGAATACACATTCTTCTCTAGTGCACATGGAACATTCTCCAGAATAGATCATATTCTCGGTCCTAAATCAGGTCTCAACCGTTATCAAAAGATTGGAATCATTCCCTGCATATTTTCAGACCACAATGCTCTGAAGCTAGAACTCAATCACAAGAGGAAATTTGGAAAGAACCCAAATACATGGAGACTAAACAGCATCCTTCTAAAGAATGAATGGGTCAACCAGGAAATTAAAGAAGAGTTGAAAAAAATTCATGGAAACAAATGATAATGAAAACACAACGGTTCAAAATCTGTGGGACAGAACAAAGGCAGTCCTGAGAGGAAAATATATAGCGGTACAAGCCTTTCTCAAGAAACAAGAAAGGTCTCAGGTACACAACCTAACCCTACACCTAAAAGAGCTAGAGAAAGAACAAGAAAGAAACCCTAAACCCAGCAGGAGAAGAGAAATCATAAAGATCAGAGCAGAAATCAATGAAATAGAAACAAAAAAAACAGTAGAACAAATCAACGAAACTAGGAGCTGGTTCTTTGAAAGAATTAATAAGATTGATAAACCCCTGGCCAGACTTATCAAAAAGAAAAGAGAAAGGACCCAAATAAATAAAATCATGAATGAAAGAGGAGAGATCACAATGAACACCAAAGAAATACAGACAATTATAAGAACATACTATGAGCAACTCTATGCCAACAAATTTGACAATCTGGAAGAAATGGATGCATTCCTAGAGACATATAAACTACCACAACTGAACCAGGAAGAAATAGAAAGCCTCAACAGACCCATAACCAGTAAGGAGATTGAAACAGTCATCAAAAATCTCCCAACAAACAAGAGCCCAGGGCCAGATGGCTTCCCGGGGGAATTCTACCAAACATTTAAAGAAGAACTAATTCCTATTCTCCTGAAACTGTTCCAAAAAATAGAAATGGAAGGAAAACTTCCAAACTCATTTTATGAGGCCAGCATCACCTTGATCCCAAAACCAGACAAGGATCCCATCAAAAAAGAGAACTACAGGCCAATATCCTTGATGAACACAGATGCAAAAATTCTCGCCAAAATACTAGCCAATAGGATTCAACAGTACATTAAAAGGATTATTCACCACGACCAAGTGGGATTTATTCCAGGGCTGCAAGGTTGGTTCAACATCCGCAAATCAATCATTGTGATACAACACATTAATAAAAGAAAGAACAAGAACCATATGATACTCTCCATAGATGCTGAAAAAGCATTTGACAAAGTACAGCATCCCTTCGTGATCAAAACTCTTCAAAGTGTAGGGATAGAGGGCACATACCTCAATATTATCAAAGCCATCTATGAAAAACCCACCGCAAATATCATTCTCAATGGAGAAAAACTGAAAGCTTTTCCGCTAAGGTCAGGAACACGGCAGGGATGTCCGTTATCACCACTGCTATTCAACATAGTACTAGAAGTCCTAGCCTCAGCAATCAGACAACAAAAGGAAATTAAAGGCATCCAAATTGGCAAAGAAGAAGTCAAACTATCACTCTTTGCAGATGATATGATACTATATGTGGAAAACCCAAAAGACTCCACTCCAAAACTGCTAGAACTTGTACAGGAATTCAGTAAAGTGTCAGGATAGAAAATCAATGCCCAGAAATCAGTTGCATTTCTCTACACCAACAACAAGACAGAAGAAAGAGAAATTAAGGAGTCCATCCCATTTATAATTGCACCCAAAACTATAAGATACCTAGGAATAAACCTAACCAAAGAGACTAAGAATCTATACACAGAAAACTATAAAGTACTCATGAGAGAAATTGAGGAAGACACAAAGAAATGGAAAAATGTTCCATGCTCCTGGATTGGAAGAATAAATATTGTGAAAATGTCTATGCTACCTAAAGCAATCTACACATTTAATGCGATTGCTATCAAAGTACCATCCATTTTTTCAAAGAAATGGAACAAATAATCCTAAAATTTATATGGAACCAGAAAAGACCTCGAATAGCCAAAGGAATATTGAAAAAGAAAGCCAAAGTTGGTGGCATCACAATTCCAGACTTCAAGCTCTATTACAAAGCTGTCATCATCAAGACAGCATGGTACTGGCACAAAAACAGACACATAGATCAATGGAACAGAATAGAGAGCCCAGAAATAGACCCTCAACTCTATGGTCAACTAATCTTCGACAAAGCAGGAAAGAATATCCAATGGAAAAAAGACAGCCTCTTCAATAAATGGTGTTGGGAAAATTGGACTGCCACATGCAGAAAAATGAAATTGGATCATTTCCTTACACCACACATGAAAATAGACTCAAAATGGATGAAGGATCTCAATGTGAGAAAGGAATCCATCAAAATCCTTGAGGAGAACACAGGCAGCAACCTCTTCGACCTCAGCCGCAGCAACATCTTCCTAGGAACATCGCCAAAGGCAAGGGAAGCAAGGGCAAAAATGAACTATTGGGATCTTATCAAGATCAAAAGCTTTTGCACAGCAAAGGAAACAGTTAACAAAACCAAAAGACAACTGACAGAATGGGAGAAGATATTTGCAAATGACATATCAGATAAAGGGCTAGTGTCCAAAATCTATAAAGAACTTAGCAAACTCAACACCCAAAGAACAAATAATCCAATCAAGAAATGGGCAGAGGACAGGAACAGACATTTCTGCAAAGAAGACATCCAGATGGCCAACAGACACATGAAAAAGTGTTCCACATCACTCGGCATCAGGGAAATACAAATCAAAACCACAATGAGATACCACCTCACACCAGTCAGAATGGCTAAAATTAACAAGTCAGGAAATGACAGATGCTGGCGAGGATGCGGAGAAAGGGGAACCCTCCTACACTGTTGGTGGGAATGCAAGCTGGTGCAACCACTCTGGAAAACAGCATGGAGGTTCCTCAAAATGTTGAAAATAGAACTACCCTATGACCCAGCAATTGCACTGCTGGGTATTTACCCTAAAGATACAAACGTAGTGATCCGAAGGGTCACGTGCACCCGAATGTTTATAGCAGCAATGTCTACAATAGCCAAAGTATGGAAAGAACCTAGATGTCCATCAACAGACGAATGGATAAAGAAGATGTGGTATATATACACAATGGAATACTATGCAGCCATCAAAAGAAATGAAATCTTGCCATTTGCGACGACATGGATGGAACTAGAGGGTATCATGCTTAGCGAAATAAGTCAATCGGAGAAAGACAACTATCATATGATCTTCCTGATATGAGGGAGAGGAGATGCAACATGGTGGGTTAAGGGGGTAGGAGAAGAGTAAATGAAACAAGATGGGATTGGGAGGGAGACAAACCATAAGTGACTCTTAATCTCACAAAACAAACTGAGGGTTAATGGGGGGAGGGGGGTTGGGGGGGTGGTATTATGGACATTGGGGAGGGTATGTGCTATGGTGTGTGCTGTGAAGTGTGTAAACCTGGCGATTCACAGACCTGTATCCCTGGGGATAAAAATATATTATATGTTTATAAAAAATAAAATTAAAAAAAAAAAAAAAAAAGAAAGAGCTTGGAAGTTTTTCTTCCATTCTATTTTTTGCAACAGCTTCAGAAGAATAAGTATTAATTCCTCTTTAAATGTTTGGTAGAATTCCCCTGGAAAGCCGTCCAGCCCTGGACTCCTGCTTGTTGGGAAATTTTTGATTATTGCTTCAATTTTCTTTCCAGTTATGGGTCTGTTCAGGTTTTCTATTTCTTCCTGTGTCAGTTTTGTTAGTTTATGTGTTTCTAGGAATGCATCCATTTTTTTCCAGATTGCTTAATCTTTTGGCAAATAGTTGCTCAAAATATGTTCTTATAATTGTTTGTATTTCTTCACTGTTGGTTGTGATTTATTTTATTTCATTCATGATTTTATTTAGATCTTTTTACTTTTTGATAAATCTGGCTAGGGTTTTATTAATCTTACTAATTCTTTCAAGGAACAAATTCTTGGTTTTTGATCTGTTCTACTGTTCTTTATTTGTTGTTCTTTCTCCAGTTCCTTTAGGTATAAGGTTAGGTTTTATAATTGAGACCTTTCTTGTTTCTTGAGAAGGCTTGTGTTGCTATGTACTTCCCTCCTCGGACTGCCTTTGCTGCATCTTAAAGTTTTGAACAGTTGTGTTTGCATTTTCATTTGTCTTCATGCATTTTTAAAATTCTTCTTTATTTCCTTGTTGACCCATTCATTCTTTTGTAAGGTGCTCTTTATCCTCCATGCATTTGTGTTCCTTCCATATTTCCTCTTGTGATTGTGTTCAAGTTTCAAAGCATTGTGACCTGAAAATATGCAGTGAATAATCCCAATCTTTTGGTACTGATTGAGACCTGATTTGTGACCCAGTATGTGATCTATTCTGGAGAATGTTCCATGTGCACTAGAGAAGAATGTGTATTCTGTTGTTTTAGGATAGAATGTTCTGAATATATTTGTGATGTGCATCTGGTCCAGTGTGTCTTTCAAACCCCTTGTTTCCTTGTTGTTCTTCTGCTTAGATGATCTGGCCATTGCAGTGAGTGTGATGTTCAAGTCCTCTACTATTATTGTATCATTATCAAAGTGTTTCTTTAATTTTGTCATCAATTGATTTATATATTTGGCTGGTCTCATACTAAAGGCATAAATATTTATAATTGTTAGATCTTCTTTTTGGACAGACCCTTTAATTATAATATAGTGTCCTTCTTCATCTCTCATTATATTCTTTGGTTTAAAATCTAATTTGTCTGATACAAGGATTGCTACCCCCTCTTTCTTTGATGTCCATTAGCATGATAAATGGTTCTCTACTCCTTCACTTTCAATTTGGAGGTGACTTTGGGTCTAAAATGAGTCTCTTGTTGACAGAATATCAATGGGTCTTCTTTTTTTAAATCCAATCTGATACCCCCT
This sequence comes from Enhydra lutris kenyoni, assembly GCF_002288905.1. Classification (NCBI taxonomy): domain Eukaryota; kingdom Metazoa; phylum Chordata; class Mammalia; order Carnivora; family Mustelidae; genus Enhydra; species Enhydra lutris. The sequence goes on from NW_019154132.1 coordinate 851,803, forward strand.
GTCTTTTGATTAGAGCATTTAGTCCATTTACATTCAGAATAATTATTGAAAGATATGAATTTAATGTCATTGTATTGCTTGTAAATTCATTGTTTCTGTATATTGTCTGTGTTACTTTCTGGTTTATTTTACTCTTGGGCTCTCTCTTCACTTGAAGGATGCCCTTTAGTATTTCTTGCAGGACTCTTTTAGTGATAAAAGGTTCTTTTAGTTTCTGTTTGTCCTGGAAGCTTTTTATCTCTCCTTCTACTGTGAATGACAGACTTGTTGGGTAGTCTTCGTGGGTGCATATTTTTCTTATTTAGCACCCTGAACATATCATGCCAATCCTTTCCTGGCCTGCCCGGTCTCTGTAGGTAGTTCTGTTGCCAGCCTTATGTTTCCACCCTTGTACATTAAGGACCTCTTCCCCTTAGCTTCTTCAGGATTTTCTCTTCGTCTCTGACATATAAGTTTCTCTCTTATATGTCAAGGTGTTGACCTATTTTTATTGATTTTGAGGGGTATTCTCTGTTCCTCCTAGACTTGAATGCCTATTTCCTTCCCCATATTAGGGAAGCTGTACAGCATAATTTCTTCAAATATACCTTCTACCCTGCTTTCTTTCCTCTTTCTCTGGGACCCCAATAATTCTGATATTGTTTCACTTTATGGTATCACTTATCTCTTAGATTCTCTCCTCATGATCTGGTAATTGTTTACCTCTCTCTCTCTCTCTTTGGGGGGGGGGTTCTTTATTCTCCATCATTTTGTTTTCCATATTACTAGTTCTTTCTTCAGCTTCATTTATCTTGAAGTTACAACCCCCATTTTTTTGCATCTTATTAATAGCCTTTTTGTTTTCAATCTAATTAGATTTTAGTTTTTTTATTTCCTCAGAAAGGGATTTTCCAGGGTCTTCTATGCTTTTTTCAGGGCCAGCTAATATCTTTGTAGTTCTTCTTCTGAATTCTAACTCCAACATCGAATCATCCATACTGATTAGGTTCTTGGCAGTCAATACTGTCTCTTGTTCTTTTTTAGGGAGTGAATTCCTCCCTCTTGTCATTCTTGCAAAAAGTAGTTGCTTTCCTCTTTCCTATTTGTAGAATTGCACCAATTCTTTTCTTGGATCTTTGGTTGAGTTCACTAGAGCTCAGAGTGATTGATCACTAGGTGAATTGAAGGGGCCAGACTAAACTACCATCCTCTACTCCTCTGCCATCTTCTGAGTTCAGTTTTTAAAATTGGTTTTCACATATGAATGAGATCATATGGTATATTTCTTTCTCTGTCTGACTTATTTTACTTAATGCAACACCTTCAAGGTCCATCCATGTTGCTGAAACATCAAGATTTCCTTCTTTGTATGGTGGGTTATATTCCATTATATACATATAAATAGCCCATTTTCTTTATTCATTTATCAGTGGATGCTTAGGTTGCTTTCTTGTCTTGACTATTATAAATAATGTGAGAAACAGAAATTCAGATATCTTTTTGAGTTAGTGTTTTTGTTTCTTTCAGAGAAATAGAAGTAAAATTGGTGGATCATATGATAGCTTTATTTTTAGTTTTTTTGGGGGAGTTTCCATATTGTTTTCAATATGTTTCATATGGTATCTATATAGTTTCCATATTGTTTTCCATAGTTGTTGCACCATTTATATTCCCAACAGTGCAGCAGAGTTCCCTTTTGTCCACATTCCCTCCAACATTTGTTATCTCTCGTCTTTTTAATGATAGTGACTGTAACAAATATAAGGTGATATCTCATTGTGATTTTTTTTATTCCAGAAATTATTTATTTAAAATCGGTTTTTATAGTTGTATTTATAAGTATAAGCTCCATGTTTTTAGAACAGAAACATCTATGCACAATATTCTGTATAAACTTTTTTTAAAATTTCTTTTCAGCGTAACAGTATTCATTGTTTTTGCACCACACCCAGTGCTCCATGCAATATGTGCCCTCCTTAATACCCACCACCTGGCTTCCCCAAACTCCTACCCCCAACCCCTTCAAAACCCACATCTTCCTTATCCATTTGTCCGTTGAAGGGCATCTTGGTTCTTTCCACAGTTTGGCGACTGTGGCCATTGCTGCTATAAACATTGAGGTACAGATGGCCCTTCTTTTCACTACATCTTTATCTTTGGGGTAAATACCCAGTAGTGCAATTGCAGGGTCATAGGGAAGCTCTATTTTTAATTTCTTGAGGAATCTCCACACTGTTTTCCAAAGTGGCTGCACCACCTTGCATTCCCACCAACAGTGTAAGAGGATTCCCCTTTCTTCACATTCTCTCCAACACACGTTGTTTCCTGTCTTGCTAATTTTGGCCACTCTAACTGGTGTAACGTGGTATCTCAGTGTGGTTTTAATATGAATCTCCCTGATGGCTAGTGATGATGAACATTTTTTCATGTGTCTGATAGCCATTTGTATGTCTTCATTGGAGAAGTGTCTGTTCATATCTTCTGCCCATTTTTTGACATGATTATCTGTTTTGTGTGTGTTGAGATTGAGTTCTTTATAGATCCTGGATATCAACCTTTTGTCTGTACTGTCATTTTCAAATATCTTCTCCCATTCTGTGGGTTGCCTCTTTGTTTTGTTGACTGTTTCCTTTGCTGTGCAGAAGCTTTTGATCTTGATGAAGTCCCAAAAATTCATCTTTGCTTTTGTTTCCTTTGCCTTTGGAGACATATGTTGAAAGAAGTTGCTGTGGCTGATATCGAAGAGGTTACTGCCTATGTTCTCCTCTAGGATTCTGATGGATTCCTGTCTCACATTGAGGTCTTTTATCCATTTCAAGTTTATCTTTGTGTACAGTGTAAGACAATGGTTGAGTTTCATTCTTCTACATATAGCTGTCCAATTTTCCCAGCACCATTTATTGAAGAGACTGTCTCTGTACTTGAGGAACTACAGAACACTCATGAAAGAAATAGAAGAAGACACAAAAAGATGGAAGACCATTCCATGCTCTTGGATTGGAAGAATAAACATTTTTAAAATGTCTATACTGCCTTGAGCAATCTATACTCTTAATGCCATTCCGATCAAAATTCCACTGGTATTTTTCAAAGAGCTGGGGTCTCCGAAGAGACCCCAAATCACTAAGGAAATGTTGAAAAACAAAAATAAAACTGGCAGCATCATGTTACCTGATTTCAAGCTTTACTACAAAGCTGTGATCACGAAGACAGCATGGTACTGGCAGAAAAACAGACACATAGACCAGTGGAACAGAGTGGAGAGCCCAGATATGGACCCTCAACTCTATGATCAAATAATCTTTGACAAAGCAGGAAAAAATATACTGTGGAAAAAAGACAGTCTCTCACTGTGATTTTAATTGATATTTCTCTAATGTCAATGATTAATGATGATTAATGATGTTGAGAACCTATAGAAAAAGATTTAAGATATCTTTAAATTTACTGTTTTAAATATGTTCAAGGAGCTAAAGAAAACCATGGGCAAAGGACAAAGGAAACCAGGAGAACAATGTGTCAACAAATGAAGAATATAATAAAAAATAGAAATTATGAGAGGAATTAAATAGAAAACATAGGATGGAAAATTACAGTCCTTTTGAAGTGAAAAATTGACTAGAAGTGTTCTAAAGCAGATTTGAGCAGACAGAAGAATTGGTGCATTTGAAGATAGTACAAATGAAATTAGTCTGATGAGCAAAAAAGAAAAATAATGAAGAAAAATAAACAGAACTTCAGAAGTCTGTAGGACACAGAGATTACCAACATATGCATAATGGGAGTTTTAGAAATTGATAGAGAGATACTGAAGCAGAGAAAATATTCAAAGAACTAATGGTTGAAAACTCACCTATTTCATAAGATACATGAAGCTTCCAAGAAGCTTGAAAGCATCAAATTGATTAAAGATTTCTGCACTGAGTGCAGTCAAAAGCCAAGGATAAAAATAGAATTTTGAAAGCAAAGAAGAGAATTGACTCATTATGTACAAGAGATTCTCAATTAGATCACCAGCTCAGCAGAAACAATGAAGATCAGAATGAATCAAGACAATATATTTAATGTGCTAGAAAGGGGAAAAACGAGTTCAGTAAAGAATTCTATATTCAGGGACACCTGGTGGCTCAGTTGGTTCAACATCTGCCTTTGGCTCAGGTCATGAGTTCCTCATTGGGCTTCTTGCTCAGCAGGGAGCCTGCTTCTCCCTCTGCCTGCCACTCCCCCTGCTTGTGCTCTCTTGTTCTCTCTCACTTTGACAAATAAATAAAATCTTAAAAAAAAAAATTCCATATTCAGCAAAACTGTGCTTCGAGAATGAAGATATCAAGCTTTCCCCAGGTAATGAAAAACTAAGGGAGATAATTTCTAGTATACTTGTTCTACAAGAAATGCTTAAGGAAATCCTTCAGGTAGAAATGAAAGGACACTAGTCAGTAGCTTGAAGCCATAGGAAGAAACGAAAAACATTGGTAAAAATAATTGCATATGTAAATATACAAACCCGTATTATCATATTTTTGGCTTTTAACTCTTTTTTTTTTCTATAAGATTTAAAAGAATAATGCATGAAATGATAATTACATCTATTTCTTTCTTTTTTTTAAACTTTATTTTATTTTTTCAGTGTTCAAAGATTCATTGTTTATGCCTATTTCAATGGGCATACAATGTCTAAAGATGTAATCTATGACAATAGCAATGTAAAAGAAGAGTGACAGCTGTATAAAAGTAGAATTTTGTATAGTTTTGAGACGAGGTTGATATTAATTCAAACGAGGTTGTTACAAATTTAAACTGTTAATGGTTCATATATACAATGGAATATTACTCAGCCATCAAAAAGGACGAATCCTTACCATTTGTATCAACATGGATGGAACTGGAGGGGATTATGCTAAGTGAAATAAGTCAAACAGAGAAGTACAATTATCATATGGTTTTACTCATATGTGTAATACAAGGAATAGCATGGAGGACCACAGGGGAAGGGAGGGAAAACTGAATGGGAAGAAATCAGAGAGGGAGACAAACCACGAGAAACTCTGGACACAAAGAAACAAATCGAGAGTTGTAGAAGGGAAGGGGTTGGAGGGATGGGATAACTGGGTGATGGGAATTAAGGAAGGCATGTGACCTGGTGAGCACTGGGTGTTTTATGCAACTAATGAATTATTAAAACACTATATCATAAACTAATTATATGTTGGCTAATTGAATTTAATAAAAAAAGAAAATGATTAAGCTTTACTTTTTTCAAATAAAATTTTATCAATAATACAAAATTAAAACACTGTAGAAGGGGCGCCTGGGTGGCTCATTGGGTTAAAGCCTCTGCCTTCGGCTCAGGTCATGATCCCAGGGTCCTGGGATTGAGCCCTGCATTGGGCTCTCTGCTCAGCAGGGAGCCTGCTTCCTCCTCTCTCTCTGCCTATTTGTGATCTCTGTCTGTCAAATAAATAAAATCTTAAAAAAATAAAAAATAAAAATAAAATTAAAATTAAAAAAGACTCAGGGAGGGGAAAGGATTTGCCCAGGGTCATGCAAAAGTTGAGGAGCAGAGGTGGGACTAGATTTTTTTTTAAAGAAAAAAAAATTAATAAAACACTATAGAAGAAAATGGAGCTGTCCTTTTTTATGTGTGAAGGCCATAGTCATCCTACTCTGGTGGCTCCTAATTTGGAATACAGGTTAGGAATTATTTAAATGAAGTTTCATATGCAAACATATGTGAAAGCATTTTTCCTAATTGTAAAACATTATAAAATATTTATTAAAGTATTGTTAAAAGAAATCTATTTCTGGACAAAACTTTTTTAAGTAAAATTGAATAATACTCATCAAAAATGTATTAAAAAGGAACTAAAGGAATCAAAATAATGCACTACAAAAATTAATCATAAAAAAGCAGTAATGGAGTAACTGAAGAACAAAAAACAATGACATAGAGAAAACAAATAGCAAAATGGTAGACGTGAAAGACAGGTCACTAAACCTTGTTCTGCTTATCATGAAGAAAGAGGCACAATGCTGAATGGGCCTCTGAATTTTATAGGCAACATATATTACATTTGGGCATGCTGCTCTGTAAATCTGCTGAGTGGAACTCATCATAAAAAATTGTGAATGGGACGCCTGGGTGGCTCAGTTGGTTGGACGACTGCCTTCGGCTCAGGTCATGATCCTGGAGTCCCGGGATCGAGTCCCACATCGGGCTCCCGGCTACGTGGGGAGTCTGCTTCTCTCTCTGACCTTCTCCTCGCTCATGCTCTCTCTCACTGTCTCTCTCTCAAATAAAATAAAATAAAATCTTTAAAAAAAAAAAATTGTGAATGACTTTAGCTTCTGTATAAGCTGTCCTGATCTTAAGTCTTATAAACCCACAAATACAATTACTCTGTGACAGATAAAGATCCTGAATGAAGTTTGGAAAACAACAGTAGGAGAATCACAAAGTAGATGCCTAAGGTCTTATGCTTTGTCCTCTTTTTGCTAAAGTTATTTTCTATTTGAAAAGCAGCAACTGAGGGCCTGGGTGACTCAAATGGTTGAGCATCTGCCTTCATCTCAGGTCATGATCTCCAGGTCCTGGGATCTAGCCCCACATTGGACTCCCAGCTCACCAGGGAGGGGAGTCTGCTTCTCCCTCTCCCTCTGACTCTCCCCTTGTTTGTTCTCTCTCTGTCTCTGTCTCTCTCTCTCAAATGAATAAATAAAATCTTAAAAAAAAAAAAAGAAAGAAAAGCAGCAACTGATTTGCTACTGGTTTTTGTGGACACTAAACACCTAAGCATGAAAAACCAAGTGATAATGTGACAGACCCAAAGTGCCCATTGTGGAGTGGGTGTTATATTATGAATTGAATCATAAAGTTAGGCTGCACAATAGTTCATTCAATTATTAAATGAATTGGTATATATAAGACTGGATCTGAGCCGGTCCAAAAGGCATTGGTAAGAAGTATACATGGATAGGTGTACAGATACCTATGATACTTTTTTCCTACTGCCTCACTATCTCTCCTACAAGGTGAATCTATGGCTTCACTAGGAGTTTCCCATATGAAATTAATGAAGTAGAAAAAACCAGAGAACTGGTTAATGGATGCAGATTATTAAAAAAAAAAAATAACAGACTTTAGTATGAAACAAGTCTTTGGCATGGAATAGACACTCTTTGTAAGTAATATGTGTTTGCAAGTGGGTATGTACAGTTAAGAGATATAAGGAATAGTTAGTACCCCAGGACTAACAACTATGGGAAGCTGATAACATTCTAGGCCTGAAAGAAGAAGAGAAAGGATAGCTATGTGAATCTGAAGAGATCTGAAGTTGACAGAGAAGGCTGTCTTCCCCGCATATCTGTGGGTATGGGTAAAACTACCATCATGATATACTGTAATCCTGGAGAGAGAAGATTCAGAGAATAATTGCCTTGAACTCTCTCATCTTCCAAACTCAAATTCCCTTCTGATGCCTCTGTAAGAAGTTCAAGGGATTTAGGGATTATCTAGGAAAATATGTGACCATGAGAGGTTGTAACACTCAACAGGCTTTACTGGGTGTCTCATGGACAGGGTTGTATGAGAGGGAAAGTCCCTCACAGCAGGCGTCTGTCCAGAAGCTCATTGATAAGGGGTCACCATATAGAAGGAGAGGAGGGCAAGGGAACTCTTGGGGAGGAGGAGCTCACATGTCTAGGAGATATTGCTCAGCAGTAGGATGAGGAATCTGTTTCAAGAGCTCTGACAGGCCCTAGCAACATGGTGGTCTTATCTTATCAATGGTAAATAGATGTGGGTGAGGTTTCCTCACTCATTCAAAGCAGGTAGACTCTAAATAGATATAAATGCCTTTGTTTAGGTTATTTTTAAAATAACTGGATTAGCAAAAATTGTAATTTGGTATCTGTGTTTTTTTGAGTAATGGGTCTCAGCCTGCAGTGAAGAAAATAAACAACCTAGGAGCAAATAGAGGCCATTTTTTGACTATTTAGGTAATGGCCCCAAGTTGACCAAAGTTAATGAGAAGCCAGAGACCCAGAGGGTCTACCCAATGCATTTTATAGAGGTCTGGCCCTTTGAACATGGAGTAAAGTGGAATAGCAGTTCTGAAAGATAAAGAAGAATGGATAGCTGAAGACTTTGGGACCAGCATAGCACCAGCCAGAAGTAGTAACAACAACTGTGTCATAATCCTACTCAACTGGTCCTAAAAATAAGTTGTGAATTTAACTGGGCCAAATTTTGAGCAATACATCTGACTTCCTATTTATATTATATACAGATGTAGTGAAAAGAAGGGCCATGTGTATCCCAATGTTCATAGCAGCAGTGGCCACAATCGCCAAACTGTGGAAAGAGCCAAGATGCCCTTCAACAGATGAATGGATAAGAGATATGGTCCATATATACAATGGAATATTAATCAGCTATCAGAAAGGATACATACCCAACTTTTGTATGAACCTGAATGGGACTGGAGGAGATTATGCTGAGTGAAATAAGTCAAACAGAGAAAGCCAATTATTGTACGGTTTCACTTACTTGTGGAGCATAAGGAATCACATGGAGGACACTAGGAGAAGGAAAGGAAAAATGAATTGGGGTAACAGGAGGGGGAGATGAGCAAGGAGAGACTGTGGACTCTGAGAAATAAACTGAGGGTTTTGGAAGGGAGGGAAGTGGGGGGATGGGTGAGCCTGGTGGTGGCTATTAAGGAGGGCATGTATTGGATGGAGCACTGAGTGTGGTACCTAAACAATGAATCCTGGAATGGTGAAAAAAGAAAAAAAAACAGACAAAAAAAGAATAAGGGTTCTGGAATCAAATTATATGAGTTTAACTCATCCATTACTTGCTGGTTCAGTGCCTTACCTAAGTTACTTAACAGTTTCAGTTTAAGTTATTTTATTCATAAGATTGAGATAATACTAGAACTTGCCTCATAAAATTGTTGTGAGGATTATGTCAATGAATATATTCCAACTGCTTAGTAAATTTTAATAATTCATAATATTATTTTTAAACAGTTTTTTAATTTATTTGAGAGAGACAGAGAGAGAGAGCACAAGCAGGGGGAGGAGCAGAGGGAGAGGGAGAAGCAGACTCCCTGCCAAGCAGGGAACTTGACCTTGGGCCCATCCGAGGACCCTGGGATCACCACCTGAGCCAAAAACAGATGCCCAACTGACTGATCCACCCTGGTGTCCTGTTCATATTATTTTTTGAACTGATTTTTCTGAATGGACACATATTGGAAGATAAATGGAGAGTTGGAATAGAATTTGAACATTTAATTGTCATTTGAATAGGGGCTGTTTCCTTTATACGGATACTTAATGAAAAATGTTGTAAATGGTATCATTCCAATATATTTAATCATGGGGGATTTATGCCTGTGTTTTAATTTGATGCATTCACCACAATTACAGGCATTCCTCAACCATATTGCTGGTTTGGTTCTAAACCATTGTAATAAAGAGTGAGTACCCCAATAAAGCAAGTCAAATAATTTTTTTTTGTTTCCCAGTGCATGTAAAAGTTATGTTTACCCTGTTATAGTCTAATGTAAAATAGCATTTTTTAAAAAAGGTACATACCTTATGAAAAAATACTTTATCATTAAAAAATGCTAATTATCATCTGAGCTTTCAGTGAATCATAACTTTTTTGCTGGTGGAGGGCCTTGTCTCCATGTTGATGGTTGCTGAATGATCAGGGAGGTGGTTGCTGAAGGTTGGGGTGGCAGTGGCAATTTCTTAAAAGAAGACAACAGCGAAGTTTGCCACATCAGATGATTCATTTCATGAATGATTTCTCTGTAGCATGAGATGTCTTTTGACAGCATTTAGCCACAATAGAACTCTTCCAAAATTACAGTCAGTCCTCTCAAATCCTGCTACTGCTTTATCAACAAAGTTTATGTAGTATTCCAAATCCTTTGCTGTCATTTCATCCATCTTCATAGCAGCTTCACCAGGAATAGGTGCCATCTCAAAAGACCATCTTTGCTCATCCATAAACAGCAATTCCTCATTTTTTTATCATGAGATTGCAGCAATTCCATCACATCTTCATACTTCACTTTTAATTCTAGTTCTCTTGTTATTTTCAACACATCTGCTGTTACTTTCCCCACAAAAATCTTGAACCTCTCAGAGTCATCCATGAGTGTTGGAATCAACTTGTTCCCAACTCTTGCTAATGTTGACATTTTGACCTCTTCACAAGAGTCATGAATGCTCTTAATGGCATCTGATGGTGAATCCTTCCCAGAAGGTTTTCAGCTTACTTTGCCCAGATCCATTAGAACAAGCACTATCTTTGGCAGCTACAGCCTCACAGAATGTTATTTTTTAATGTATGTATTAATAACAGAATGTATTATTCTGTTATGTTAGTCACCATACAGTACTTCATTAATTTTTGATGTAGTATTCCATGATTCATTATTTGTGTATAACACACAATGCTCATTGGAATACATGCCTTCCTTAATATCCATCACTGGGCTAACCCATCCCCCTACCCCTCTCCCCTCTGAAATCCTCAGTTTGTTTCTTCAAGTCCATAATCTCTCATGATTATTCTCTCCCTCTGATTTACCCCTTCATTTCCCCCCTCCTTCTCCTAATATCCTCCATGCTATTTCTTATGTTCCACATATAAGTGAAACTATATGGTAATTGATTTTCTCTGCTTGACTTATTTCACTTAGCATAATCCCCTCCAGTGGTGGAAATTCATCCTTCCTGATGGCTGAGTAATATTCCAATATATATGTGAACCACATCTTCTTTATCCATCTATCGGTTGAAGGCAGCTCAGATCCCTCAACATTTTGGCTATTGTGGACATTACTGCTATGAACTTTGGGGTGCATGTGCCCCTTCTTTTCACTGCATCTGTATCTTTGGGGTAAACACCCAGTATTGCAATTGCTGGGTTGTAGGGTAGCTCTATTTTTAACTTTTTGAGGAACCTCCATACTATTTTCCAAAGTAGCTGTACCAACTTGCCTTCCTACCAACAGTGTAAGAGGGTTCCCTTTTCTCCACATCCTCTCCAACATTTGTTGTTTCCTGCCTTGTTAATTTTTGCCATTATAAGTGGTGTAAGATGCAACACCATCAAGAAAATTCAAAACCACATTGAGATACCACCTTACACCAGTTAGAATGTGTATTTCTTAAATAATAGGGCTTGAAAGTTGAAAGGACTCCTTGGTCCATTGGCTGCAGCATGGATGTTGTATTAGGAGGCATGAGAACAATGTTTATTTCATTGTACATCTCCATCAGCTCTTGAGTGACCAGGTGCTTTGTCAATGAGCAATAACATTTTGAAAGAAGTCTTTTTTTTTTTTTCCTGAGTACAACTACTCTCAACAGTGAGCTTAAAATATTCAGTAAACCATGTTATAAACAGACATCTTGTCATCCAGGCTTTGTTGTTCCTTTTAGAGAACACAAGCTTAGTAGATTTACCATAATCCTTAAGGGATCTAGGATTTTAGGACTGCAAATGAGCATTGGTTTCAACTTCAAGTCACCAGTTGCTTTATCCCTAGGGAGAGAGTCATTCCTCTGAAGCTTTGAAGCCAGTCATTGACTTCTCCTCTCTAACTATGAAAGTCTTAGATGGCATCTTTATCCAACAGAAGGCTGATCTACAGTGAAAGTCTGTTCAGCATAGTCAATTTCATGAATTATCTTAGCCAGATCTTCTGGATAGTTTGCTGAAGCTTGTGTCATCACTTTCTGTGTCACCTTGCACTTTGATGTTATGGAGATGGCTTCTTGCCTTATATCATGAACAAATCTCATGAACAAACTGTGCTAAGTTCCATCTTTTGCCCAGATCCATTAGATCTGTAGCTTCATCACCTCTCTCAGCCTTCATAGAATTGAAGAGAGTTAAAGTTTTGCTCTCAAGTAAGCTTTGGCTTAAGGCAATATGACTGGTTCGATCTTGTATTAAAGCCACTAAAACTTTCGCTGTATTAGCAATAAGGCTGTTTCACATTCTTATCATTCATGTGGCTACTGGAATATCACTTAAAGCTTCCTTCAAGAACATTTTATTTGCATTCACACCTTGCCTGTTTGATGGCAGAGGACCCACTTTCAGTTGATTTCAGCTTTTGACATGTGTCTTCCTCACTAACCTTAATAATTTCTAGTTTTGATTTAAAGTGAAAGCCATGGGATGCTTCTTTTCACTTGAATACTTAGAAGCCATTGTATTGGACTGATTTGAATATTGTTGTGTCTCAGGTAATAAGGAGGAATAAGGAGAAGGAGAGAAACAGAGCAACTACTATTCTGTGGAGCATATACAACATTTATCTATTAAGCTTGTTGTCATATAATTATCATTCATGGCGTCCCCAAATAATTACAATAGTAACAACCAAGATCACCAGCACAGATTACCATTACAAATAAAACAATAATGAAAAATTTTGAAATATTGTGAAAATTACCAAAATGTGACACAGAGACACAAAGGGAGCAAGTGTTGTTGGAAAAATCTTACAGACAGATTTGCTGAACCCAGGGTTGCCACAAACTTTCAAAATTTGTGAAAATATGCAAAATCTGCAACGTACAATAAAGGGAAATACAGTCAAATGAGATTTGCCAGTACTTGGAGAAGTAGACCTGAAAACTATTTTTCTAAATGTTCAGATTCCCTCAAAACAGAATTGGATTTTAACAGCCTGAGGAGATGATCTAAATTCAGGAAATTTTGAATTCAAATTGGCTTCCTAATAAATCAATCCTTCCTTCCTTCCTTCCTTTTTTCTTTCCTTCCTTCCTTCCTCTTTCTTTCTTTTCTCTTTCTTTCTTTCTTTCTTTCTTTCTTTTTCTTTCTTTCTTTCCCTCTTCTTTCCTTCCTTCTTTCTTTCTTCACAAGGAAGACTGCAAGTGAGGCCTTAAGCAAAGTAACAACAACTATGATGCACTTGTTCTGATATATCTCAGTATAAGAAGCAGTGACACGACGTATCTGAGGGCCTTTGGTTCTCATGGAATTTCAGAAAGACTGTTCTCCACACTTCCCATTAATTTAAAATGAATTAGCTTAATGTTCACTTATTTGTCTCCAAAATGATGTTTTAATTGTGATTTACATAGAATTCATTTTATAGTTACATATCCCTTAGAAGACTCTACTATTGAAAGACATTTGGGTTCTGGGTGTCTGAATAAGACACTTATCAAAAGGTCTAAGCTTTCTTCCTTATCACCACATAAAGCAGAAATAATACCCATTTATTAATTGCCTTAAGATCTTTAGGTATATGGCTTCATTTGAAGGATTTTACAGGGATATTATACATATGATGAATGTTCCAGTGGCTCTTCTTGCCTAATTCTCAAGTTTTATACCCACTTTTTGTTATGCATGTTACTATCTTTACAAAATCTTTCATCTGTTGCAAAATCCCAGGATGAAAATCCCTGGATTTTCATCCAGAGGAAATCTTTATACCAGTAGACATTTGAATGTGACCACTGCTAAGCAAGATTTCAAAATAAAATAATTTGTTGTACTAGAATTTTCTTTTTTTTCCTCTTTCTTTTCGTTCTTTCTTCTTCTTCTTCTTCTTTTTTTTTTTTTTTTTGGTCTAGATCCAACTGAGGAAATCTATATGTAGCTTGTCTATATGTAGCTTGTAAGTTGGTTCTGTGTGCACACAGTCTGGATGTTTGAGGACTTGCACTGTCCCCTAAAGCTGTACTTATTCTAAATTTAAAGAAATTTGCACCATTAAAGAAAATTGCAAGAGAAAAAAATTTTCATTAAATAGTATTGTAAATATAAATAAAATCCACAGAAAGATGTGTGCAGTGCAGAGAAAAATATAAAGATAAAGCAAAGTAGGTAACTGGCTCAATATTTGCATCAAATTAAGATTCATATAGTATCTAGGAAATTTACTAGATAGACAGAAAAAGCAAGTCCAATTTTCATGGGAAGATTCTGGAGAAATAATGTGAGGGTAAAACAAATTGTTATAGAAAAAATGAGAGGCATACATGAAAGAGATACCAAGGGGAGCCAGGGTCATCACTCAGAAATTGCTAGACATATGCAGAAGCAACTCAAGAGTTCTAATCTCTGAGCTTCTGTTGACTATATTTAGAAATCTGAGCTTAGTTATTTGAGCAGTTTATAAATCTGAAAATAGTATTTTTATGTTTTTAAAACATCAAACTTGACTACTTGGTTACTTAGTTATTTGACACACACAGAGAGAGAGCACAAGCAGGGGGAGTAGCAGGCAGAGGGAGAGGGAGAAGCAGGCTCCTTGTTGAGCAGGGAGCTGGATGTGGGGCTTGATACCAGGACCCCAGAATTATGACCTGAGCTGAAGGCAGCCAGTTAATTGACAGCCACCCAGGCACCCCGGTAGTTTCATTTCAAAAATCCCTGGCAGTTGGATGATACAAAGCAAAACAAAACTAAAGTATCAATTTTTTAGCTGATTTAATGAACAACCTTTCATACTCAGATGTTGGTTTTGCTTTACTTTTCATAGTGTGATAAAGAAGACAGACAGGTTTGAGAGATTCTACCTTGTATCCTAGCATAGGCTGACCTGAACCATGCTGACCAATGAATGACCCATTTGTTTTTGCTTTTCAAACATTTAATTAGGTTGTGAGTCTCATCTATACCTAATCCACCACCAGCTCTTTGTATATACCTTCATAAATTGGTTGTTAAAATATATGATCTAAATATTTGATGCTTTTTGAGACATGGAAGAATTCTACAACTTCAACTTATGTTTCTAGCTATACCTCCTCATATGGGAAAAGTGGCAGACAGTACTCATTCTGAAGGTAAAATAATTACAGAAAAGAGAAGAGACTCACGTGCAAGAGATACCAAGAGGAGCCCAGGGTCATTATGGACATTTTACGAAGGGGGAATTATTTTTATTCTGGCAATGTGAGTTGACCAAAAATGGGTTGTTTAGGTTTGGTGGGGTAGGGCTAGGTTTTTATGTGGAGACATATCCCATTTTATCATATTCATGAGGAAGTTTTTTGAATTTTTCCTGGACTGTCAAGGTTTTAATAATATTGCTTATTCATATTAACTCATTCAACCTTTCCTTTTCTTCCCTTCCCTTTGTTCTGTCCCTTTTCCCTCCTTGCCTTCACATATTGGCTGCTTATTTGTGTCAGGAACTCTCTGATAGACTCTGGGAAGAAACAAAGTGGAGAAACTGTTCCTGACTTAAAGTGCAGTGGGAATAGAGAAATATGCATCATAACACAACACAGGCTGTGGTGGAGCCTGCATAGGATGCTTTTGGAACAAGGCAGGGGAGGAAGAGCAACTATAGTGGATGGCAAAATGTTCAGGAAAACTTCATGTGTCTGTTGGCCATCTGTATGTATTCTTTGTGAAAAGTATATTCATATCTTCTGCCCATTTTTCAATTGGATTATTCATTTTTTGGATGTTGGGTTTTGTAAGTTCTTTATATATTTTGTATACTAACCCTTTATCAGATATGTCATTTGCAAGTATCTTCTTCCATTCCATAGGTTGTCTTTTAATATTTTTGATTATTTCCTTCACTGTTCAGAAGTTTTTATTTTGATGAAGTTCCAGTAGTTTAATTTTGCTTCTGTTTCCCTTGTCTCAGGATCAACAATACAAGAAACAACAGGTGTTGGCAAGGATGTGGAGAAAGGGGAATCTTTTGGACTGTTGGTGGGAATGAAAACTTGTGCAGCCACTCTGAAAAACAGCACGAAGTTTCATCAAGAAGTTAAAAATATTGCAGTCCAGCAATTGCATTACTAGGTATTTACCCAGAGAATACAAAAATACTAATTCAAAGGGACACATGCACCCTGAAGTTTACAGCAACATTATCCACAATAGCCAAACTATAAAAACAGCCCATGTATTGACTGATGAGTGGATACAGAAGATGTGGCATATACATATACAATGGAATATTATTCAGCCACAAAGAATGAAATCTTACCATTTGCAATGACATGGATAGAAGTAAAGAATTTAATGTTAAGTGAAAAAAGTCAGAGAAAGAAAAATACCATATGATTTCACTCATACATGGAATTTAAGAAACAAAACAAATGAGGAAAAGAAAAAAAAAAAAGAGAGAGAGGCAAACCAAGACACAGACTTTTAACTGTAGAGAACAAACTGCTAATTATTAAGGGGGAGGTGAGGGGGGATATGGGTTAAATGGTTGATGGGGATTAAGGAGTTCACTTGCACAAGTGTTGTACAGAAGTGTTGACTCACTATATTGTACATCTGAAACTAATATTAGACTGTATGTTAACTAAATGGAATTTAAATAAAAACTAAAGAAAAAAGGTTCAGGAAAATTTAGTGGAGGAGGTGACATGTGAATTGCATTTAAAGGTAATGGTAGTTCTGTGAAATAAAGGCAAGAAACAGCATCTCTGGCCAAGAGAAGTGCCTGGAGTGTGAAACAGGTGGCTGAAGATGACAAGAGATTACAAGTAATCCATTCATTTTTTGAAGGTCATCTCAGCTCCTTCCACAGTTTGGCTATTGTGAACATTGCTGTTGTGAACATTGAGGTGAATATACCCCTTCTTTTAACTACTTCTGTATCTTTGGAGTAAATACCCAGTAGAGCTATTTTTCTATTTTTAGCTTTTTGAGGAAACTCCATACTGTTTTCCTGAGTGGCTCTACTAGGTTGTGTTCCTCCCAAGAGTGTAAGAGGGTTCCCCTTTTTCCATAGCCTCACTAACCTTTGTTATTTCCTGTTTTGTTAATTTTTGCCATTCTAACTGGTGAAAGGTAGTATCTCATTGTGGTTTTGACTTGTATTTCCTTGATGGCTAGTGATATTGAGCATTTTTTCATGTATCTGTTAGCCATTGATAAAGAAAATGTAGTACATATATACAACAGAATATTATTCAGCCATCAGAAAGGATGAATACCCACCATTTGCACTGACATGGATAGAACTGGAGGAGATTATGCTAAGTGAAGTAAGTCAAACAGAGAAAGACAATTATCATATGTTTTCACTCATATGTGGAACATAAGCAATAGCACAGAGGACCATGGGGGAAGGGAGGGAAATCTGAAGGGGGAGAAATCAGAGAAGGAGATGAACCATGAGAGACTATGGACCCCAGGAAACAAATTGAGAGTTTCAGAGAGGAGGGGTTTGGGGGAGTGATAGGATGATGGGTACCAAAGAGGGCCCGTGTTGTGATGAGCACTAGGTGTTATATGCAACTAATGAATCATTGAACACTACATCAAAAACTAAAGATGTACAATACAGTGGCTAACTGAACACAATAATAAAGAAAAGAGATTACAAGTAATTCAGAGTTGCCTGGGCCATGTTGACTGTGGCAACTTGACTGAATGGGCATTCACCTACTGTTACTTGGGATTTGAGGTTCAACTGTTTTGTGGTGACACATGGGACCTAACAGGAAGTATTTCCATAGTCTTCCTTCTGCCTTGTGCCATCACTGCCCTATGCCCATAAGGATTTCTGAGGCAGAAATAACAGTAGCTTCCTGATGTAGGGATTTTTTACCCAGGTTCTTTGGCTATTGCCCTGGGATTAGATCTGCTGGTTTTGCTGATGTCATTAAGTAAATATGAAAGTGGGGGAAATTAAAACAATGTGATTTATAACAACAAATTGGAATGACATTGACCTTTTCCTTATACAGACTTAGAGTCTGATCTGTGAGATTCTATACATTTTTATGTGCCTTTTTTGTCGTTATTCACTCCTTGATAGCATGATATATATAATATAGCATATTAATATAAACATATAAAATATATTATATGGTTAAAATATATTTATATAAATAGAAGCTACTTTGGGATCCTTTAACATAGTTTTCCAAACTACCACCATAAGAATCAATCAGGCTACTTGTTTATTAAACAGATTATAAGGGCTCTTCCTTGGAAAGTCTAATTCATTGAGTCTGTCTGGAGGACTATGATTAGTTTTTTAAAAAATAAGTGCTCCAGGCATTTCTTATGGTCAGGCTGATCTGTGAAACACAGAGCACTTAGCATATCATTGAATATTAGGCAGTAAACAAATACTTCCATCTGTTCCATGCAAGATAAGCATAATGATGATGATGAAGATGATGATGGTTTTACATTTTACAGGTTAGTTAAAGCTCACAGAGAATCAGTTGCATAAGAGTACATCATTAACAATGACCTGGCCTTGAATCCATAAGTTTCTGTGTTCCATTACATTATAAATTGAACGACAGACATTAAAATAATATGTGATTGTGATTTATGTTAGTACTTGGGATTTAACTTTTTTTTTGAATTAACTTTTCTTTATTGGACTTCACTTTTGTGTAGGTTGCACTACTTCAGATGTCCCTAGTTTTAAAGTTGTGACGGAAAATTGTTGAGAGCAAATCAAACTAAACTGAATCTGTTGGAATTTGACTTTATGAATTCAGACAGCTGACTCAGTTAAAATAGTGTTTTTCCCAAAGAAGGCTATATGTTGTTTAAAAAGATAAAAGATATTTACATAAATGTGTTTGTCTTTTTTCAAAGTAAAGCAAATCAAACATAAGTCAGTGAAATAAATCAATACACAAAGGTATACTAGAGAATTATCTACATCAATCAAATTATTTCTTGTCATGAATGATTTCTTACAAACCACTTCTTTCTAATATTTGTTAAGTAATGCTAAATACTTAATTTAGCCCATCTTAATTTGTGATAATTTTATCAAAACCAGATTGAAATTTGCCTCTGAATTACTTACTAGAAAATTCTTTGCTTAGCAGATTGGTAACATAAAGAGCTTTGGTGAAAAAAATGTATTCCCCCCCCCAAGATTTTCTATAAAAATAGAATTAATTACAAATTAGGATGGACTGTGCAGAGCCTGTACATAGTAACTGGTGCTATATGCCCAAATTTATTAAGATGTTTATAGTAAAAAAGAAATTTTTTTAATATTTCACATTATATTCTGTGATATATTCACTTTAATTCTCTATTTCTCTCTGATTAGTTCAACACTAAACTATGATAAACTATGAGAAAGTAAATTGCTTAGTATATTTCAATTGTATATGAGGCAGCATTGGATTTTCTGGATTAATTAAGGAAAATGTAATTATAATATTAATAGTGGAGCTATATTTATGTATTTAAACTAGGTTCCTTGCTAGGTCGTTGAAATACCGAGATGAACAAATCACTGACCTTGCCTTTTAGGAGCTCAGCCTCCTGAGGGGAGGCAGACAAGATGTCCAACAGTTGCTATATAGTGTGGCAAACCTCCATTATGAATATGCCCAGGATGATCCTAGATTAGAGAGGGAAATAACTACCTCAGCTTGGAAGGGCTGGGAAAGGCTTTCCAACAAAGATGTTGTAAAGACGTGCAATATGACCCAAATGGAAAGTTTTTGAACCTAGGGGAGAAAGTGAGAGTCTAGGATGGTGAGAAAGACTGAAGTCTAAGACTTAGTATGGCAGCCTATCCCTCTACCATATGACATGTTCTACTCTATTTCTTTGCATATTCATTATTATTGCTGCATAACCTAAACTTTTATTTTTCCTTGTGGAAGCTTCTATTAACCTTATAGTAGCATATTTTTCTCATAATACTTGAAAATTCCTAGGGTTATTTAAACATTGGGAGTTACCACTATTAACTGGAACTTTCTATTTATCGGACATCTTTCAAAGCTAGAACTCCAATTTTCAGTGTTTGTTCTCCCAATATTTTATATGCTTTAAATATAGAATACCTTTGGTAATTTTGGACTATTTTCTGTAGCAGTTTATTTTAGCACTATGAGAAATAAATTTTGGACCACTGATAATATTCCTTGACAAAGTAGTCATAAGAACACAATTCTGGTTAAATATTTCTGAGGCAAAACAGTTCAATTTGAGAAGTATGACCTGGTTTCATTGATTTGCAGGAAGACTGGAACAAGGTATTCCATATAGAGTGGTGATTAGTTGGGGATCTGCCTTTTACAAGTGGAGTTGAGTGAAAGCTCCCCTCTCTTGTCATCTGGCTTGCAATCTTTAGATGCAAAGGTGGGCTTTACATTCATGAACATATGTTGAGTCATAGATTAAGCCCCTCAACTAACTTTTTTTTACTGCCCCTGACCTCCAAACCATGCAGGAAATCCCTCTGTAAGCAAATTCCCATTCTCAGTCCCCTGGCTGTTTAGTCTATACTGGGTTAAGCATGGGCTTACTTATTCCTTTGATTGGCAAGCCTAGTACTAGTAAAAACAAATTTATGGAGCGACATTCACCAAAAGTTCCCTGCCCTCCATCCTCCAATCTGCAAACTCTTGCAGCTTTGTTTGGACTGAAACTTGACAAGAACTTCACTAGACAGGAAATATACCCCTTCTCCTGAAAATGCCACTGGGAGGAGGACATAGTTTCTCACAGATGTAGCTTCCATGCTGTAGGGACCTGAGCTACTCCACAACGTGGGAATTTTGACTACTGTCAAAGAAATGTCTTAAATTATTTATTATCACTGAAGATGAAGTTAATTGTTTGATTAAAAACTACAGTTCCAATGGTACATGGACTTGGTGAGTGAGATGGGCAGAAACATTAAGCCACTCATGACACTCATGATGTACAAGAAAGAAGAAAAAGATCTGAGGATTAGGAAAATTAAGAAAAAAAAAACATTAATTTCACTTAAAAAAATGGAAGTGACCAAAAAAGTAGATAAACTTCATCAAGTTAAAAATTTGTGCTTGCAGAGGACACCATCAAGAAAGTGAACAAACAACCCACAAAATGGGACAAAATATTTACAAATTATATATGTGATAAGAGTCGTGTATCTAAAATATATAAAGACTTTCTAAAAGTCAGTGTTCACAAGATAAACCAGTTAAATCAGGAAAAGTATATGGATACACCGTTCTTCAAGAATGATATAAAAATGACCAATAAGCACATGAAAAGATAATGATGTTCAAAATATTAGCCATTAAGGAATACAAATCAAAACCACAATGAGATATTACTTCCCACCCACTGGGATGGTCATAATAAAAAAGGTGAACTCTAATAGTGATTCCATTCTTGCTTAGGTAGATAGATACATGAGATTTGAAAACATAGGCCCACACAAACACTTGTATATGAGTGATCATGGCAACATTATTCATAATATCTAAAAAGTTGAAACAACCTAAATGTCCATCAACTAGATAAATAAAACGTGATATATCCATACAATAAAATATTATTCAGCCATATGAAAGGGATAAATTACTAATACATGCTAAAGCATGGATGTACCATGAATACATATGCTAAGTGAAAGAGTTCAGTCACAAAAGGTCATATATTGTGTGATTCCACTTATGAGAACTGTCTAGAAAACAAACCCATAAAATTAGAAAGTAGGTGAGTAACTGTTAGAGGATTAGGGGAGAGGGAAATGATGAGTGACTGCTAATGCATATGAAGTTTGTTTTGGAGTGATGAGAATATTCTGGAATTAGTAGTGATAACTTTGTGAGTATTCTAAAAACCATTAAAATTGTGTACTTTATAAGAGTGACTTTTATGCTATGTGAATTATTTTTCAATTAAAAAAACTATATGGAAGGAATAAAAAACTGTAAAAGTACCCCCTTATGCCACAGATTCAGAGAAATTGTTGCAAAAGACATCTGATGAAAGATTTTTTCTTACAAAGAATTCTTAAAACTCAACAACAAAAAACCAAACAACTAGATTTTTTAAATGAGCAAGGGATTGGAAGAGATACCCCACCAAAGAAGATAAACAGATGGCAAATAAACAAGTGAAAAGATGTTTAACTTCATATGTCATTAGGGAGTTGCAAATTAAAACAATAAGATACCACTTTATATGTATTAAAATGGCAAATATCCAAAACATTGACAATAACAAATGCTGGTGAAGATGTAGAACAGTAGAAACTTTCAACCACTGCTGGCAGGAATGCAAAATTGTACAGTAAAGTAAGTAAATTATAGCTCCATATGTATTACTTGCAGGCTGTCATAACAAAATAGCACAGCCTAAGTGGCTTAAACAATGGAAATTTATTTTCTCAGTTTTGGAGACTGCAAGTCTGTGATTAAGGTGCCCGCAGGTTTTCTTGTGAGATCTCTCTCTTTGGCTTACAGACTTCTCACTCTGTCCTCCTATGGTCTTCATTTCTGTGCACTACTTGTAGACTGAGGGAGAGCTCTGGTAGTCTCTTCTTCTTCTTATAAGGACACCAGGACTATTATTGGATTAGGGCCTCACCCTCATGATCTCATTAAACCTAACTTACCTCCCTAAAGGCCATATAGCTAAATACAGTTATATTGGGTGTTTATTGGGAGTTTCAAGATATGAATTTCAGGAACACAATTCAGTCCATAGCACTATATGTTCCTTAGTATTTACCCAAATATGATAAAAACAGGTTTATAGCAGCATTATTCATAATTGCCCAAACTTCAAAGCAACAAAGATGCCCTCAACAGATGGACAGTAAAGATGGTAATTTTCTGAAGAACATAATGGTTTGATTATTTTTGTTCTTAAATGTCTAATTAAGCAATCTGATATGCAGTCTCTCTTCACTAACATTCTGCTGATTAAGAAATAAAACAAGAAGATTTAAATTCCTGGTACAAATGCATAAATATAAATATAAATATAATATGGGACAGAACTCAAAGTTCAGATGACTTTTACCTTCTGCTGCAGGCTCCATTCCTTCAAGCTTCAAATCTATACACAATCTTATCTGCACTGAAAGTTATAACCATGGAGAATTGTAAAGACTGCTGGATCACTCCATGCATAGCTTAGGTCTGTAGTCCCTTTGAAAAGCACTTGTGGCCATGCTTCAGCAGCTCAAGATGTCTTTTCAGGTGTTTCTTTCCTCAGACTCTCTATTTCAACCTTCCTTTCTTCTACCCTAGCCTGCACCCACATTGCTTCCTTTTGTCTTACACTTCTGGAGGGATGAAGCCACAAAACAATAGCAAATACTGAAAGTCTCATGGACTCCAAGAATTGATTCTAGGCTAATCAAATATAAATTTCCATTTGGATGTATTAGTATTTTCCACTTGGGTAAAGACACTGGTGTGATGAATAAAACACAAATGCTTTAATACTGCTATATTTCTTAGTCATCAGTTAGTAAAAGGACAATGTCATGTTGAATCCATAAAATTGCTCTAGGTTAAAAATGTTTAGAAAGATGTAGAATAGTGTATTTCATGTAAAACAGCAGTATATATATCATTATATTTCAGGTGTTGTATCAGTTATGTTTATCTCAGTATCAAGTTATGGAAAATCTTGATCAAAAACAGGTTTTGGAGAAAGATGAGAGAGAGAGAGAGAGAGAAGAAGGGAAAGAGGGAGAGAGAGGAGAGAGAGAGAGAGACAGAAAAAAGAGAAATTTCACAGGCATAGGAACTAATATGGGCAAAGTCTTGACTCTGAGTGAGGTTTAATATAACACCTCAAAAGCTGTCATCTTTGTTGCTCTTGTTCTGTCTTCCACTTCACATGGTTTTCAGCAGCCTCCAGCCTCAATGTCTTGCTTTCTGGGTCCAGAAAAAGGGAAAGGATTTTCATAAAAGCTCCCAAACAAGTCCTCTCTCTCACTAGCCTAAATCGAACTTCAGTAAGTGAATCAAGTTCATGTCCCATTGTAGCAAGGGGCTGGTTAAGCTGATTAGGGCCTACTAGGAGAAATGGCTGAGATGAGAAAAGAACAGCTTTATTATGAGGAAAGGGAAGGAAGTGAGGAGACACCATGAGATATCCACTATATATGGCCATATCATATTGGTTTATTAAGCTTCTGAATTTACACCATGGTTTATTATATGTGATTTTGCAAAACAACAAATGCACAAGTATTTATCAGCATTCATGTTGTGTGGTATATCCAATTTGTGGTTAAGTGATTGTGCCTGCTCAGAAGACCAAAATGATGTGTTTGGACAGATAAGAGATGAGACAATTTATTAATGGTAACATTAAGTGATGATATGATATGGTGATAAATTGCCTGGAATAATTAGAAAGACTGACATTAATTTTATTAGTACTCTATTGTTGTGTAACAAATCATTGCTGTTTTATTTTTACTTTTCCTCCATTTTATTTATTTTATTGTTTTTCAGTTTTATTAAGATAAATTGACAAAAAACATTGCATAAATTTAAGGTGTAGAACATAATGATCTGATATATGTATATATCAGCTACCACAATGAGTTTAGTTAACATCTATCGACTCACATGATTACACATTTTTTTCTGGTGATTAGAACTTCTAAGATTTACTAAGTATTACTAATTATATCCATTAGCTGTACATTACATCCCCAGAATGTGTTTATCTTATAACTGGGAGTTTGTAACTTTTGACCACCTTCATCCAATTCTCTCTACTCCCTGTCTCTGGCAGCCCACAAATCTGTTCTGTTTCTGTGAGTTTGGGTTTTTTAGATTCCACATATAAGTGAGATCATACAGTATTTGTTGTTCTCTGATTTATTTCACTTGGCATGGTACCCGCAGGGTCCATCCACATTGTCACAAATGGCAGAGTTCCTTCGTTTTTATGGCTAAATAATATTCCATTGTATTTATATACATACCTTCTTTTTTCTTTCTTTTTAAAAATTCTATTATATTTAAATTGAATTAACATATAGTGAATATATCACTAGTTTCAGAGGTAGAGTTCAGCTATTCATCTGTTGCATATAATACCCAATGTTCACATCCCTCCTTAATGCCCATCACCCCACTACCCCATGACCCTGCCCACATCCCCTCCAATAAGCTTCAGTTTGTTTTGTATAGTTAAGATTCTCTTATGGTTTGTCTCTCTCTCTGATTTTGTCTTACTTTATTTTTCCCTCCCTTCCCCTATTATCCTCTCTTTTGTTTCTTAATTTCCACATACGAGTGATGTCATATGGATAATTGTCTTTCTCTGATTGACTCATTTTGCTTAGCATAATACACTCTGATTCTATCCACATTGTTGCAAATGGTAAGATTTCATATTTTTGATGGTTGAGTAATATTCCATTGCACATATATACCACATCTTTTTTATCCATTCATCTGTTGATGGACAGTAAGGTTGTTTCCATGTCTTGGCTGTTATAAATAATGCTGCAATGAATATGGAGGTAGAAATACTTCTTTGAGATAGTGATTTTGTTTCCAGTGGATATATACAAATAAATGAAATTGTTGGATCATATGGCAGTTCTACTTTTAATTTTTTTGAGAAATTTCCATAGTATTTTCCATAGTGACAGCACCAATTTACATTCCCACCAACAGTGCACCAGGGTTCCCCTTTCTCAACATCCTTGACACATTTGTTATCCCTTGTCTTTTTAATGATAACCATTTTAACAGGTGTGAAGTATCTCACGTGGTTTTGATTTGCAGTTCCCTAATAATTAGTGATCCTAAATACCTTTTCACGTACCTGTTAGCCATTTGAATGTCTTTTTTGGAAAAATATCTATTCAGGTACTTTGCTCACTTTTTAAATGATGATGATGATGATGATGATTTTTTTTTACTATAATTGTAGGAGTTCCTTACATATTTTAGATATCAAACACCCTGTTGTGTGGTTTGCAAATATTCTCCCATTCCATGAGTTGCATTTTCATTTTGTTGATCATTTGCTGTGCAGAACCTTTTTAATCTGATGTATTACCACTTACTTATTTTTTTATTTTGTACCTTGTGTTTTAGATGTCATTTCCAAAAAAATCATTGCCAGGACCCTTATTAAGAAGGTTTTCTTCTATATTTTCTTCTAGGCATTTTGTGGTTTCATTCTTACATTTAAGTTTTTAATCCACTTTGAGTAAATTTTTATTAGTATAAGAAGGAATCTAGTTTCATATTTTTGTGCATAAATATCCAATTTTTCTAGCAATATATTTTTTCCTAGCAATATTTTTAGAGAGATTGTTTTTTTCTCCATTAGATACTTTTGTCTCTCTTGCCACATATTAGTTCATCAGTTTTACTTCTTGACTTCTGATTCTGTTCCATTGGTCTATGTATCTGTTTTATTGTCAGTGCTATGTTGACAATTATATTAAATTATATTAGTATAATTTTGTGATATATTTTGAAATCAAAAGTGTGATGTCTCCTGCTTTGTTCTTCTTTCTCAGGATTACTTTGGCTATTCAGGGTCTTTCATGGTTCCATATGAATTTTGGGATTTTTTTTCTATCTCTGTTTTAAAAAATGCCATTGGAGTCTTGATAGGTATTGCATTGTATCTATAGCTGGCATTGGATAGTATGGACATTTTAACAATATTAATTTATCCAATCCATGGACATGATATATTTTTCCATTTATTTGTGTTTTTTAAAATTTCTTTCATCAATGTACTATAGTTTTCAGTGTAGTGATCTTTCATCTCCTTCATTAAATTTAGCCCTTGGCATTTTATTGATTTTGATGCTATTGTATATGGGATTTTTTCTTTATTTCTTTTTTCAGATAATTCACTGTCAGTTCTACTGATACTTGTATGTTGATTTTGTATACTGCAACTTTACTGAATTTGATTAGATCAAAGTTTTTTGGTGGAGTCTTTATGATTTTTTTCTATGTAAAATCAGGTCACCTGCAAAGAGAGGCAATTTTGCTTGTTCCTTCCCAATTCTGATTCTTTTCATTTCCTTTCCTTGCCTGATTATTTTATATAGAACTTTTAGTGTTATGTTGAATGGGAGTAGTGAGAAGCCTTGTCTTGCTCCTGATTTTATAGGAAAAACTTTCAGCCTTTCAACCATTAAGGATGATGTTAATTGTGGGCTTGTCATATTTGGCCTTCATTATGTTGAGGAAAGAATTTTAGAAATAGCTGTATAAAACAACAAATATTTGTTATCTCTCATTTCTGTGGGTCAGGAATTTGGGAGAATTTTAGTTGGATGGTTCTGGTTCAAATCTCTCATGAGGTCAAAATTATGCTGTCAACCAGGATTGCAATCTTCTCTGAAGGCTGAGTTTCTGAGTTCAATTATGTGTTTGCTGGCAGGTCTTTATTTCTTGCTGGCTGTTGGATGGAGACTTCAATTCCTCATTATGTGGTCCTCTCCATAGGCTTCTAGGAGTGTCCTCCTAACATATCAGTTGGATTCCCCCAGATTGAGAGATGAGAGTGTGATAGAAAAGAGAGGGAAAATCTGACACAGAAATCTCAGTCTGTTTCTTATAATCTCAGAAGTAACATAACATCAGTTTAGCTATATATTGGTTGTACAGATCAACTTAGTATAGTGTGGAGGAAAACCACATCAGAAGGCAAAGATCATGGGAACAATCTTAGAGACTGCCTGCTATACTAGTGTTTGAGATTTTTAACACAAGAGACAAACCTTTAAAAACTATTATTTTTACTATTTTAATACATCTTCTCATCTAATAACTAGTGGCAACATACAATTCTTATGTAAAAGCTTGGACAAAGTGATCCCTATGCTTCCTCCCAACTCGGGCTATGGTTCTATTGCATAGAACTTTAAAATGACTGGGGGCTTTCCTGATACAGGAAGGAGAGGTCTGAAGTGCTGGAATCCTAAGGAGTGCTCATGTTTATTCAGGAATTAAAGAGAGATAAACATGAAGCTAGAAGGACATATGAGATGAAATATTGAGAGACTTGATAATGTATTCTGATGTAATGTTGAAATGAAAATCTGCCCAGGTGACAGGCCACATACCTGTTAGCAGAAAGGGCAGGGAGAAAGGATCCAGGACTGCACTGTAGCATGAGCAAGGCTGGAGGCCTTAAGAATAACCTCATGAGGCCAGGCATGTGAAGTATGTCTTACTGCATCTGGAAATGTGATTATATATGTGTCCATTCTACTGCTGCTTACATATTCCTAACTATGTAGAACAGCTATTGGATATTGACATATGACTCCACATAAAATTTCTTTCCATTTCTGTACATATGGTTGCTATTCCTTTCTATCTGATCAGGCCTTTGCTCAGGAAGTCTTCTGGGGAAGTGATTCTCCAAAGGACTTAATATTCTATATATGGATATATGTTTTCAGTAGCCCATCTCAGATGTTATTTCTCATTACTGGAAAAATTAAACATTTATAATTTTAGAAAATAGAGTAAGGGATTAAAAGAATATTAGTCATTAGGAAGTTCCATTAAATAAGGTCAGGAAAGAGTAAATAAATGAAGGCACCTTTCAACATTGAGTCCTCCATTCAAAAATAGATATAAATGATTAGCACAGGCATTTTTTTCCTAGGTCTAATTCCAGTCTTGTTCTGGTTTTGGGAAGTCATATGCAAAGCTGGGCAAGAACCTGGTTCACCAGTTGAAGTGACTGCGCCCCACCTAATCTTAAATAATAAAACTTCCATGGTTCTTGGGTGTTGTGCTGTTCTGCAGCACAGTTTCGCTTTGTGGACTGATCATCAGCCACTAGTATGTGACTTCTATTATAAGTGCTTTTCCAAGAATACTCAATAGTTTTGCTTCTCAATCTCTTCCTGTTGTGAGAACTGCTCCAAGTCTGTGCCACCCACAGCATGGTGTCTATGAACATCAACATTCCCTTGAGACCATGCTGTAGAGATAGTGAGACCAGGCACACTTCAGAATATCTTGCTGAGTGCCCCCCTTCTCCCAATCCACAGAAGGAAATAATGTTATAATAAGCCAATAAGATGAGTAGAAACTTTATGGCTAGGTTTGGATATTGATGAAATACTCTCTATAACCATTCCATTAGTATGAGTTTAGTAAAAGGTATTAATTTATAGGTCACATTAGTCTCAAGTACTTTGAAATCCATTTTCATACAAATACGTGAATCCTACTGAAAGTGGAAGATTAAATATCATATTTTTATGAAATGATGAAACTAACATCTGGCTCCTTAATAAGGGACAAAAGTGACTGACACTGAGAACCCTTTTAGATTTATATTTAGTCCTTCTTCATAGTTTAAATGTGCATATAAAATTCATAAATAAGGAAACATCTTTAAAAAGTTAAGCATGAATGGAATTCAGCCATTAGAAGTATGCTCTGTATATTTCTGAATTTTCTCAGCACTCAAGTTCAGAATGGATCTGTATTATATTCCAGATTCCTGAGCTTTACTGATTATAAACAGATTCCCTCTGTTGTCATCCTGTTTAACTGGCTGATGCCACTGTGCTTTCCTGAAAGACAAAGAGAAAAAGGAAGAAAAAAAAAAAAAACAACCAACAACTCTTCAATGCATTTTCACATTGCTGGGCATTTATTGAGTCATAGATTGAAATTCAAACATAATTCTGCCAAGAGAAAAGAAATATTAATTTTATTCTAACATTTATTATTATATGACATACAGACCATTCTTTTTTCCATTGTTGGCACTCAGGTCCATAAGAGCAAGGCATTGACTTAAGATATTTGGCTGACTTCCTCAGAGCACTGTCCAAGCACAGGTGAGAGACAGGTAGGTATATATGTCAGCAGCAGCTCTCCTGTGCTGATCAAATGAGGTTGGCATTGTTATAAAAATAGAAAAGCAGATTTTGGACAAAGCTGGGTTCTCTTGTGCTTTTATTATATTTTGCTTTGGCAACTCACAGGCCTAATTCCTAAAGAAGCAGATGGTTTTTTAAGACTTAAAGGGAAAAAAGTGTATCAGATTCCTTGCTTGTGCTTGTCACAAATGTGCTTGCCAAGAAAGGGTGCTCTGTACTGAATACCCAGGGGACAAAGGTCACACTCAGAGGTCTTAAAAGCACTTTCAGAATAACTTTTGAATAAAAAATGAATGAATTCTCAGGGCTGGTCAAAACTCCCTCACTCTTTGTTCATTTTGATCTTTAGCAGTAAGGATGCAATGTTGTCATAAAAGAAGAAACCATTCCCGTGGTTTTCTACGTAGGACACCCTAAGTACTGAGGACTCCATGACTTCTCAACTATCCTGTATGTGCTTTGAGGACTGGAAAGGTTTATGTCTTCACTATTTGGATTCCCACATTGTTCTATCACTGGCCTTGAGTACAGTGGATGCTTAAGATGTGCCTGAAATCCCCTGATTCCTTAAAGATATGCCAGATTTAAAGCATTCTGATTCCCCAGTGTCCTCTGATTTAAATTCTACTTTGGTGAGTGCTATTTTTTAGGACAAGAGGTAAACTATATTAGCACAAAAAGTGTGAATTTAAATGGATGCACATTACAGCAGATGACTGACTAAAATGTTGCAAAGGATTTAGGATGCAGGAAACTGGCAAACTGAAGTTTCCTAAACTGCAGGTGATAAAGGCAGTGCCAGACTGACTTCTGTCCTTTGTGTGTTAAGATTTCATTTTTATTTCCCATCACCAATGTAACTCCTTGGTTGTTTGTTATTTCAGTGATGGTATGGAATTAATTGTGTTCTCCCAAAATTCATGCAGTAAAATCATAACCCTCAGTACCTCCAATGTGGCTGTATTTGGAAATAGGACTTTAAAGAGGTACTTAGTTTTAGATGAGGTTAGGGTGGGCCCTAATCCAACCTAACTAGTGTCCTTTTAAGAAGAGATGATTAGGACATACAGAGAGACACCAGGAAGTGTGTGCACAGAGGAAAGGCCATGTGAAGATATAGGAAGAAGATAGCCAACTACAAGCCAAGAAGAGAGGCCTCAGAATAAATCAATTCTGCCAGCATCTTGATCTTGGTCTTGTAACCTCCAGAACTGTGAGAAAATAAATATCTGTTGTTTAGGTCACCCAGTCTGTGTTATCTTGTTATAACAGCTTGAACAGACTAATGCAGATGGTTTTTTCCATCTTGTGATAATTGCAAAAATGCTTAGAAATTATTTTCCTACAAGTAGTTCTACTCCTTTGTATTATGACCTTGCAGCTTGGGAGGTGAAGATTGTTGCCTATGGTTTAACTTTGTTTACTTGCTTTAGCCGATAAAATGTGCCAGAAATAACTTTGTGCCAATTTCAAGGCTGAACTTCAAAAGGTTTTGCGTACTTCCTTGGAGCCCACGTAGGGCCCCTGTGGGAAAGTGCAGACTAACTTGCCTGAGGCTGTATTTAATCCCTCAACCCTAAACCTCCAGGTCAGGAAGATGCAGAAGAATAAAAACAGAGTTAAAAAGTGAATTAGTTCAATTCCGTCTGCTTAATATTGAATTATTTTTCTAATCACTTGATCAATGTGCATGAAAGAGCTTTTTTCCTCTGCTTCCTCCCCACCCCCCCTACTGTTCCTCAAAAACCAAGAATATCCAATGACTATTAGTCTAGAGACATTCTGCACTGGGGGCTGGAAACCACCATCCATCCCTGTCTTTGGGGGGCTGCATTAAAGATCCTACAGGAGGATAGCAGTCACTCTCCTCTTTTTCTTAAGTTAACTTTATAATTTGTCCTTGTGACATTCCCACTTTCAGAATGCTACACTGGCTACTATCTGGTGAGAAAGAGAGAGTTCCATTTTATTTTATTTTATTTTACTTTATTTTATTTCATATTTTATTTTTTATTATATTATGTTAGTCACCATACTCTACATCATTAGTTTTTGTTGTACTGTTCCATGATTCATTGTGTATAACACCCAGTGCTCTATGCAATACATGACCTCCTTAATACCCATCATCAAAGCAGACAATTCTCCAAAGAAGACATACAAATGCCTAACAGATACACAAAAAACTACTTAAAAAAAAAAGATTTTATGTATTTGACAGAGAGAGAGAGAGAAAGATCGTGAGCACACGAGTGGGGGGCTGGTGGTGGAGGGAGAGGGAGAAGCAGGCTCCCTGTTGAACAGGGATCCTGATGGGGGGGCTTGATCCCAGGACTCTGGGATCATGACCTGAGCCAAAGGTAGACACTTAACTGACTAAGCCACCCAGGTGCCCTTTAGAGTCCCATTTTAAGTGGAAAATGGACTGTTTGACACATCTCAGTTCTCTGAGAGTGCTTTCTGATGTTGAGGCCAAATTGTATGCCTGTATGGGAAGGAGATTTATAAAATGGGACAGTTAGAAAAACACAGCAAGTTCTATATCTATCAGGAGAACATGCTGCTGTTAGTTCTGACAGGGAAGTTTGGACTTAAGGTTAGCTTTGGCTCTGCCTCTGTCAGCTGAGCTCCCTCCTAGAATGTGGAGGTCCACATGGCTTTGTTGTCCTCCACTGTCTGGGAAGGCATTTTCTGGAAGCAAAGTGTGCTCTTTGAAGGATAAGAAAGGTGAGCCACATGTAGATCATTTGTGGCAAATGTGGCATATGGGCTCCTTGCCAGGTGCAATCACTGGTTTTAACTGCTGTAGATCTATCATCTGTAAGGCATCTTGTACATTTTCTGAGACAGAGTAGTAAAGGAATCTGCCCCAGATCATTAAAGTCCTGTGTGTGGGAGGTCTGTGTTGGGGGGTGGAGGGGAAGCTGAATGTTTCATATGACCATTCCAGACCCCAGGCCCCTTGGAAAAAGCCCGTAGCACTAGATGGCAGGAGTTTTGCAAGTCTAAACAGTTCCTGATGATCTATATATTTTTTTAAACTAAAACTAAACTGTATCCTACAAAAGAACACATTAGTGTACACACACACACACACACACACACACACACACACACACACACACACACACACCATTGAACCACTCCGCTAACCCCCTACCCAAATAAAAACATTTCAAACGTTTTGGATCTGATTTCTTATTTCCTGTGAGCAGTTGATGGCCTTATTTTATGTGGAGAGGTTTGGTTGTAAGATGAGCAAATGCCTGTGAGCTCTATCCGTTGTTATAAATTAGGCCAACAGGCAGTGATACTCTTTAGGCTGATGCCAATTTTCTTTCTAAGAGCATAATCCTGTAATGCAGAACAGAAAGTTTTTGCTCCTTTGAATTAAAACCTTAATACTTTGCTTGATTTTTGTTTTAGTGTTTTTTCCTGGAGTAGAGACAATTTAATCTCAAAATGTGGAGTAACCTCAAACTTTCCTACTCTATTTTAGAGTATATTTCATTTTAAAATCATCCAGGAAAAAAGTGGGAAAACTTATGTCCTTGAGCAGGTTAGTGCCCTCCTTACTATGATAGAGACTGCTGGGCACAAAAGACTAAAAACGTGCATCTGTCAAGCTGTTTTCACATCAAAGAGTGAAGGTACTTGCATGGCATTTTACAGTTGGCATCTCACTGCCACTTAAATTATCTCCCAATAGGCCCATAAGATCTGTGTGTTGATCCACCAGCTCTATGCAGGAGGTACAACCACTACTCTCTGAATGAAACGGCCTACTCTGTTTTCTTAAAACCAGTCCCTCTTCCTTCATGTTTGTCCTGTTTTGTTCTGTACATTGTGGTCATTTGATATATGTCTACATTGTGAAAGGAGTCCCCCCACCCCTGCCATCTGGTTAATTAACACAGCCATCATCTTACGTATTTATCTTTGTTTTTTGTTTTGGTGAGAATATTAAAATTCTACTCTCTTAGCAAATTTCAGTTATACAATACAGTATTATCAACCATAGTCACCATGTTTTACATTCAATCCTCATACCTCAATCATCTTTTTTTTTTTAAAGATTTTATTTATTTATTTGACAGACAGAGATCACTAAGTAGGCAGAGAGGCAGGCAGAGAAAGAGAGAGAGGAGGAAGCAGGCTCCCCGCTGAGCAGAGACCCCCGATGTGGGACTTGATCCCAGGACCCTGAGACCATGACCTGAATGGAAGACAGAGGCTTTAACCCACTGAGCCACCCAGGCTCCCCACCTCAATCATCTTTCACTTAAACGTTGGTACTTCTTTTTTTTTAAAGATTTTATTTATTATTTATTTGACAGGCAGAGATCACAAGTAGGCAGAGAGAGAGAGAGGTGGAAGCAGGCTCCCTGCTGAGCAGAGAGCCCGATGCGGGGCTCGATCCCAGGACCCTGGCTTTATTTAACCCACTGAGACCCAGACGCCCCTAAACGTTGGTACTTTTTACCAAACTAGTTCTCCAGCCCTCCAGCTTCCAGTAACCACTTTTCTACTCTGTTTCTATAAGCCTGACTTTATTTAAAAACTTTTTCTTAGATTCCACATAGGAGTGGTACCATGCAGTATTTGTATTTCTGTTTGTCTTCTTTCACTTAGCATAATGCCCTTAAGTTCTGTCTATGTTGTCACACGTGGAGAATTTCCTTCCTTCTCATAGCTGAATAATATTTCACTGTGCACATACCTTTCTTCATTCATCTGTTGATGGGTACTTCAGTTGTTTCCATATCTTGTCTATTATGAATAATGCTGCAATGAACATGGGAGTGCAGATATCTCTTCAACATCCTTCTATCATTTTTTTAAAAGATTTTATTTATTTATTTGAGAGAGAGAGAGAATGAAAAAGAGAGAGCATGACAGGAGAGAGGTCAGCAGGAGAAGCAGACTCCCTGCTAGCAGGTAGCCTGATGTGGGACTCGAACCCGGGACTCCAGAATCATGACCTGAGCCAAGGGCAGTTGCCTAATCAACTGAACCACCCAGGCGCCTCCTATCATTTCTTTTGAATGCATACCCAGAAGTGAGATTGCTGAATCATTCGATAGTCCTATATTTAATTTTTTGAGGAAACTTGCTACTGTTTTCCATAGTGGTTTCACCAGTTTACATTTTTATCAACAGTGCACAAGAGTTCCTTTTTCCACATCCTTGCCAAAATCTGTTATCTCTTATCTTTTTGATGACAATCATTCTAACAGATGTGAGGTGATAACTCCTTGAGGTTTTAATTTACATTTCCTTAATGACTAGTGATATTGACCACCTTTTCATGTATCTGTTGACAATTTATATGTCATCTTTGGAATAATGTCTTTTTAGTTCCTCCACTCATTTATAAAATCTGATTGTTTAATGCTATTGGGTTATGTGAGTTCATTATATATTTGGATTTTGCAAATATTTTTCACCCATTCTGCAGTTGCCTTTTCATATTGTTGATGGTTTCCTTTGCTGTGCAGAAGCTTTTTAGTTTGACGTAGTCCCAGTTATTTATTTTTGCTTTTGTACCCTTCATCCAAAAAATCATAACCAAAATTGTTGTCAAGGAGTTTACCACCTACGTTTTCTTCTAGTTTTATGGTTTCAGGTCTTACATTTAAGTCTTAAAACCTTTTGGGTTTTATTTTTGTATATGGCATAAGGTAGTGGTCCAGTTTCATTCTTTTGCATATGGCTGTCCAGCTTTCCCAACACCATTTGTTACAAAGACTGTCCTTTCCCTACTGTATATTCTTGGCTCTTTGTTATAAAACAATTGATCATATAAGTGTGGGTTTATTTCTGGGCTCTCTGTTCTGTCACTGATCTATGTGTCTGTGTTTACGCCAGTACCATACTGTTTCAATAACTATGGCATTTACAAAATGGTCCACACCATCATTTTCTTTAAATCAGTTCCTTTTCCATCATATTTGATTTTACCCTATTTCCTATTCAATAGTGTGAGAAAGCATTCTTTCAGTTATTACACAATTATCCCTTCCCAGATGCAAGGGAAAGTCCTGAGAATCCCAGAGGACTCATAGGGACCAAGTCTTTGGGGGAATTTTCTCAAGCCTTTGGCCTCCATAATTTCTGCTGAAATGCTCACTGTCCCCATCTGCCTGGTCCCTTGAAGGCCCATGGTTCTTTAGTCTCTTTGGTATGTGTGAGCTCAGGAATTCTTGCTCAGTGTTCCTAATGTGGGGGGTCCTGCCTCCTTAGATGCAACATCTGGCATATTCCTTTTAGGTCTGGCCACCTCCCAGAGCCCACTGTTGTAGGGCCTGCAGGTTTCCTGCCCTTCCCCATTGTTGGCCCACTTGTGCACTCTGTTTCTGCTTCTTTCCAAATCCATAATATAATCTCCTCTAGAAGATTAGAACTTCGGGAAGTAAAGGACCAGGAAGGGAAGAGTTTATAGGCAAAAAGAGTCTTTGCACACAAAACATGTATCACATTAGCAAGCCACTTAACCTCTTTTTGGATGAAGAAAGTAAGGTGCAGAGAAGATAACTGACACATGGAAAACCATATAACAAATTAATCACACGTTTGGGTATAATGGAGCTTTTTGAATGCAGATCATGTCTTTACAAAGAGAAAAACTGAACTGGGAGCCTTTCATTTTCTGAATCCAAAGAATTTTACAGGATGGAATTCAAATTAAAGGCTACTCTATGGGACAGAAACAAGAATTACTTCCTTTCCATGGTAGTTTGATTCATCTGTCAAGCATTTTCATAATCTAGTTCCAAAGCCATAGGAATCTGATTGTTGGTGTCAGGAGCCAGTGAGAGAACTTCCCTGTCTTGTACTTACTACTTACTTATGACACCAGCCAGCCAGGTATCTAGGGTGTCTGTCAACAGCATGTGGCAGGCTTCAACCACAGCCTTGGCTATTGAGTAGCAGATGTCTGTTTTTCTAATCCCTTTGGAAAACAGAAAATGCTGTAGTAAATATCAGTGCTCAAATACTAAAAATTGAAGATGTAGATGGCCACTTAGGTTGAAATTCCGAAAATTTTCAGCTGCAGAAAAACATAGGGTTGAAAACTGGCAGCTTGCTAGATTTTGGAAAGAGCAAATTAAGTTCTACCTTTTTTTTTATTAAAAAAAAAAAAAGGAGAGAGAGAGAGAGAGAGATTGCATATTTCCACAAGTGAAAACGCCAACAAGAGCCTTATAGAAAAAATAATAATATTGCAACCAAATGCAATATTAAGATCCTGCTTAAGGCATTCTAGACTTCTTAGATCACTTTAAAAAGTAGCTGGATATTTAGGCTTATTAAACCATTGCTGCAATTTTTCTTCAGGTTGGTCTCCTCAGATGAGAGAAATTAAAATACATGGTAATTATGCTAGCAAAGCCAAAACCTTAAAATTCAATATGCTGGGAGTTCAGATGATGAAGACTATAAAATGTACATGTGAGAACACCAGTTCAGTGGGAAGTCCAGTTCACTGCCACTCACTCATTCATTCATTCATTCACTCTTTCATCCACTTATATTTATTCATTCACTTAACTACTAGTTACTCTATACCTGCTTTGTGCCCAGCACTGGTTTAAGAGCTTGGGTAACAGAACTGAAAAAAGGGGCAGATTTCTCTCCTTGGATCTTCTTCTAGTTGAGATTGATGTGAATGGGAACTTTCTCCTACATGGGGTGCATTTTAGATATCTGCAGTTTCCCCAAGTGGTCAGTGTCTGACAGGATCATGTGTTAGGAAACCTTTAGGTAGTCCCATACTCTGCATACACATCAGGAAAGTACAGGTTTCATCACTAACTAAATTGATCTTTTAAACTTTTCTTTTTTCTTGGAAGCAAGAATATTAAAAGAATTAACAAAAATCATGGCATCCCCTAAATTGCGAAAAAAAAACCCCAGATATTTGCATTGTGCTTTGCAAATTATAACATTCTCACTAAGGAAATGAGGTAAACTGTAAATTAGAAAGAACAAACAGCTCAGACTTAGCTCCCAAGTACCCTTTCCTCCTAGAGCCTGGGTGTCTAGCTCCTCTAGGTAAATTACTTCATGGTGCCTATTCTATAGCCTTCCCTATCAGATGTTCACTTGTCTTCTCCGTTGTCTGCACTTTTTTGCCATTATTTTAGCTCCAAATCTAGGTAAAGTCATTTGTGCTAGGTTAAATGCCAGTCATGTGTAGCCTGTTTCAATCTTTTTCTAGGTGGATTATGTCTCCATGAATTCTTCCTTAAATCTATTGGCTGAGACTAATTTATCTTTTTTTCTCTCCACCATACCTTTTGGCAGTAGATAGCTCACTGTCTGACACATAATAG
The DNA here is from genome assembly GCF_002288905.1 of Enhydra lutris kenyoni. Lineage (NCBI taxonomy): Eukaryota > Metazoa > Chordata > Mammalia > Carnivora > Mustelidae > Enhydra > Enhydra lutris. The sequence goes on from NW_019154132.1 coordinate 889,742, forward strand.
ATGATCAATTAATTATTTGTGGACAAGCAAATGAATGAATATATAGCAATAGTTTCTTGATTTTTAAAAGACCCAAAAGATCTTTTTCCTCTACTTTTCCTCTACTTTTCAGACATCCTTCTGATGAGTGAGTAATCAGAGTAAAACCAGAGTAAAGTCCTGTACTTTCTCATCTTTGTTTTTACTAAATTGTCTTTTGAATATTCTTTGAAATCATTTGCATTATATTGCAGCTGCATTGCATTCCTGGTTAATCACAATACAAATACTCTTTATTTTTTATTTTTATTTTTTTAAAAAAAATTTATTTTTTAAAAATTTCTTTTCAGTGTTCCAGAATTCATTGTTTATGCACCACACTCAGTGTTCCATGCAATACATGCCTTCCATAATACCCACCACCAGGCTCACCCAACCTCTCACCACCCTCCCCTCTAAAACCCTCAGTTTGTTTCTCAGAGTCCACAGTCTCTCATGGTTTGTCTCCCTCTCCAATTTCCCCCAACTCACTTCTCCTTTCCATCTAGCCTAGAATAGATCTGCACTCTGGAACAATTGTTAAACTATCAAGAGTGAAGGAGAAACGTTCTTTGTATGGCTTTGGTGGAAAAGTCTGGCTTACAAACCCTATATGTTCCTGAAGAATAGGGTCAGTAAAAATGCTCTTGTTGTCGTCCTAGGAAACTTCTAATTTCACTATTTTTTTTCCTTGAAATTCATTTTTGCTCTGGATATATGGAAAGATCTTTATTAGTAAAATTAATTTTACTTATGAATTGGGAAAAAAAAGGAAATAAAAAAGGGAGCCTGGGTGGGTCAGTCATTAAAGTGTTCGCCTTGGGCTCAGGTTGTGATTCCAGGGACCTGAGATCAAGTCCTGCATTGGACTCCCTGCTTGGCGGGAAGCATGCTTCTCCTCTCCCACTCCCTGCTTGTGTTCCCTCTCTCGCTGTGTCTCTCTCTGTAAAGTAAATAAATAAAAATCTTTAAAAAAAAAAAAAAAAGAAAACCAGGACAGTTTTCAAGGGGTAACCACTCAAAGACTTGCAAGAGATAGACAAGGCAGCTGAATGCAGTAGAAGAACCCCATGCTGGAGAAGGTCTTGGGGCTCTAGTCTTAAAACTGTCCTCATTTGTGACCTTTCCCTCACAAGGCTATAATTTTTAATTTTTAAAGTGAGAGAATGGGGCTTCTTGGAGATCTCAACTGACATTTGTTTGCTTGATTGCTTTATAGCTTGGAGATGATAGCTCATCACCAAAGGTGAAGAAGGTTGGATCGCCTGTGGACCCCAATTCTTCAGAATAAAAGGCAAGCTGCAGAGCAAAGTGTGGGAATTCTCATACCTAATAATGTGGCCATGTCTTTCTCTCCCAGGTTCTTCTCCTCACCATCGCTGTGTGGCTCGAACACAAAACTTCTTACTATTCCCTGTGTGCCTATGATTTTCACTCCTCTGTGCCTTTGCCCTTTGCTCATGTTGCATGTTTTCCCAGCTCACCTCCATATTTCTTTGTTTGGCTGTCTCTTTTTTTATCCTTGCAAAGTGGTTTAAACCTTCTGTGCTCCAAGGTTCCCCCTTGTTTTCCTGAATTTCTTTCCCTGTGTTTCCAGAGCTGGGTCTTCATGACTCTCATTATCTTTATTACATTATATAAAAATAGCTGATTTTGAGCAGACCATGAACTTCTTGTGGGTAGGGACTGTGTCATAGCACCATGGCTCTAGTACCTAGCATAGAGTATATGATCAAAGACTCTCAGTTGAATGGAGCTTAAGAAGTAAGAAAGGGGGACAGCTGGTGAGCCGCTCCTAGAGAGATACTCTATAGTCTAATTGGTAAAATAGGATGGATGACTATTTCTCTCTTCTGTAAAAGCTTGGATAGGATATGGAGCGCTGGTCTGGCAGTTTCCTAATCACTAGTGTCTTAGGCATCTATCTAACTATGTGTCCTTAACACACAGTTTCCATGTGGGGATATAAAATGATACTATACCCCCTGCCATGATGTTTCATGAGGCAGGAGAAAAGAAGAGGAAGTACCTCCCTTATCTATGAGGATATAGCTTGGCCCTTGAGTCACTTTCCCTCGCATTCCATAGACCAGAACACAACATGTGGCTGTATCTAACAATGGGGGGTGGTGGATAAACAGTCTTTTTTGTTGATGGTGGTGTACCCAACCCAAAATTCTATTACTTTGTAAGGAGCGGAGAATGGATACAGTAATACAACCAGAAAGTCCTACTAAGTAAAACCCAAGTGCCATTGTGTACAAGATACTATACATAGTACCTTCTGGAGGCTTGGTAGAGGCCACTTCCAGATGACAGTGTGATGGAGAAAATTTAATTAACTATAATGTCTCTCAGGGAGAGTTTTGCATTTGTTTGGAGGAAATATTTCAGTAAGTTGACAGTAAGATTCCTAACGGCATACTCAAGGATGAAAGAGTCTCTAAATAGTCCTCTAAGGGTGGGGATGGGTGAGGAGAGGGAATCTTGATTTGTTGAGCAGTAGAAACTCAGCAGAGATGAACTGCTACACATAAAATGGGAAAAAGGTACCTGGAGAGGTACCAGTTCTGGGGTAGGAAAAGGGGAGAGAGGAACCACCTTGATGTTAACATAGGGAATTTGTAGCTATGGGATTTTGAGTGGAGCATGCAAACCTTCTTTCTCTGGCTTCTCTATGAAATCTTAGGCAAGTAGGCAGGTTATACATCACTCAATATTTCTAAGTAGGTCCTTTGGAAAGCCTTAAGGCCCTCTGGTCTTTGTCCAAATTGATTTTGGGGTGAAAGCAGAGCTAATTTATGGGGATGCAAGCACTGGAGGATGGTTTTGGGGATGCATCACAAATGTTATTGAGTTGTGATATGGCATAACTGGGTTCCTCTGATTTCCTAAAGTCTCTTTACTGGCCTGTCTTCACCAATTTTATTTGGTTTAAGACCTATACCATGAGATTGTTTTATAGTTTAGATAATAGATGAGGGACTTTGATGTTACACCAGCAATCTCTAGAGTTTCATGCAACATAATGGTCCAAGAGTAGGTATTCTACCAAAATAGGTTCTGTGGAGAAAACAAATTGGGGGGACATGAGGTTGAATTAAATGAGCAAGTTCATTGTTGTGGGATTAGTGGAAGCTTTAATAAGATTCTATAATAATGTGCCTTGTGACTCTCAGAATGTGTGGCATTTTACAAATATTTTAACCACAGAGTCTGGGATCTGACTGTGTGAGTTTGTGTTTGCATGTGTGAAAGAAAAATAAAGAGGAAGAGAGAGAGAGAGACAGAGAATCACATATTTAAATTTAAGGCTGGTACTCTGTGGAACACACTTAGAGGAAACTGGGCAACAGGATCAAAGAGACCCCAGAGAACACTAAGCTAGTTCTGCTACCCAGAGAAAAGCACATCTCCCCCCTCTTTTTTTTTTTCTTAGCCAAACACATTCTAATGCAGCCTTTGGGATCCCAGTGTCCAAAAGGACTCTAGGAGGACACCATGAGGTTTGGAAAACACAATAAAAGCAGCTGAGAGTGTCTGTGGCTGGGGGTACCCCCAACGAATCCCTGATACTCCTTTCCCCAGTAGGCCTCCCAGATTTGTACACCTTCCTTCAGCTACTTTGCACTCCCCTGTGGGACACCTCTGTTCTGCCTATTCTTGGCCTAAGTTTGGTCTACATTTCTGTTGTTGCTCCTGCATGAATCTAGTCACAATGCTCACCATATAGACTGGTCCCACACCAGCATCCTAATCCTTTCCTATTATGCCTCCCCCACCCACCCCAGAATTGTCACAGTCTCTTTAGGTTCTCTGGCTCAATAGTCAAAGGATATGCTCAATGTGCAGCCATTTTATGGGTAGTTGGGGCAGGCTTTGTTCTCCAAGAGGCTGGTTGGAAGTCAGACCCTGAAGTCACCTTGATGGAGTGCTCACAGAGGCTCAGAATTCTGAATACCACCGCTCAGGATTGAAGAGAAAGAAAAAAAGAACAGAGAAAGTCTTCAAGGGGATGAGGAAGAGAACCCACATGTGGAACACATTACTTCCTGTGTCATATTATTTCTGTATCTGGATACAGAACTCTGACACTGCAGTGTGTAGCTGGAGAGAAGCCACTTTATTAAAAGGGGGTGTTAACTGCAGTGAGACTAACACTCCATGCCTCCTGGATAAAGGACAGCTGGTAATGACTCTCAATTAACTGAGTCTGGTTACAGATTAAATCTCATTATACTAAGTAACTTGGTATTACACTCTTCTATTATCACAAGTCTTTGCTTCAGGCAATTGTTTACTTATTCAAAGTGATATTTAAATGAATTGGAATAGTCCAGTACTGTGAAATAATTTGGATGGTCCCTCAGATATGTTAAAATAGGATTTTGCCAGTGGGATCAGAAAACAATGGTTGTGAAATTATATTAAAAACTGCAAATGCCTTTCAAAGGTGCTTTTTAGGTAGTTGGTATAAAGGAGAGCAGAGGAGAAAGTTCTCTTTTTACCTTGGACATTTAATGCAGTCATCTCCAAGAAGAGAAGTAATTGTCCATAGCTAGTCTTTCCCCCTGACTTTAGTACAGTTCCTCCATATCATTTCTATACCTAGTGGTAACTGATTTGTGTTATTATTTTGGAAGTATATCTTACTGTACACCTGAAATTAATACAACACTATATGTTAACTAGTTGGAATTAAAATAAAAACTTAGATTAAAATCCAAGATCCAATTAAAGGTCTCTTATTGTAAACAAAATAAATAAATATAATAAAATTTCAGATACAGAGAATATTCAAATGTTAATTTATTTTATTTAAATAATATAAAATAACATTTCATCTTACTATTTAAAAGAAGATCCATGTATATATTTTGGGATATATACAAATATTACTAGCCAGAGAGAGATGTAAAGTGGCAAGAGTAAATCAAATTGAGAGGTTAAGAAATGGTCATAATTAGTAAAAGCACATTTTTCCAGTGAAGCATTCAATATTATTTTGAGGTAAAATGTAGTGAGGTATGTACTTTATGCACAAAATTGGGTATCTTCTACAGTTGCATCTTTCCTTTTCCTACCCTCCTTATGAATCTGTAGGATCAACTTAATTCCTGAAATAGAAATTGTATCTATAAAAATATTCACTGTACACAAGTTCATTAAAATGTTACTTGAGAGGGTATGTAAATAAAACTCAGAATATTTTCAGAGTATTAGAAATAACCTGGAACTTTGTTGAGAGTAAGCATTTGTAGTTCTAACATATCATTTATTTAACTACTATGTTTTCCAAACTTTTTTTTTTTAGGGAAAAAAATCCTCAAGATAAGGTCAAGAACATATAAGACTGTCTAAGCTTTCAGTAACAATTTATATCTTGTATAGCAAAACCTAGCTTTTATTTCATTTTCAAAGTCATTTCAGAGCATAGAAACATTTATTTTTTGCTCTTTAACGGAAAACACATCTAATTTTGTGTATTTACTAAGTTTCTTTGTGGAAGAGCATAAGTGAAATTTCTTATTTGCACACTACTTGTTGCTGATTACAAGAATGTGTGTAGTAGCCAAAAGCCAGTGGAACATGTCTGGGGCCAGTTCTATGTTTTCTGTAGGATTTTACTGTTAGTAGTTCCAGCCTTGTTAAGTGGTCCTGTTCTAAAACCACATGTTTAGAAAGAAGTGTTAGGATGAAGATTACTTGCCTTGGTACATCAGCATTTTGGTTCTAATTTACCAGGTTTTGATGACAGCACTGCAGACAGTGAAGAGAGTGAGAATGTGTGCCTCTGTTTATTTAACCTTTCCTAAGCATCTTCTGTATGCTGAGCACTTCTGTATGCCTCTAGACCTAGTCTGGCCCACAAAGAGAAAACCAGAGTCATGTCCTCCTTTATCTCCAGAATTGAAATCTGCTGTCTGGGCAAAGACTGACATCCTGAAGAAAGGGTTGGAATAGAAGGTATGAAAACAAAATTTTTAATAAAATATATAGCTATATTTTTCCTGCTCTCCTCTGTTTAATTTCACCTTTCACACAACCCAGGCTCTACCACAGGGTTTGTGGCTGCTGTTTTACCTTGAACAACAGCAGCAGGCTCCCCTCTACTCTGTGCTGAAGTGGGAGCTTCACTACTTCACTTCACTTTACACTGCTTACTTTTGAAAAATCCTACTGTGGAATCAATAGAACTTAACAATAGGGTGTTTTTCTTTTTTTTCTTTGTATTTTTGGTCACTTCTACCCTTCCATTACTAGGCACCTTATCCTTTCTACCTTTATTCTCCCAGTAAAGGGAATGCATAACAGAACACACATAATAAGCAAGTTAAATTTTTGGCTTTTGAATTCAAATATCTAGACTCTGGCATAAGACTAATTGATAGGCCCCAGGCTGAACTTCTTGAGCTTGGGGAGATGGATGACCAGAGGAGAAGCGGATCTTTTCTCAGGGAATCTATATTCTGCTTCTTATTCTCTGGGCAGCTGGTGGTGGTGTTAGGAGGGGTGGTTGTGGAGGGTTACAAAGAAAGCCCTGATAAAGGATCTCAGAATTCTCAGAGTGGAGTGGGAAGAGAAGAAAGGTCTGCTTGTGTTCAGGAAGACCTGATGGAGATCCCTATAGAAGTGTCCCTCCTTCATTGAAGGAACATTTTCTGGGTACTTGAGGCTGGTATGGCTTAGAGGGCAGTTGTGAAGGGGTCGTAATCAGGGCAGAGTGAAGAGACAATTATGGCTCACCTGGATCAGTTACCAGAAAGGTGAGGAGAGTGTCTCAGAAGGACCCAGCATGGGGGTATCTGGGTGGCTCCATCACTTAAGCACTTATCTTTATCTGCCTTTGGCTCAGGTCATGATCCCAGAGTCCCTCTCCCTTTGCAACACCCCTTGCTTGTGCTCTCTTTCATGTTCTCGCTCTCTGCCAAATAAATGAATAAAATCTTAAAAAAAAAAAAAGGACCTAGCATGGATAAACATGATGCCAAGCATCCCTTGGGGTCTCTCATCTCCCCTGTGGGATTGTGGGGAGACCTTGAGTTGGTGCATCTAGAAAGATGGGAATCTTTCTAGAATGTGGGCTTCCAATTGATGTCAGCTCACTTACAGAACATTAAAGTGGTTCCTTACACACTTTTAGTAATAAATAACTTCTAGTTTTGAGTTAAATTGTTCATTGTGGGTAGGAGCAAGGTGAAAAATATCACGATGCAACAAAACAACTTGCAGTAAGCCCATTTTTCAAATGGCTGTGTCCCATATTTCAGCATAAATGGTAACATAATGAAGACTTGAGAAAAGATACATAAGCTTTTCATTCATCCATTGATTCACTCAACAGATATTTATGGGGAATTTCTTATGTCACAAAATACAGTGATTAATGATATATACAAGGTTGTTCACCAACAATTGCACTGAAATTTAATCTTTTCAGCATATAACCACATCTTCAGGAGGAAAGTCCATGTAGACCACATGGCCAGTGACGCTGAGAAGAGTTCTAAATGTTTCTTTTTGTATTTACCATTGACCTTTCCTTTTGGGTGTGCCCGCATCCATCACTCTTAAGGAATGGGGTGGATCCCAAATCATACTTGATATTCTAAGAGTTTTTCTTGTATGGTTCCTGTCAAAGATTTTCTGAAGGTGTGTCATATTTCCAGTCCAATTAAAAAAAAAGCATCAACAATCGTGAGTGAGACTAAGATATATATTGCCAATTTTTTTTTTTTTTCCAACGGTGGGAATAGGCATAGTGACATGTTACATCAACATTTTGTTAGGTGTGGTAGGGGACAGTTTGTACTGTTTTTTAAAACAGCTTTTTTGGGATGTAATTCATATGCTGTCTCTTTACCTTTTGAAGTATATAATTCAGGTGTTTTAGTATATTCGTGGAGTTGAGCAGCTATCTTCAAAATTGAGTTTAGAACGTATTCATCACTTCTCCCTCAAATAACCCCATTATTAGCATTCACTGTCATTTTCTCCAACCCACCTGCCCCTTGACGACCATAAATCTACTTTCTATCTCTATAGACTTGTGTATTCTGGATATTTCATGTAAATGGAGCCATACAAATTGGACTTTGTTATTGGCTTCTTTCACTTAGCATAATATTTTCAAGGTTTATCCATGTTGTGTCATGTATCACTACTTTATTCCATTTTATGGCCAAATAATATTACATTGTAATGGATTTACCACATTTTACTTATCCATTCATCAGTTGCATGGACATTTGGATTGATTCCATCCATTGGCTATTATGAATAATGCTGTCATGAGCATTCATTTACAAATCTCTAAGGTATATACCTATGAATTTTGTTGAGTTTTGTGGTAACTCTATATTTAGCCTTTTGAGAAGCTTCCAAACTATTTTTCAAAATAGATGAACCAATTTACATTCCAAAGAGCAATCTACAAATGTCCCAATTTCTCCCCATCCTTGCCAACATTTGCTATTGTCTTTCCAATTATAGTTGTCTTATTGGGTGTAAAGTGGTATCTAAAATGGTTTTGATTTGGCTGATAATGGTGAACATCTTTTAATATGCTTATTGGGTATTCGTATAAAATTAAAGAATATCCATTATATGCATTTTTCAAGTTGGGTAATTTATCTTTTTATTATCATTATACTTTATCTTCGGTGCTTTACAAATTTTACTATGTTTTTTATAACTTAAATGTTTGTAGCTGGGGAACAAAAGTAAAAATGAACTATTGGAACTTCATTAAAATAAAAAGGTTCTGCACAGTGAAAGAAGCAATCAACAAAACCAAAAAGGCAGCCTACAGAATAGGAGAAGATATTTGCAAATGATATTTCCGATAAAGAGTTATTATCTAAAATCTATAAAGAACCTCTCAAACCCTATACCCCAAAACAAATAACCCAGTTAAGAAACGAGCAGAAGATACGAATAGATATTTTTCCAAAGAAGACATGCAGATGGTCAACAGACACAGGAAAAGATGCTCAACATCACTCATCATCAGGGAAATACAAATCAAAATCATTATGAGATACCACCTCACACCTGTCACAATGGCTAAAATTAACAACACAGGAAATAGCAGATGTTGATGAGGATATGGGGAAATGGGAATCCTCTTACACTGTTGGTAGGAATGTGAACTGGTGCAGCCACTCTGGAAAATGGTATGGAGTTTTCTCAAAAAATTAAATACAAAATATTCTATGACTCAGCAATTTCAGTATTAGGTATTTACCCAAAGGATTAAAAAAAAAATGCAGATTTGAAAGGGTACATGCACTCTTATGTTTATGGCAGCAGTATTAACAATAGCCAAATTATGGAAAGAGCCCAAGTGTTCATCAAGTGATGGATAGATAAAGAAGATGGAGTATATAAATACAATGGAATATTACCCAGCTGTCAAAAGAATGAAATATTACTGTTTGCAATGACATGGATGGAGCTAGAGTGTATTATGGTAAGTGAAATAAGACAGAAAGATAAATACCATATGATATCACTCATATGTGAAATTCAAGAAACAAAACAGATGAACATAGAGGAGGGCAAAAGAGAGAGAGAGAGAGAGAAGTAAATCATTAAAGACTCTTAACAATAGAGAACAAACTGATGGTTGATGGAGGGAAGGTGGGCAGGGGATGGGCTAAATGGATGATAGGTATTAAAGAGGAACTTGTGATGAGTCCTGGGTGTTATATGTAAGTGATGAATCCCTAAATTTTACTCCTAAAACCAGTATTACACTATAAGTTATGTCAACTACTTAGAATTTAAATAAAATTAAATTCAATAAGTCTATCTACACTATTTTTCCAAAAGTATTTTCTCACTTTGTTTCCCTGTCACATTTTAGCAATTCCTTTGGTATTTAAAACTATTTCATATGATTATACTTGTTATTTCATATCATTATATTTGCTGTGGTGATTTGTGATCAGTGATCTTTGATGTTACCATTGTAATTGTTCTGGCACCATGAATAGCACCCATACAAAATGGCAGACTTTAATACCTTGGGTGTTCTATTTCAATAAATGACTGTTCTCCCATCTCTCTTCCTCTCCTTTTGCCTCCTCATTCCCTAAGACAGAACAACATTGACATTAGGCCAATTAATAACCCTACAATGGCCTATAAATGTTCAAGTGTAAAGAAGTGTTACGTCTTTTACTTTAAATCAAAAGCTGAAATGACAAGGCTTAGTGAGAAAGGCATGTCAAAAAGCTGAAGGAAGCTGAAAGGTCTCTTTCTCCGAACAGTTAGCCAGGTTGGGATGCAAAGGAAAAATTCTTGAAGGAAATTAAAAATGCTACTCTAGTGAACACACAAATGATAAGAATGTGAAACAGTTTTATTGCTGATATAGAGAAAGTATTAGTGGTCTGGATAGAAGATCAAACAAGCCACAACATTCCCTTAAGCTAAAAAGCCTATTCCATCCAGACCAAGGCCCTATAACTCACTTCACTTCCATGAAGACTGACAGAAGTGAGAAAGCTGCACAAGAAAAGTCTGAAGCTAGCAGAGTTTGGTTCATGAGGTTTAAGGTAAGGAGCCATCTCCATAACATCAAAGTGCAAGGTAAAGGAGCAAGTGCTGATGTAGAAGCTTCAGGAAACCATCCAGAAGAAATGACCAAGAAAACTCATGAAAGAGACTACACTGAACAACATATTTTCACAGTCAATGAAAAAAACTTCTACTGGAAAAAGATGCCATCTAGGACTTTCATAGCTAAAGAAAAGAAGTCAATGCATGGCTTCAAAGTTTCAGAGGACAGGCTCACTCTTTCCTTAGGTGCTAATGCACCTCATGACTTGAAGTTGAAACCAATGCTTGTCATTCCAGAGATCCCAAGGCCTGTAAGGATTATGCTAAATCTACTAAGCCCATGTTCTCTAAAAGGAAAAACAAAGCCAGGATGACCAGATGTCTATTTATATCATGGTTTATCAAATATTTTAAGCTCGCTGTTGAGACCTACTACTCAGGGAAAAAAAAAAAGACTTATTTCAAAATGTTACTGCTCATTGACAAGGCACTGAGTCACCCAAGAGCTCTGATGGAGTTATACAATAGGATTAACATTGTTTTCAGGCTTGCTAATACATCATCCATTCTGCAGCCCAGGGATCAAGGAATCCTTTTAAATTTCAAGTCTTATTATTTAAGAAATACATTCTGTAAGGCTATAGCTGTCAAAGATAATGATTGCTCTGATGGAGCTGAGCAAGTAAACTGGAAACCTCCTGGGAAGGATTCATGATTAGAGGCCATTAAGAACATTCATGACTCATGTGAAGAGGTCAAAATGTCAACATTAGCAAGAGTTGGAAACAAGTTGATTCCAAACTCATGGATGACTCTGAGAGATACAAGATTTTTGTGGGGAAAGTAACAGCAGATGTGGTGAAAATAACAAGAGAACTAGAACTAAAAGTGAAGTATGAAGATATGATGGAATTGTTGCAATCTCATGATTAAAAAAATGGATGAGGAATTGCTGTTTATGGATGAGCAAAGATGGTCTTTTGAGATGGCACCTATTTCTGGTGAAGATGCTATGAAGATGGCAGCAAAGGATTTGGAATACTACATAAACTTTGATGATAAAGCAGTGGCAGGACCTGAGAGGATTGGCTGTAATTTTGGAAGAATTTCTACTGTGGGTAAATGCTGTCAAAAGACATCTCATGCTATAGAGAAATCATTCATGAAATGAGTCATCTGATGTGGCAAACTTCACTGTTGTCTTCTTTTAAGAAATTGCCACTGCCACCCCAGTCTTCAGCAACCACCACTCTTACCAGTAAGCAGCCCACAACATGGAGGCAAGATTAGAACTTGTTGAAAGCCTAAATGATGGTTAAAGTTTTTAGTAATAAAGTATCTTAATTAAGGTACATACTTTTTAAATTAACATATAATGTATTATTAGCCCCAGGGGTACAGGTCTATGAATCGCCAGGTTTACACACTTCACAGCACTCACCATAGCACATATCCTCCCCAATGTCCATAACACAACCACCCTCTCCCTAACCCCCATACCCACAAACCCTTAGTTTGTTTTGTGAGAATAAGAGGCTCTTATGGTTTGTCTCCCTCCCGATCCCATCTTGTTTCATTTATTCTTTTCCTACCCCCCAAAACCCTCCATGTTGCATCTCCAATTCCTCATATCAGGGAGATCATATGATAGTTGTCTTTCTCTGATTGACTTATTTCGCTAAGCATAATACCCTCTGTTTCCATCCACATCATTGCAAATGGCAAGATGTCATTTCTTTTGATGGCTGCATAATATTCCATTGTATACATATACCACCTCTTCTTTATCCATTCATCTGTTGATGGACATCTAGGTTCTTTCCATAGTTTGGCTATTGTGGACATTGCTGTTATAAACATTCGGGTGCACATGCCACTTCGGATCACTACATTTGTATCTTTAGGGTAAATACACAGTAGTGTGATTGCTGGGTCTTAGGGTAGAGCTATTTTCAACTTTTTGAGGAACCTCCATGCTGTTTTACAGAGTGGCTGCTCCAGCTTGCATTCCCACCAACAGTGTAGGAGGGTTACCCTTTCTCTGCAACCTCGCCAGCATCTGTCATTTCCTGACTTGTTAATTAAACCATTCTGACAGGTGTGAAATGTTATCTCATTGTGGTTTTGATTTGTATTTCCCTGATGCCAAGTGATGTGGAACACTTTTTCATGTGTCTGTTGGCTATCTGGATGCCTTCCTTGCAGAAATGTCTGTTCATGTCCTCTGCCCATTTCTTGATTGGATTATTTGTTCTTTGGGTGTTGAGTTTGCTAAGTTCTTTATAGATTTTGGACACTAGCCCTTTATCTGATATGTCATTTGCAAATATCTTCTCCCATTCTATCAGTTGTCTTTTGGTTTTGTTAACTGTTTCCTTTGTTGTGTAAAAGCTTTTGATCTTGATGAAATCCCAATAGTTCATTTTTGCCCTTGCTTCCCTTACCTCTGGCAATGTTCCTAGAAGGAAGTTGCTGCAGCTGAGGTTGAAGAGGTTGCTGCCTGTGTTCTCCTCAAGGATTTTGATGGATTCCTTTCTCACATTGAGGTCCTTCATCCATTTTGAGTCTGTTTTCGTGTGTGGTGTAAGGAAATGGTCCAATTTCATTTTTCTGCATATAGCTGTCCAATTTTCCCAACACCATTTGTTGAAGATAATGTCTTTTTTTCCATTGGACATTCTTTCCTGCTTTGTCAAAGATTAGTTGACCATGGAGTTGAGGGTCTATTTCTGGACTCTCTATTTGTTCCATTGATCTATGTGTCTGTTTTTGTGCTAGTACCATACTGTCTTGATGATGACAGCTTTGTAATAGAGCTTAAAGTCTGGAATTGTGATGCCACCGACTTTGGTTTTCTTTTTCAATATTCCTCTGGCTATTTGAGGTCTTTTCTGGTTCCATATAAATTTTAGGATTATTTGTTCCATTTCTTTGAAAAAAAAGTGGATAGTATTTTGATGGGGATTGCATTAAACATGTAGATTGCTTTAGGTAGTATAGACATTTTCATGATATTTGTTCTTCCAACCCATGAACATGGAACATTTTTCCATTTCTTTGTGTCTTCCTCAATCTCTTTCATGAGTACTTATAGTTTTTTGAGTATAGATTCTTTTCCTCTTTGGTTAGGTTTATTCCTAGGTATCTTACGGTTTTGGGTGCAATTGTAAATGGGATTGACTCCTTAATTTCTCTTTCTTTTGTCTTGTTGTTGGTGTAAAGAAATGCAACTGATTTCTGTGCATTGATTTTATATCCTGACGCTTTACTGAATTTCTGTACAAGTTCTAGCAGATTTGGAGTGGAGTCTTTTGGTTTTTCCACATAAAATATCATATCATCTACAAAGAGTGATAGTTTGACTTCTTCTTTGTTGTTTTGGATGCCTTTAATTTCTTTTTGTTGTCTGATTGCTGAGGCTAGGACTTCTAGTACTATGTTGAATAACAGTGGTGAAAATGGACATCCCTGTCGTATTCCTGACCCTAACAGAAAAGCTCTCATTTTTCCTCCATTGAGAATGATATTTGTGGTGAGTTTTTCCATAGATGGCTTTGATGATATTGAGGTATGTACCCTCTATCCCTACACTTTGCAGACTTTTGATCAGGAAAAGATGCTGTACTTTGTCAGCTTTTTCAGCATCTATTGAGAGTATCATATGGTTCTTGTTCTTTCTTTTATTAACATATTGTATCACATTGATTGATTTGCAGATGTTGAACCAACCCTGCAACCCTTGAAATCTGGAAGTGTCTTTGGGTCTAAAATGAATTTCTTGTAGAGAACATATTGATGGGTTTTGGTTTTTTATCCATTCTCATACCCTGTGTCTTTTGATTGGGGCATTTAGCCCATTTACATTCAGAGTAACTATTGAGAGATATGAATTTAGTGCCATTGTATTGCCTCCAAGGTGACTGTTACTGTACACTGTCTCTGGTCCTTTCTGGTCTACTACTTTTAGGCTCTCTTTTTGCTTAGAGGACCCATTTCAGTATTTCCTGGAGGGCTGGTTTGGTGTTTACAAATTCTTTTAGTTTTTGTTTGTCCTGGAAGCTTTTTATCTCTCCTTCTATTTTCAATGATAGCCTAGCTGGATATAGTATTCTTAGCTGCATGTTTTTCTCGTTTAGTGCTCTGAATATATCGTGCCAGTTCTTTCTGGTCTGTCAGGTCTCTGTAGATAAGTCTGCTGCCAATCTAATATTTTTACCATTGTATGTTACAGACTTCTTTTCCCGGGCTGCTTTCAGGATTTTCTCTTTGTCGCTAAGACTTGTAACTTTTACTATTAGATGATGGGTGTGGAACTATTCTTATTGATTTTTAGGGGGGTTCTCTGTGCCTCCTGGATTTTGATGCGTGTTCCTTTGCCATATGAGGGAAATTCTCTACAATAATTCTCTCCAATATGCCTTCTGCTCCCCTCTCTCTTTCTTCTTCTTCTGGAATCCCAATTATTCTAATGTTGTTTCGTCTTATGGTATCACTTATCTCTTGAATTCTCCCCTCGTGGTCCAGTAGTTGTTTGTCTCTCTTTTGCTCAGCTTCTTTATTCTCTGTCATTTGGTCTTCTATATCACTAAGTCTCTCTTCTGCCTCATTTATCCTAGCAGTAAGAACCTCCATTTTTTATTGTACCTCATTAATAGCTTTTTTGACTTCAACTTGGTTAAATTTTAGTTCTTTTATTTCTCCAGAAAGGGCTTTTATTTTACCAGACGGGGTTTCTCTAATATCTTCCATGACTTTTTCGAGCCTGGCTAGCACCTTGAGAATTGTCATTCTGAACTTTAGATCTGACATATTACCAATGTCTGTATTGATAGGTCCCTGGCCTTTGGTACTGCCTCTTGTTCTTCTTCTTCTTCTTTTTTTTTTTTTTTGTGGTGAGTTTTCCACCTTGTCATTTTATCCAGATAAGAATATATGAAGGAGTGAATAAAATACTTAAAGTGTGGCAAAGACTCCAGGAAAATGTGCTTTAACTAAATTAGAAGAGACCCCAAATCTTGGGGGAAAGAAAGGGGGTAAAAAAAAGTTCAGGGAAAAAAAATTAAAAAAAGAAAAAATAAAGAAAAATATAAAAAAAATAAAAATTATATATATATATTAGACTGGTGAATAGAACAGGGTCACCCACTTAATTTTGGGAGTATTTTGGTCTCTTAGAGAAACTACTTCCCAAAATTTTAAAGAATGAAAAACATATATAAGGGTAAAGGCGATGAAGGGATGGAATATGACTATAAAGATGAAAAAATTTTTTTTTAAATTTCTTAGAAAGGAGTTGATAAGTTTGTTGGGAGAATAAAGAAAGGAAAGTGGAGAGAATTTGCTCAGGCTGGAGACTAGAACAAAGCCTTGTGCTAGATTTAGGGTATATTCTGATCTATTAGAAGAAGTTGTATCCCAAATTTTTTTAGAAGGAAAAAACCCTATGTGTATACAAAAAATAAAGTTTGATACAATAAATGATAAAATATGACTATAATAATGAAGGTTCAAAAAAGTTTTTTTTTTAAATGTACTGTGAAGATAAACTAGTTAAAAAATGTTAAAAGAGGAAAGGGTTAAAGTTAAAAAAATTAGCAGAAGAAAAAATAAAATTAAAAAAATTAATTAACTTTGCAAGACTAAAGAATCATGGGGAGAAAGCCATGAATTCCATGCTTTACTTTCTCCTCCTCTGGAATTCCACTGTTCTCCTTGGTATGTGAACTTGGTCATGGCTGGATTTCTTGCTGATCTTCTTGGGGCCTGTTGTAGTGATTCTCAAGTGTCTTTGCCCAAGGTGGAATTGTCCCGCCCTTACCAGGGGCCAATCTAAGTAATCTGCTCAGGTTCACTTTCAGGAGCTTTGGTTCCCTGAATGCTTTCCCTAGAGTTTTGGAGGACGGAAAGGAAAATGGCGGCCTCCCAATCTGTGGTCCAGAGGAGCCGAGAGCTTGGGGCCCCACTCCTCATTGCACCCTTGGAGAAAAGCGCTCAATCACTCCTGTCTCCCTGGCTTCCGGCTGTGCTCTGAGCTCACCCAGCCTGTGACCAAGCATCTCTGTCTCTGGCACACAGCCCTGCCTAGAGTCTCCAAATCTTGAAGATCCCTGCGCTCTTCCAGGGTGGTCTCCCTAGATCATGTGGTGTCCCCGCTCACAGAGCAATGGTCTGTGCCATGGATCACAATTTAAGGTAATGCCAAATTGAGACCTCACTCCTCAGCTCTGTGTCTGTAGCCTGCTTCCCTGCTCTAATATCTGTGAGCTCTGTGACACTCAGACACCCCTGATTCTTCTGTGTCCCTGCGGGACCCGAGACCATGCTCTCCCTGTGTGGGCTTCATCCCAGTTTAGCCTCTGGAGCGACATCCCTCAGTGGAGCAGACTTTTAAAAGTTCTGATTTTTGTGCTCTCTTGCTCTGCCGCTTGCCAGGAGCTGGTCCCTCCCCCCACGGTCTATCTTCCCATCACTTTGGATTCACTTCTCCGCCAGTCTTACTTTTCAGAAAGTGGTCAATTTTCTGTTTCTAGAATTGCTGCTCTTCTTCTCTTTGATCTGTTGGATTTGTAAGTGTTCAGAATGGTTTGATAAGCTACCTAGCTGATCTCTTGCTACCTAATGTCATCTCAGCCTGCTACTTCTCTATCATCTTGACTCCTCCCCTCAAGGTACATACATTTTTTTAAGGCATCATTTCATTGTACACTTAATAGGTTATTGTATAGTGTAAACATAACTTTTCTATGCATTGGGAAACCAAAAATTTAATTTGACTTGCTTTATTATGTTATTTGTTTTATTGTGGTAGTCTGGAACAGGGCCCATATCTGTAAGATATGCTGGTGTAGCATTCTAAGTGTTTTTCATATATTCTAGGTACAAGTCCTACAAGTCTCCTTGATTTGTAAATATAGTCTTCCATATTGTAGGTATCTTTTGAGACACAAAGGTTTTAAATTTTAATCAAGTCTAATTAGTATGTTTTATCTTTTTGTGGCTTCAGGGCATAGCTTCTTTATCTTAAATAAACATTTTGAAGGTTAGTTATCTCTAAAGAGATGGTAGTAATATTTTTGAAATGTGGCATTGAATATGAAATCACCTTTCATTTTTTAGATTAGAGGTAAATGGTTATGGTTATTTTGGAAATAGAATGTTTTACTACATTATTAGCACAATATGATAGCTCTCTTTCTACTAAATATTAGATCCAGCTTCATTGAAGGAATCTTTTTAAAATTTTTTTAAAAGATTTTATTTATTTATTTGACAGAAAGAGCACAAGTAGTCAGAGAGGCAGGCAGAGAGAGAGAAGGGGAAGCAGGCTCCCCACTGAGCAGAGAGCCCAATACAGGGCTGGATCCCAGGACCCTGAGATCATGACCTGAGCAGAAGTCAGAGGCTTAACCCACTGAGCCACCCAGGCAACCCTGAAGGAATCTTTTATAAAAAAAACTTATATGATGACATGTGAACATTCATGTTAGACTATTTCTGCCAAATTATCATGCAGGAAAATAGTGGCTATGGTATACATTATTGGGTATACCTGTTAATTTTGCCTGATCCTTGGGGAGTGGGGCCAGGGCCCTGTGAATGGGGAAGAAAGATTTCTTGGGTTATTAGGAGACTATTTGTGAGAATCATTCAGTAAAGCGTTCAGGAAGTCAGCTTTCTTTTTCCTAATTGACCAAGGAAAGTAAGATAAAACAAATCTTGAAAACCTTTGGAGGAAAAGAAACCATAAAATCTTATGAGCTCTGGACAGCCAAGAGCTCTCCTGGCAGAGAAATAGGCCTGCTCTGGGGCAGGGGACACAAGTGTGCCTGAGACACTTTCTGGGGTTTGGTTTCTTTTCTCCTTTTGTAAAACCAAAGCTACCAATGTTTGGTAATTGTGGCCATAAATCAAACTATTGAACAAATAAGGCCAGCCCAAGCTTTCTAGATCCACTAGAATCAGAGATCATTTTTTGGACTTGGTTACTGAAATTGAAAAGTGAAAAAAATGAATGAGCTCAAATTTTTGAGTAAAGGTTCTGTCCTATCCATCTGTTATGGGCTGAATTGTGACCCTCCAAACTCATATGTGGAAGTCCTAATCCCCAGCACCTCAAAAAGTGACTATATCTGGAGATAGGTCTTTAAAGAGGTAATTAAGGTGAGAATGAGATCATTGGGCTGGATCCTAATCCAATATGATTTATGTTCTTACAAGAAAAGGAAATTAGGACACAGACATACACAGAGGTAGGACCACATGAGGATACAGGGAGGTCATCTGCAAGTCAATGAGAAAGGCTTCAGAAGAAGCAACCCTGCCAACACCACAATCTCAGACTTCCAGCCTCCCCAACCATTAGAAAATAACTTTCTATTGTTTAAGTGACCCAGTCCTTGGCATTTGCCTTGGCAGCACTAGCAAACTAATGAACCTTTATTTTCAACCAACTTCTGTGAAAAAGATATTTTTTCCTCTTAGAAATGAGGAAAATATACAATATAGAGAATGAAAATTAGCTTGTATGGATGTGACAACTACTCACTGTTTCAAATAAAGCTATTTATCTTTCTAGCTGACATTGGTGTAGCATTTATTAAGTGCTTTTATTTTTATCTTCACAGTTGATCATTAAAAGCAAGAGATATGGTTATTATTATTAGCTATAGTTTGCACAGGAGGAAGCTGTGAAACTTCCCTAAGAAATTCAGCTAGTAAGTAGTAGAGAAAGGGCTTACACCCAGTTCTTTGGACTTGAACCCCCTTTTTCCTCAGGTCAAAACTATATTCCTGGAAGTTATGGCCGGTTATGTTTCTGGGAAAGGCACTACAAGTTGAAATGATGTAAGTCTAATCTAACTTATATTATATGTATGTGTATTTTAATATTTATTTATATTATAATGGTTGTTATAATATAAACCAACTGCTTGATTTTCAAATTATTACGAAAAGAATAAAAATACCATATGTGATCAAGTCTAAGTTATGTACCTAGACAGGATACAGTGAAAATAGGAATATAATATCTGTTCTTATAAAACTTAATTTCATTTTTAATATACTCCCAGGAGAAGGCCTGTGCAGAATGAGATGAATGGCTAGAGGGTTTGTGGATACAGCTGGAGATTCCTGGTTTCCAGAGGTTTTGCTTAAGGCTGAGAGCTGCAGTGACCCATGGGAGAGATGCTCTGAGAGGTAGGGAAGGTAGCCTAAGTATGGCACTAGGGCATTGTGTCTTCTCATCGGGGCTCTTCAGAGGGCGTGTGTGATGGCTGGGGTGTCTGTGTGGTCTGTTGTAACATTGTGGGCAGAATTCCATGTGGGAATTTATGGTTGAACTCTTGTTTGTAAAGGGAAGCCTTATCTGTCCTTTGCTCTGAGTGTTAGACAAAGGATCAGCAGCAGACCCAGGCTGCTTTGCTATAGAAAGCTGTTTCTCCCTTTTAGAAAACTAGCGCTCTGCTAGTGAGGAAAAAAAAAATGGCAAGGCTCAGAAAGGAGCTTGTGTATGCAGTGAGAACCCTCTGAATAGGGATGAAACATCCAACCCCACATCAATGCCTCCCTAAAAAACCTACTCCTGCTCTTCAGAGAGGACAGGTAAAGGGGCATAATCAGTGAACTGTTTTTTCTGTAGCCTGGATGGCCAGGGTCCCACTCAAAGCTGCCCACGGCTGCCTAGTTTCCTAATTACCTAATAACAATGGGTAGTAGCTTGTTTTCCCTCTTTCAAGATTACTTGAATATGAAATTCAGAGCATCTGTGTAAGGAGTCTTTGGCCATCTGTGTCTAGTGCTTATAAAGCAGGAAGTATTGTTTTGTTTTGTTTTCTTTTGTTTTTGAGAAAGTCCTTGTCGTGAGCCTGCAGCTGGAAGGAAGGATGGTCGTTATTTTTAGAAGGTTGAGTATGTAGGTGTATGTGTAGACCATGGCCCAAGTTGGGATCTGCAAATGGGTTCCTATTATGGTGAGCAATTTTTCCATGGAGCTCCAGCATTCCTTTGGGCCCTGTAATGAGGAAAATAAGGTTGATGCCCATTTAGAAAATGTGATCAGATGGAAAGGTGATTTGTCATGTCACCTTTTCTCTGTCTTACTGAGCAGTCTTAAAACAGTCAAGCTAGAAGAGAAATAAGGAGGTTGGTGACAAGGAGCTCACTCAGTCACAGTCTTCACTATTTTTTTTTACTCCATCTTAAATATAAACAAAACCAAAAATCAAAACAACAAACACAAAACTCTAAAAAGTGGTACAGACTACTTTAAAGTTACTTGGTTATTTTTCCAAGTTTTCCTCTCCTCTCTTTTATACACTTAAACTAAGTCTCTCTCTTTCTTTTTTTCTTTCTCTCTCTTTCTTTTCTTTCTCTTTCTCTCTCTCTCTCTTTCTTTCTTTTTCTTTCATCTTCTATCTGACCTACCAGCATCTATTTTTCCATCTGCCTAAATTTCAAAGGACACCAGAGAGGCATGGATGTCCCACACCCCCACATTTTCAGTGGGAAAACTTGTCTCTTGCTTGCTGTGAAAATCTCACTGTATTGACCTTTTGACAGATCTTTGGGCTCGAGACAAGTAGCCCAGTTGGATCTTATTTTCTGTAGCACTTATGGAAAAAGGAGGTGGATCCTAAAATTGAGGAAAGAATATGAGATTGTTCAATTCAACTCCAGCTTCTGTATGGAAAATGAGACCAGACTACCCCTAATAGTTGAGTACCTATTGTTTTATCTTCAAAATTTCCCAAAGAAGGTGGTCTTCTCCACTGGCGTTGCAGCTTTTCTTTCTCTGAGGTTCAGATTTAGTATGTTTTGTCTGTTTGCTTTTTAATGCTGACAAGCCAGGAAGAGGTGTAATACTGAATAGAGACTCTAATGTTAACAAACCAGGTTGTCATTCCCATTTTACACTCTTTCTCTGGTCTAGATATGATGTTTCAGGAAATAAATATTTAGTTAGCATGAAGGTTTAATTAGAGACTAATGTTTGGTCTTTCTGATTTAATAATTTGATTGCCAGTGAAATTGTCTTTTCCCTGAATCTTATTCTCAGTGGATAGCCTGGTACACTTGATTGTCAGAAACATTAATAGGCCCACAGTCTGAGACTGGATTCTCATGAGAAAGAGTGCAGGAGAGACAGGAAATGGGACTTTGGGAGTCTGTTCTCATGACATGGAATGAGTGGAAACAATGGGATGGGTCCACTCTTTTTCAAATTTTCACTTAACTTTCTTCTTTGATGCTCTTTCTTTCTCCTGACCTTTCCATTCACCCCAATCCTCTCCTAGGGATGGGAAGCAGGATATTTTCACAAAGCCTTTGTTCCTGTGAGGAGCCCATGATCCTTCTCTAGCCAAACTTTCACTTCCCAATCTATCTACTCAGGTACCCTATGGACTTCCTGCAGGACTGTTCTGGATAGCTGAGACTTTCCTACCATTTTTTATTCAAAAGAGATGATGAAGAATCCTTTAAAGTTCTAAATTGCCGTTAAAACCATTACAACATACTATTATTATATGTAATATAATTAGTATTATAATAATATTAAATACCACTTGAACTATCAGTTAAATTTAATTATCAATCTCAATTAAAATGTCAGTGAGGATCTCAACTAAACTGTTAAAGGAATGTAGGCAGAAGCTATAATGTGGGCTGACTGTGATCTCGGGTGCTTGGAGGAGATGCTCAGCAAACAGGGAACTCATAATGTGAATGGGAGATGCACCCACCATAGAGAACTGGCTGAGCAGGGAATTCAAGGATATGATCATTGTTAACTTACATGATGACAGGCATCTGTAACTGATAGGGGAGGTTTTTTTTTTTATTGCTTTTCAATCTCCCAACATCACCTGGTTCCTATAGAGTGAATAGAGCTATTCATTTTTGGTGGCTAATTAGTCAAGATGGACTCAAAGCAAGTATCTTTCTTCATTCAGCATCCAAACTTATAGGCAGTTGTTCTCAGTATCCTAAGCTTCAATTCTTGACTTTCCAAGAACATTTTCTCAGTGGTTAACACTTTTAGCTTAAACAATTCCCTGTTAAAGAAACCCCACTTTCCTCCACTTCATTCATTGTGAGGCCTTATTTATGACATTATTTCAACACCACCCTTGAAGAAACAAATGATTCTTTAGTTTCCATCCATCTCTTCAGGGATAGACATATTTTTCTGACTTACTCTGGTGCAAGCCATTAATTACAGTGGGTTTGAAAGACCACATTCAGGTGCTATTAGAATGCTTGTTAAACTGATATTGGTATGTAACAATAATCTAAATATAAACCATTTTACAGCTTAATTTAAATTGATTTATACACAGTAGTTCAGAATGAAATCCATTTCCCTCAGTCTTTTATTCAGAATGAAATTTCTTTTGCTTGAAATAAAGATATTTGCCTTTCCCTCCCCTGAGAATACTGTTCTTCTCCAAGTAAGTGTATTTGTAATCAGTGTATAAACAACAGGGATTTTAGAGTATTCAGAATAGAGTCGAAAATTTGAGAATCTACAAAGATATGTTTGCAAGCACTATTTAACTTGGACTCAGACAAGATGAAGAGAATTGTCTATATTGCTTATCTTCTCTCTCCTACCTGCTCCTTCCCCATAATTTAATTTCTCAAACCCGTTTTACAGGGAAAGCTGCAGGTTATCTAGAGGCCCCAGGCTTGGGCACTTTGGGCTTTGTATATTTATGGTCTTAACAAGACACACAAGAACATGCAGCTTGTGCAATTTAGGAAACTCAGTGGCATATTTTCAGAGAGTTCCTAACTCTTTCAAGAAGGAAGTTATCATCGCTCAGGTTGATGGAAAAACTAAAGCAAATAGAGGTAAACTTCCCTATAGCCAAACAAGATTATTCTTCTGCTCAAATGTTTCATGCCACTTTAAAATTGGAAAAGAGCCATAGCAAAACCAGTGCACATCTTAACTCTGCCTGCTAATTGCAACTAAGATCTAATCACACTGTAAGAATGTGCTTGCTGATATTCATGGTCTTTGTTGAACTTATGTTCAAGGCAAAGTTTGCTCAACTAGATAAACTGGTTGGCCATAGAATGGGATACTTACTCTTGCTAATTGGTTTTAGGTTTATAACTGAATTTATAACTCCCAGATTATTGCTGTAGGAATATCATTAATGGTTATGAGTGGCTTTATTGCTTGTAAAACCATATCAATGGAACTACAGGTGCAGAGCAAGTAAACCTGAATGCCTTTTTCACAGGCAAGAGATAAGCTTCGAAGAAACATTGAAAGAATTTTCTCCGAAGCAAATTGCACCTCTTCTCTTCTGTTTCTTTATGCCTTTCCCCACTCCAAACTTAAAAAGACAGAGAGAGAAAAAAAGAGATATCCCCAAATATACTGACTATGCAATTCTAGAAAAGAAAAAAATATTTTATGTTCCACTAGGAAAAAAATACAAATTAAGAAGTTTTCAGGACTATGGAAATTTCACATAGACATTGATTTAAAAATTTTCCCCTAAACTGCAGAAAATCTAAAGAAAGGATTTCTCACTTTTCCCAGTAGATCTATTCTACTCACCAAGGCAGATGCCACTCTTGACCCAAAACTCTTCTAGAAGGAATGGTGCCATGATTGTGGGAATTGCAGAACTGATAATGGGAGTGTGTCATGTTGCATAAATGTCTAGGAGAGTCTAGAAGTGTCCTTCAGATGCTTACTTACTTCAACCCTTAGCAAATGCTGAAGAAGTTGTCAAAACTGGATCTGTTTTGATGACCCGATGAAGTAGGGCTGGAAAAAGTACTGTACTCAAAGTTTCACTTTAGGTGATCATGGGATCTTAAACATAGAGCTAAATTCAGGCCATGAATTCTTAAAACATTTTGTCCTAAGGAAGTCATCTAGATGTAGGATGACCAACTGTCCCAGTTTGCCCTGACCTGAAGGATTTCTAAGGGATGAGGGACTTCCAGTGCTAAACAGGAATAATTCCAGGCAGATTGATGTGAGTTGGTTACTCTAAAAGGTCACTCATGCTGCTTACAATAAATGTTTCAGATTATAAAAGAAAGCAGTGAGTTAAAAATTCTCATGGAGGGCTCATAGAAGATAAGAATATGCTTGTGAGAAACACTAAGCCAGAACTTGGTCATGTCTACATATTTTAGACAAACACATTTACTTTTTCTGTCATTCATTCATTCATTCATTCCACCACTGTCTATTTAGGTCTCACTGTGGGCCAGGTGCTTTGACCAATTCTGGAATGTTTATGTTGGATATTACAGAAATATAAAAAATTAAATAGTCTTGCCACCAAACACAACTGGTGTGAGGACATTTTTCACTGGTCTTACTGTTACTCAGACAGAAAGTCTTGACCAGGATTTGTGGTTAACACCTCCACAGTGGAGAGTGTAGCCATCTCAGAGTGGATATACTTGGGTTGTGACTTTTGCCCTCTACTGCCTCAAGATGCTTTGCCTCCATGGGGGCCTCGTGGCCATCCTATTAACTAATCTGAAGCATCTAATTCTGGGCTGCCAAGGACAGGACAGAGAGATCCAAGACAAGACAAGTAAGAACATTCAAACTAATGCATGGTGTTGCTGAGTGAAGTGTGTGGCAACAGCTGGGCTTCAGCAAGAGCTGCCTCCTCTGTAAGATTAATATGAACAGTGGGCATCAAGCAAGGGTTAAAGATTGCCTCCAGCTCAGAAGGCTCTGCTCCAGCACCATTAATCTTTTCCTTTATGAACATTTGTGGACGTAATTTGCAAATTAAAAAAAAAAACTCATAATGAGATAGTTATCTTTTATTATGGCCTAAACAACTGCTACCCCAAGTTCCAACAGAAAAAGGGCTTCTTTCCATTTCACCAGAGAGTAATTCAGTAATAAAGAGTGGAGATTTGATTAAGGTAATTGCTAATAAGAGAAACAAACAACTACAATGTTCTGAAGCTAAGGGTATAGTGTGCCTCCTCAAAGAGGCCCAGCAGAGGTGGGCTCACCAATCACTGCCCACCCTTGAAAGATAGTAATGTTTGCCCCCACTCACCAAAGTTTGTGGGGGGAGAGAGGAACTCTGATGTGAAAAATTCTAAGCCAGACAGTAGGAGAGAAATCCAGTATTGGGTTTCCTTTTCCTTTCCGCAGTCTATATTTATAATTATTTCAGTTGAATGCCCTGAATCTCTGAGCTTCAAGGACTTAAAATTTCATGAATTGTTAAGTCACATACAACAGTGAATAAAACATGAGGATATATGTATATATTCAGGCATTACTGCTTGCAAAACTTTTTAGAGATGAGATTCTTTATCAGGTAGAAAATGTGGCTTTTTTTTGGTGGCTTCAATGTCTTTATTTAAAAAAAAAACTAAAATGTACAACTGAGTTTCAAGAATAAAACAAAGATATCCCTGTGCCCTCAACTCTATTCATTGTTAACATTTTGTTTTATATATTCTGTAGTTTGCTTTCCCTCTCATTATAATTATATATTACTTTTCTTTTTCTGAACAATTTGTGTTAGTTTGAAGACATAATGTCCTTTCATTCTTTTTTTAGCTTTTTACTTATGGTAGTTTTCTTTTTATTATTTATTTATTTAACTTAAATTAATTAACATCTAATGTATTATTTGTTTCAGGGGTACATGTCTGCGATTCATCAGTCTTTTTTTTTTAAGATTTTTATTTATTTATTTGACAGACAGAGATCACAAGTAGGCTGAGAAGCAGGCAGAGAGGGAGAGAGGAGGAAGCAGGCTCCCCGCTGAGCAGAGAGCCTGATGTGGGGTTGATCCCAGGACCCTGGGATCATGACCTGAACCAAAGGCAGAGGCTTTAACCCACTGAGCAACCCAGGTACCCCTGTGATTCATCAGTCTTACATAACACCGAGTGCTCACCACAACACATGTCCTCCCCAATAGCTATCACCCAGCCCCATCCCCCCACAACCCTCCCCTCTAATCACAAGTTCTACCTTAGCAGAGGGAACCTTCTATCTAAATCTACTGTTTTCTTTTGTACTTTAATTTCCACATTGAGACTGTTCTTTCATCTAAAGTTTGCTTATGGTTAATGGCTTTCTCAACTTACTCAAAACAGCTCTGCCTTTGTTTTCCACTAGCAAATTACTATATAGTTTTCAAGCATTTTGTTTTAGTTTTTCAATGAACTGAGAAATGAATACTAATTATGATGAATCCTGTTTTTGAGGAAGCAGTTTCAGAGATGTTGGAAGGTTTGCCAAAGTTTGAATCTCAAAGGTGGAAAGTGGTGGAATAGGCTTGGAGCATAATTCTTTTTTTTTTTTTTTTAAATGGTATCTTTGAGCCTATTTTATTTTATATTTTTTAAGATTTTATTTATTTATTTGACAGAGAGAGATCATAAGTAGATAGAGAGGCAGGCAGAGACAGAGAGAGGGAAGCAGGCTCCCTGTCAAGCAGAGAGCCCGATGTGGGGCTCGATCCCAGGACCCTGAGATCATGACCTGAGCTGAAGGCAGTGGCTTAACCCACTGAGCCACCCAGGCGCCCCTTGGAGCATAATTCTTACTCCAAATTCTGTTCTGCTTCTCGCCTGTGCTAAATACAACTCAGTCAGCATTTCTTTTCCACCTTTCAGTTATAACATTGTTCTTGAGGTTCTTCAAAACACCAATACAGATCATCTCAGGTTTGTAATCATTTAGAGATAGACAACTGACTCGGCCATTTTCCTCTATGCCCCCAGTTCTCATTGAACAAACAACAGGAATTACACATTGAGCACTTGTCATTTGCAGGGTATCTGGCTAAAACCTTTATTTACATGATCTCACATCACCGCACAAGAGCCCTGTGATATAAGTGATTCTCTATAACTCTGTAGAAGATGAAAATGAGAATTAAGGGTTAAGTAGCAAGAATTTGAACATACTTGTGTCTGACTCAGAGCTAGTGACAGGTAGACTTTCAGGGACCATCAGATCATTAGAATTAGACCCAGGTCTCAGATCACTCAGATCATCAAATTAGACCCAGGCCTCATTTCTAGTCCTATGCAGGCTCGATGAGGCTGTAACCAGGATTTTAGCCCTTTCTGGCAAGTCTAGGCTTACAGTCCAGAAGATCTCTCACACTTGGCTGCTCTAGAGCTTCCTTATCCTTTCTGCAGGCTTTCTTGTCTCCTCCTATAGTATGGGGTTGCTATGAAAAAGCACTTGAGGGGCTTAGGATGAAATGCCTTTAATGCATGCCTTCACACATCACTGTGTCACTTATGGGTTTGCCTAATGGCTTTCACTCCTCTCTGGAGTCATTATTTATTTCTCTTTAACCCCAAATGAAGGAAATTGACTGGAAGCTTTTATACTGCATATAACTTGGGAGGTACTTTGCATCTGAGCAGCGGTCCAATAGCAACCTCAGCAGGCTGTAGTGTTGTAAGGTGAGACAAAGCTCCTATAGTCCAGTTTGATAAAAATGTGCAGAGATGTTAAAGAGACTTGAGATTGGAATGTTTATGGAGGCCTGGTCAGGCTCCATCAGTCATTCAAACCTTATCTTGTAGGGGAGTGAGGTACTGAAACTTTCAACCAGCAGAGAAACATAATTAAAGTTACTTTCAATTATGGTCACCCTGGAGCAGCTTGGAGGGTAGTTGCATGGGGAAGTTGGAGGTAGCTGGACAACTGAGTGGGTACTTCCAGTATTCAGAGCATTAGGGAGACACATCCCAAACTCAGAGAGCAGCAGTGGGAATGGAAAAACCAGATAGAATAAAACCCAAACACCAACACAATGATGAGCCATAGAAGATAGGAAAGACAGGAGTCAAAGTTGATGGATGTGTCAATCCTGGATAACATAAAAGAAGGAGACACCATAAACAGAAAGGGTCAGGAACACATACGGTAACTAGCTTCGGCCACCCAAGTTTGGGGGACAAACAAGGAACCCAGATGAAGATGTTTAATAGAATTTTGATATTGGTGAGCTGGGGGAGAAGAGTTTGAGTTTCAGTTTGGGTAGAAATCTGCATTAGGATATAGCTAAATTTCTAGTGGTGAATATAATTGTTTGAGGATGGGATATAGGAGAAAATAATTCTAAATTCTTCTTTCATGGTGAGGTTTATTTCAGTACAATGACTTTGTTACAAATAAGAGTTAAAAAATCATCACTGTCTTTAAATTAGCTTTGGGGCACAGTTAATATGCACATGGCTCCTGATTAAAGCACATTCTGTATCTGTGAAAGGATAATAACCCTGCAACAGTTTCCTTCCTACTTAGTTTTCATTAAGAAAAGTTTACCTTTAACAGTAAAGCAAATAACTATCCCATCCCAATGTGTGCATGGTCATTTTCACCTCCCCATATTGTTGATCATAAACCTCACAGAATGGGTTCTCTGAATAAGCAAAAAACACCAAGCAGCTTAACCCTAAATCAAAGCCTAATTCATTTGAAAATGAGAGAGAAAAACTAATCTAGAAACAAAGTTGACAGCCCCTCCCTTCTCAAGATCAAACAAGGTAATGTGACTTTTAGTATTTTTGAACTCCACACCCTAATCGCCCTGAGAATAGAGGCAGCTGATGTTAGTCATGTCTAATTAAAATTGTTCTGTTCCATTTAGTTTCTAATGACTGACATTGCATCGTTTCCCACATAGTGGTTGGTCAGTTTGCTTCAATATATCATCAAGCTTTCTCGATTAGTACTAGTAATTATAACTCCAAAGTCAATAGCTCTATCAAAGCAAGGTTAAGTAAACACCATAAAGTTATTAGGGAAGAAAAGAACTAAAAGAACTACAAGCCTAGCAATACCTATAGACATATAGTAGAATCTGGATGAAACATAAATCTTTTAAAGGGGTAGGAACTAAAAGTTTGTGGAAAATAGAGCCAGGTGTGACTAGGAGGCTTTGCATAAGACAATGAAGCTGGATTGTCAACAGGCTCCAGGCCTTTTGTCTCAAGGACATTGGTTCAAAGCTAGCCCCATGGGTTGGAGGTGGAAATTTTTAGAAGGCTCTAAGTGATGGACCAAGGGAATGACTCTCAACATCAATTTCAATTTCACTAAGCTCTCCTGAAAGTAAGCCTGGTTGGAGAACAGAAACAAAAAGAAATAGAAGTCCAGATTATAAGCAAAAAAATCTAATCAATGTTTTCATTAACGAGTTTATTTAAGGAGAGGAAATGAGATTGTGTTGACTTAGCCAACTTCTGCCATTTACTTGTGGGTGTTTCTTAACCAAATCAAACTTTAGCCCCTGCCCTAGAAGGGCAAAGAAAAAGTATGATTGTTGGGCCACTCCCTGTTCTATTCTTTCCTGAACTGACAGAGCATTTCCTGCTCTGAAATTATAAATCTCTTACTCTATGAGACTGTTTAAAATTACTTGAAGTTTAGTATCAGTAAAAGGGCTTTGGACTTGGACTCCTTCCTCTCTCCATCTCTGCACATGCACTTAGATTCAGTGTCACTTGGTGACATGTATATGAATGTTTCTGCTTGTGTGTACATATACACATACATATGATGACTGTCATGCATGTGCGCGCGCGCGCGCACACACACACACACACACACACACCCCATGGACTGACTAAGAAAATTCACTAAGTGTTGTAGACTAACATCACATAGTTATCTGAAGCTTATTCAGTTTTCTATTATATTAGTTCCTTGGGAAATATTTCTAGGCAGTGAGAATAAACAACTTTATGAGTTTAAACAGGCTTAGTTTCAGAATGAAACAATAACCCCTTCCCCCACAAAAGTATCTCTCTCTCCTTTTTTCTTCTCTGAACTCCTTGAAAATGTTTTAGTAAATGTATTTCTTGTGTCCCCAGTGATGAAGAAAGGGATGGCATATTTCACTCCCTGTCTGCAAACCCTATTACGCAGAGGACTGGTCCTAAAGAAACACCAGGACTATTTGCTGAACAAATATATTGATACTTCTCTGTACACCATGTGCATTATTTTTCAAGAGTATAGAGAAAGGTCAACCCATCACTTGTTCATTTTATATAAAACACATATTATATATATATACATATATATATATATATATATATATATATATATATATATGGACATATAAAACAGACACATAGGGGCGCCTGGGTGGCTCAGTGGGTTAAGCCGCTGCCTTCGGCTCAGGTCATGATCCCAGGTCCTGGGTTTAAGCCCCACATCGGGCTTTCTGCTCAGCAGGGAGCCTGCTTCCTCCTCTCTCTCTGCCTGCCTCTCTGCCTACTTGTGATTTCTCTCTGTCAAATAAATAAATAAAATCCTTAAAAAACAAAAACAAAAACAAAAAACAAAAAACAGACACATAAATGATACATGTAACAGAGAACTTACCTTTTTTACTATTTTTAAGCACACAGATCAATAGCATTAAATGCATTCGTAATGCTGTGCAAACATCACTATCACCCATTTCCAGAATTAAAAAAAAATATTGTATTTAATTTCAGTTTTATTAACACAGAGTATATTATTAGTTTCAGGGGTAGAATTTAGTATTTCATCAGTTGCATACAACACCCAGTGCTCATTACATCAAGTGCCCTTTTTAATGCCCTTATCCCCATTACCCCATTCCTCTACCCACCTCCCCGCTAGCAACCCTCAATTTGTTTCCTGTAGTTAAGAGTCTCTTATGGTTTGTCTCCCTCTCCATTTTAATCTTACTTTATTTTACCTTCCCTTTCCCTATGTTCATCTATTTTGTTTTTTAAATTCCATATATGAGTGAATCATTGGTTATTTGTCTTTCTCTGACTGACTTATTTCGCTCAGCATAATACTCTCTAATTCCATCCACATTGTTGCAAATGCTAAGATTTCATTCTTTTTGATGGCTGAGTAATATTCCATTCTGTGTATATATACCACATCTTTATCCATTCTTTGTTGATGGACATGTGGGCTCTTTCCATAGTTCGGCTATTGTGGACATTGCTGCTATAAACATTAGGGTGCATGTGCCCCTTTGAATCACTATGTTTGTATCCTCTGGATAAATACCTAGCACTGTAATTGCTGGGTTGTGGGATAGCTCTATTTATAACTTTTTTAAAAATTTCTTTTCAGCATAACAGAATTCATTGTTTTTGCAACACACCCAGTGCTCCATGCAATGTGTGCCCTCCATAATACCCACCACTGGCTCCCCCAACCTCCAACCCCCGCCCCTTCAAAACCCTCAGGTTGTTTTTCAGAGTCCATAGTCTCTCATGGTTCATCTCCCCCTCCAATTTCCCTCAACTCCCTTCTCCTTTCCATCTCCCCATGTCCTCCGTGTTATTTGTAATGCTCCACAAATAAGTGAAACCATATGATAATTGACTCTCTCTGCTTGACTTATTTCACTCAGCATAATCTCTTCCAGTCCCATTCATGTTGATACAAAAGTTGGGTATTCGCCCTTTCTGATGGAGGCATAATACTCCATAGTGTATATGGACCACATCTTCCTTATCCATTCGTCCATTGAAGGGCATCTTGGTTCTTTCCACAGTTTGGTGACCGGGGCCATTGCTGCTATAAACATTGGGGTACAGATGGCCCTTCTTTTCACTCTATCTGTATCTTTGGGGTAAATACCCAGTAGTGCAATTGCAGGGTCATAGGGAAACTCTATTTTTAATTTCTTAAGGAATCTCCACACTGTTTTCCAAAGTGGCTGCACCAACTTGCATTCCCACCAACAGAGTAAGAGGGTTCCCCTTTCTCCACATCCTCTCCAACACCTGTTTACTGTCTTGTTAATTTTGGGCATTCTAACTGGTGTAAGGTGGTATCTCAATGTGGTTTTGATTTAAATTTCCCTGATGGCTAATGATGATGAACATTTTTTCATGTGTCTGTTAGCCATTTGTATGTCTGTCTTCTTTAGAGCAGTGTCTGTTCATGTCTTCTGCCCATTTCTTGATGTGATTATCTGTTTTGTGGGTGTTGACTTTGAGGAGTTCCTTATAGATCTTGGATATCAGCCCTTTGTCTGTAGTGTCATTCGTGAATATCTTCTCCCATTCTGTGGGTTACCTTTTTGTTTTGTTGACTGTTTCCTTTGCTGTGCAAAAGCTTTTGATCTTGAAGAAATCCCAAAAGTTCATTTTCATTTTTGTTTCCTTTGCCTTTGGAGACATATCTTGAAAGAAGTTGCTATGGCTGATGTCAAAGAGGTTACTGCCTATGTTCTCCTCTAGGATTTTGATAGATTCCTCCCTCATATTGAGGTCTTTTATCCATTTCGAGTCTATCTTTGTGTATGGTGTAAGAAAATGGTTGAGTTTCATTCTTCTATGCATAGCTATCCAAAGTGGTCTATTTTCATCTTTCTGCATGGGACTATCCAATTTTCCCTACACCATTTGTTGAAGAGACTGTCTTTTTTCCCACTGGATATTCTTTCCTGCTTTGTTGAATATTAGTTGACCATAGAGTTGAGTATCCAGAACTCTTTTTATGTTGCAAAACTGAAATTCTGTACCCATTAAATAGTAACTCCCTATTCTCCCTCCTTGCAGTCCCTGGAAATCCCCATTCTACCTTCTGTCTCTGAACTTGACTACTCTAGGGACCTAATATAAACGGAATTACATAGTATTTGTCCTTTGTGCCTGGCTTATTTCATTCAGCATAATCAAGGTTGATTCATGTTTACTATGTGTCAGAATTGCCTTCATTTTTAAGGCTGAATAATATTCCATTGTATGTGTAGACCACATCTTGTTTATATATTCATCTGTCCACTGCCTAGTTTTGTAAGTAAAGTTCTTCTGGGCAAACAGCCATGCCTGTTGGTTTTTACATCTTCTGTAACAATAGCTGTTACTCTGGTTAGGCATAATTGAGTAATTGTGACAGAACTTTATGAACCATGAAGACCAAACTATTTACTCTCTTGCTTTTTATAGAGAAAAAAAATGTAGATCTCTATTATAGAGAACTCTAGAATAAGAAATTTGTGGGGAATGACATAGAGAAAAAACATTTTAAAGACCTCACACAGTCAAAGTTTACACCCTTCAGCACTGCTTTTTTGTATCCACAAACTCAGCCCAGTGGCTTTCCTTTTCTTCCTCTCTTCTCTTCATTTCCTTTCCCTTCTCTTTCTCTCCTTTCCTTCCCCCCCTTTCTCTTTCCCTTCCCTCTTCTCTTCTCTATTTTATTTTCTTTATTTTTTTCTGAGAGAGAGAGAGAGAGAAAGAAAGAGAGCGAGAAAGTGCACATGCATTCATGGTGAGGGCCAGAGGGAGAGGGGGAGATAGAATCTTAAGCAACCTCCATTCTCAGCAAAAGCCTGACATGGGGCTTGATCTCACAAGCCAACCTGAGGTCATGACCTCAGCTGAAATCAAGATTCAAAGGCTTAACTGACTGAGCCACCTTGGTGTCCCTGCCATTCTTTACGTTTGACCTGGAGTCTGTCTCTCTCACAGTGGAATCCAGAATGATGTCCAAGTTGGGATACAGGCAGCAGCTGCGTGTTGTAGCTTGAGGCGTCTTTGTAGTCTCCTTCTAACCCCAATTTGTCTCCTCTTACTTTTTTTCTTAGGTACATGAGTGTGTGTGGCTTGCTGTACAACCATGCAGGAAACATAGTAACTGGAGCAAAAGGAACCAAAGTGAGAGGAGTCTGCTTTGCTTCCCAGACAGCTGTCTTCTCTCTGTTCCTGTCACACTGGTGTCCCTGCCAGCAATGCTCTGAGGACCTGAATCCAGAGGCAAGGGCAGCTGTAAGGTACATGGGAGATAAAAGCCCTTTGTCTTCACTGTGCACTGAGCTTCCTGTGTGACAAGATTGACCCTCCCTGGCTATGAGTGTACAGGGAGTCTTTTGGCTCTGGGGAACAGTGACTTGAAAACCAGCTTGCTCCTGTGCTCACATCCTTTTAGAGGGTGCCTGCCTGAGAAATGTGATCAGTAGTTCTAGGCCATTTGTAATAGACATTCTTAAGTCCAGGTAGGCCCCATTTATGCTGCTGAATGAACCCTGAAAAAGAAATATCATTGCAGACTGACTTAAAGAAGATTTACTAAAAAAGTGCATTTTTAAGATACAATTCATGGAATTTCACTTGGTGAAATTTCCTTCCAAGTTAGCCTATAGGACATTTCCTAAATTAGAAAAAAACTTGGACAAAAATTTGAAGGGCAGGTGAACATTGTTGCACGGACCTTCTTAATGAAATAGTGATCTTTGCTTGAGGAGAAAATGCCCTTATGCTGGAATTGGTTGTTGGAAACATGCTAAATTTCCTATGAATGGCTTTGCTTTTAACATCAGTCATTTCTGTGAATAGCTGTTTCCTTAATGACAAATGAGAAATCTATAGAATGGCATCAGTTTTATGTCCCTGAGTGAGAAAGCACGCTTATACACATTGACCACTCCATTCCCCAGCCTGTCACTGAACCTCTGAGGATCTAAAATACATGATCCTTCATTTAGAGTCTGCACTTATTTCTAAAACATTTATTCTCAGGGCACCTGGGTGGCTGGGTTGGTTAAGTATCTGCCTTTGGCTCAGGTCATGATCTTAGGGTCCTGAGATAGAGCCCTGTATTGGGCTCCTTGCTCAGTGGGGAGCCTGGTGCTCTTTCTTTCCCCTGCTTGTGTGCTCTCTCCCTCAAATAAATAAATACAATATTTAAAAAATAAAATAAAACATTTGTTCTCATTGTAGTTTTGCTCTGTATGAACTCTGTACAAAGCATATGGGAGCAAAGACACCAGGATCCCTGATTCCCTCATCCAGCAGGCATTATGCTTCACTGGGGCTTCTGACAAGCTATGTGGGGTCACCCAGGGCAAGCTCAACAGGCAGCATTGCTTGTTATTGCAGAATTGGCATGTAAAGATGGTGATTCTGTTGCTATAGCTACTAACATGCAGTAGCTGACCAAAAAGGACAGTTAATTCTAGTAAGAAGAATCCTCCTTCTCTTTTCCAACTTTAAAAACACTTCCCATTTCCAGCCAGCCAGCTTCCGCAGCTGGGCTCACCTACTTGAGTGGCACGTGCATTTTAAACTACTCTCTCTGGAGAGCTGAGGTATTATGTGAGTTCAGTTATTCACGCTCTCTGAGCTCCAGGATCCAGGCCCAATTGTCTGACTGGAAAGAGAAGGCAGGTCTTTGTTATTTGTCTTCGTACCTTTGAGTATAGCAAGTGTCTCAGAAACTCCAAGGTTTTATCAAATTCATGAGTTAGACTAGGGGTTGGCAAACTGCCTCTCAGGCCAAATCCATCTTGCTGCTTGTTTTCTAAGTAAAGTTATATTGGAACACAGCCTAGCTCATGTGTTTACATATTGTCTACAGCTGCTTTGATTGCTGCTTTCCCTCTACCATGGCTTGCTTGGGTAGTTGCCACAGACATCTTATTTTTCAACACCCAGAATATCTACTATTGGGTCTTTGACAGAAAAAGTTTGTCAACTCCTGACCAGGCCTGACTCAAGGTCATTAGGTGCTATATGTAAAAGGTCAGAGATCCCATGTATAGATCTCTCCAGTTCATACTCAACATTTACTCCTACCAGAGCATGCCTGGAAATGAAAATTATTTAATGAAGTGAACATAAAGGAAAAGGTACTATGTATAATGTTTTCTAATCCTTATCTGTTTTACTTCTGCAAATGCAGTTATCAGTATTCCTTCCATCTAGGTATGACATCACTTAAAATGATCTTCAGGTTATTTTAAGGACTCAAGGACATTTCCAACTCTACCAAACCGTTCTTCTCTTCTCTTTCTGTCCTTTGCCTTTGTTGTAGCTTGTTTCATCACTTTCCTTTCATTTTTCTCCCTACCATTCTACCTCCCACCCTCATTGCTTCCCATGCCCTACTAGTTATACCAGTGCTCACATAATAAACTTTAGCACTCAGGAAGAGGAGAGAATGTTCACAGAACAGGGTGCCTGATTTATAGGTATTTTGCTTATAGAGCATTCAGCAGTTAGGAGACCTGGATGCAGGTTTCACCACTGTCATTAACTGGCAGTGGAACCCAGTCCAGTCTCATTAGTAAGAGTTGTAATGATTTTCAAACCAATTATTCTAGGTTTCAAAGCATGAGACAAAGTGAAAATGAGTGATTTGTATCATTCTTGTTTGAAAAAAAAAGTGAATTCCTGAATTGTGATTCTAAGTTTTTTTCTTTTTTTATTTAAAAAAATTTAAAAATTTTTGTGTGATTCTATTTCTATAAATATTGTCTTTGAAAAATTTTAAATTCCAGTATAGTTAACATACACATATTATTTATATGATATACATATATTATCTGATATACATATATTAGTTTCAGGTGTTTATATTATTTATATGATATACATATATTAGTTTATATGAGATACATATATTACTTATATGATATTTATTTATATGATATACATATATTTTTTATTATTTATATTATTTATATGATATACATATATTAGTTTCAGGTGTACAATATTGTGATTCAACAATTCCATACATCACGGTGCTCCTCAGAACAAGCTTCCTCCTTAATCCCCATCAACTGTTTCACCCTTCCACCTCCCACCTCCCCTCTGATAACCAGCAGTTTATTCTCTATAGTTAAGAGGTTCTTACAGGACACCTGGGTGACTCAGTTGGTTAAACCTCTGCCTTCAGCTCAGGTCTTGATTCAGGGTCCTGGGGTCAAGTGAGTGCTGCATTGGGCTTCCCAATCAGCGAGGACTCTGCTTCTCCTTTTCCCTAACCCTCTGCCCACACCCCCCTTTTCTGTTTGCTCTCTCTTTCTCCCTCTCCCAAATGAATAAATAAATAATCTTAAAAAGAAAAAAAGATGCTCTTTCTTGGTTTGCCTCTCTATTTCATTTCCTTTGCTCCATTGTTTTGTTTCTTAAATTCCACATATGAGTGAAATCATATGGTAATTGTCTTTCTCTGCCTGACTGATTTTGTTTAGCACTGTACTCTCTAGATCCACTAGAGTTGTTGCAATGTTGCATCATGTTGTTGCAAATGGCAAGGTTTCTTTTTTTTTTATGGTTGAGCAATATTCTATTGCATATATATATGTATATATATATATATATATGCATGTTGATATATACATACATGTGTATATATATGTATGTTGCATATAAATACATATATATGTATATATATTACCACATCTTTATCCATTCATCTGTCAATGGACACGGGTTGTTTCCATAACTTGGCTATTACAAATAATGCTGCCATAAACATGTGGGTGCGTGTATTCCAAGTATTTTTATATTTTTTGGTTAAATACCCAGTAGCATGATTACTGGATTGTAGGGCAGTTCCACTTTTTTGGAGGGGTATAGTTCCATTTTCTAATTTTTTGAGGAATCTCCATATTGTTTTCCATAGTGGCTGCACCATTTTACATTCCCACCAACAGTACACAAGGGTTCCTTTTTCTCTACATCCTCACCAACATTTGTTGTTTCTTGTGTTTTTTATTTTAACCAGTCTGAGAGGTGTGAGAGATTTTGATTTTGCAAAAGAGATTTTGATTTGCATTTCTCTGATGATCAGTGATATTGCACAACTTCTTATGTGTCTGTTGGCCATCTGCATGTCTTCTTCAAAGAAATGTCTGTTCATATCTTCTGCCCGTTTTTTAATTGGATTATTTGTTTCACGGGTGTTGAGTTTGGTAAATTCTTCATGTATTTTGTATGTTAACTCTTTCTCAGATATGTCGTTTGCAAATATCTTATCCCATTCAGTATGTTATTTTTTAGTTTTGTTCATTATTTCTTTCACTGTGCAGAATCTTTTTATTTTGATGTGGTTCCAATAGTTTATTTTTGCTTTTGTTTTCCTTGCCTTGGGAGATATATCTAAAAAAAATGCTGCTAGGGCCCATGTCAGAGATACTACTGCCTGTGCTCTTTTCTAGGATTTTTTTGGTTTCAGGTCTCACGTTTAGGTCTTTAAACCATTTTGAGTTTATTTTTGTGTATAGTTAAGAAAGTGATTTAGTTTCATTCTTTTGCATGTAGTTGACCAGTTTTCCCCACACTATTTGTTGAAGAGGTTGTCTTTTTCTCATTGCATATTCTTTCCTGCTTTGTTGAAGTTTAATTGACCATATAATTGTGGCTTTATTTCTGGGTTTCTATTCTGTCTCATTGATCTATGTATCTATTTTTGTGCCAGTACTACACTGTTTTGATTACAGTTTTGCAGTATAACTTGAAATTTTGAATTTTGATATCTCCAACTTAGTTTCTTTTTTTCAAGATTGGTTTGGCGCTTTTTTTTTTTTTATTGGTGTTTCCATACAAAATTTAGGATTGTTTGTTCTAGTTCTGTGAAAAATGCTGTTGGTATTTTGATAGGGATTGCATTAAATGTGTAGATTGCTTTGGGTAGCATTCTAACACTATTTGTTCTCCCAATCCATGAGCATGGAATGTCTCCATTTCTTTGTGTCATCTTCAATTTCTTTCATCAGTGCTTTATAGTTTTCAGAATACAGGTCTTTTACCTCCTTGGTTAGGTTTTATTCCTAGGTATCTTATTGTTTTGGGTGCAATTATGAATGGGAATACTTCTTTAATTTCTCTTTCTGTTGCTTCATTATTTGTGCATAGATATGCACAAATAGATTTCTGTACATTGATTTTGTATCTTGTGACTTTACTGAAATTGTATATCAGTTCCAGCAATTTTTTGTTGGAGTCTTTGTTTTTTGTTTTTTTTTTTTTTATATATATGCTATCATGTCATCTACAAGTGTAATTCTTATTTCTTTTTTACTGACTTGGATGCCTTTTATTTCTTTTTGTTGCTTGATTGCTAAGGCTAGGACATCTAGTACTATGTTGAATAAAAGTGGTGAGAGTGGAGATCCTTGTCTTTTTCCCGACCTTAGGGAAAAAGATCTCAGTTTTTCCCCATTGAGAATGATATTCACTGTGGGCTTTCCATAGATGGCTTTTATGATATTGAGGTATGTACCCTCTATCCCTACAC
Organism: Enhydra lutris kenyoni; assembly: GCF_002288905.1. Lineage (NCBI taxonomy): Eukaryota > Metazoa > Chordata > Mammalia > Carnivora > Mustelidae > Enhydra > Enhydra lutris. The sequence goes on from NW_019154132.1 coordinate 929,343, forward strand.
TGTGAAGAGTTTTGATCAAGAAAGGATGCTGTACTTTGACAAATTCTTTTTCTGCATTTATTGAGAGTACATATGGTTCTTGTTCTTTCTTTTATTAATGTATCATATCACATTGATTGATTCATAGATGTTGAACGAATCTTGCAGCCCAGGAATAAATCCCACTTGGTGAATAATGCTTTTAAGGTACTGTTGGATCCTACTGCCTGGTATTTTGCTGAGAATTTTTGCATCCATGTTCATCAGGGATATTGGTCTGTAATTCTCCTTTTTGATGGGGTCTTTGTCTGGTTTTGGGATCAAGGTAATGCTGGCCTCATAAAATTAGTTTGAAAGTTTTCCTACCGTTTCTATTTTTTGGAACATTTTCAGGAGAATAGGTATTAATTCTTCTTTAAATGTTTGATAGAATTCCACTGAGAAGCTGTCTTGCCCTGGGCTCTTGCTTGTTGGGAGATTTTTGATTATTGCTTTAATTTCCTTACTGTATTTGGGTGCTCCTATGCTTGGTGTCTAAATATTTGCAATTTTTGCATCTTCTTGTTGGATTATAACTTTTTTTTTTTAATTTTGTCTTTTATTATTTTTTTTTAATTTTATTTTTCATAAACATATAATATCTTTTTATCCCCAGGGGTACAGGTCTGTGAATCGCCAGGTTTACACACTTCACAGCACTCACCATAGCACATACCCTCCCCAATGTCCATAATCCCACCCCCCCCCCCCCCCCCCATTAACCCTCAGTTTGTTTTGTGAGATTAAGAGTCACTTATGGTTTGTCTCCCTCCCAATCCCATCTTGTTTCATTTACTCTTCTCCTACCCCCTTAACCCCCCATGTTGCATCTCCTCTCCCTCATATCAGGGGATTATAACTTTTATTAGTATATAGTGTCCTTTGTCTCTTTTTAGAGTCTTGTTTTAAAATCTAGTTTGCCAGATATAAGTATTATGACTCTTTCTTTTTTTTTTTTTTTTAAAGATTTACTTATTTATTTGACAGAGAGAGACAGAGATCACAAGTAGGCAGAGAGACAGGCAGAGAGAAAGGGGGAAGCAGGCTCCCTGCCAAGCAGAGAGCCCGATGCGGGGCTCGATCCCAGGACCCCAAGATCATGACCCAAGCCAAAGGCAGAGGCTCAACCCACTGAGCCACCCAGGCACCCCTACTCTGACTTTCTTTTGACATCCATTCGCATGATAAATATTTCTCTTTCTCCTCACTTTCAATCTGCAGGTGACTTTGGGTCTGAAATTGGTCTCTTGTAGGCAGCATATACATGGGGCGTTATTTTTTTTTTCACTCTGTTATCCTATGTCTTTTGATTAGAGGATTTATAGTTCATTTAGATTCAAAATAATTATTGATAGATATGTATTTATTGCCATTTTGTTACTGTTTTGTGGTTGTTTTTCTAGTTTTTCTCCGATACTTTCTTTTCTTGCCTTCTTTCATGGTTACTGGTTTTCTTTAGAGATATACTTGTATTCCTTTCTCTTTATTCATTATATTATCTAGTAGTGGTTTTTGATTTGTGATTACTATTAGGCTTTTTTGATATCATCTGCAATAGCAATCTATATTAAGTTGATTGTCGTTTAAGTTCAAACTCATTCTTTATTCCTCTTCCTCTCCATGTTTTAGATGTATGGTGTCATATATGACATCCTTTTATTTTGTGAATCCTTATACTGATTTTTTACAGAAGTATTTACTTTTATTGTTTTGGTATTTCCTAATCTTTATACTTTCACTTATGGTCTTTCCTTTCTACTCAAAAATCTCCTTTAGTATTTCTTAAAGGGAGGTTTTTGATCACTGCTTCAATCTCATTACTAGTTATTGGTCTATTCAGGTTGTCAATTTCTTCCTATTTCAATCTTGAAAGTTTATAGGTTTCCAAGAATGTGTCCATTTCTTCTACGTAGCTTAACTTGTTGGCATATTGCTGTTGATAATAATTTCTGATGATCGTTTTTATTTTCTTGGTGTTAACCACGATTTCTCCCCTTTCATTCATAATTTTATTAATTTGGGGCCTATCTCTTTTCTTTTGGATTAGTCTTGCCAGTGGTTTCTCAATCTTACTAATTCTTTCAAAGAACCAGCTTCTAGTTTTGGCGATGTGTTCTACTGTATATCTAGTTTCTAACTCATTGATCTCTGTTCTGATCTTAAATATTTCCTTTCTCGTGCATGGGGCAGGTTTAATTTGCTGTTGACTCTACAGTTGTTTAAGGTGTAAAGAGAGTTGGTGTATTCGGGATTTTTCCATTTTTTTTTAGTGAGGCTGAGAGGGCTATGTATTCCCCCCTTAGGACCACCTTTGCTGTATTCCATAGGTTTTGGACTGATGTGTCTTCATTCTCATTGGTTTTCATGAATTATTTAAGTTCTTCTTTGATTTCCTGGTTGATCCAAACATTCTTGAGCAGGATGGTCTTTAGCTTCCACATTTTTAAGAAAAGTTAAACTTTTTCTTGTGATTGAGTTCGTTTCAAAGTTGTGTTCTGAAAGTATGTAGGGAATAATCTCAATCTTTTGGTATCGGTTGAGCCCTGATTTGTGACCCAGTATATGGTCTATTCTTTTTTTATTTATTTATTTATTTGACAGATAGAGATCACAAGTAGGCAGAGGCAGAGAGAGAGAGGAGGAAGCTGGCTCCCCGCCGAGCAGAGAGCCCGATGTGGGGCTCGATCCCAGGACCCTGGGATCATGACCCGAGCCGAAGGCAGAGGCCTTAACCCACTGAGCCACCCAGGCACCCCTATATGGTCTATTCTTGAATGCAAGTTGGTGCAGCCACTTTGGAAAACAGTGTGGAGATTCTTCAAAAAATTAAAAATACAGTTATCCAATGACCTGACAATTGCATTACTAGGTATTTGCCCCAAAGATACAGATGTAGTGAAAAGAAGGGCCATAGGTACCCCAATGTTCATAACAGCAATGTCCACAGTAGCCAAACTCTGGAAAGAGCTGAGATGCCCTTCAACAGATGAATGGATAAAGAAGATGTGGTCTATATATCCAATGGAATATTACTCAGCCATCAGAAATGATGAACACCCAGCTTTTGCATCAACATAGATGGGACTGGAGGAGATTATGCTGAGTGAAATAAGTCAAACAGAGTAAGTCAATTATCATATGGTTTCACTAACTTGCGGAACATAAGGAATAACATGGAGGACACTAGGAGAAGAAAAGAAAAATGAAGGGGGGGTCAGAGGAAGAGACAAAATATGAGAGACTCTGGACTCCAAGAAACAAACTAAGGATTTTAGAGGGGAAGGAGGTCAAGGATGAGTGAGTCTGGTGGTGGGTATTAAAGGAGGGCATGTATTGCATGGAGCACTGGGTGTTATACATAAACAATGAATCTTGGAACACTACATCAAAAACTAATGATGTATGGTGACTACATAACACAATAAAAAATAAGAAAAGATTTCTTGTAGGTCTGGTTATTGGTCAGGGAATTCTTTAGTTTTTGTTTATCTGAGAAACTTTTTATCTGTCCTTCTATCCTGAATGATAGCCTTTATGGATAGAATATTCTTATCTGCACATTTTTCCTATTTAGCATGTTGGATATATCACGCCACTTCCTTCTGGTCTGCAAAGTTTTTGCTGAAAAATCTGCTTACTGCTTTATGGGGTGTCCCTTGTATGTAATTGTCTTCTTTTCTTTGGCTGCTTTTAAAATTCTCTTTATCATGAATCTTTGTCATTTTGAATACTATGTGGACCTCCTGTAGTTGATTTTGTTGGGAAATTTCTGTGCCTCCTGGATCTGGATATTTGTTTCCTTCTCCAGATTAGGGAAGATTTCAGCTGTAATTTCTCAGATAAATATTCTGCCCCCTTTTTCTCTCTTGTGTCCTTCTGGAACCCCTATAATGTGACTGCTATTACACTTGATGGAGTCACTGAGTTTCCTAAGTCTATTCTTACTTTGCGTAATTCATTTTTCTTTTATTTGTTCAGCTTGATTACTTTCTATTATTCTGTCTTCTAATTCATTAATTCATTTTTCTATTCATCCCAGTCTATTTATTCCATCAAATGTATTTTTAATTTCATATATTATGTTCTTCATTTCTTATGTTACCTACCTTTCTTAAGGGTTTCATTAATCTCATCTGCTTTTTTTTTTTCAAATCCAGTGAATATTTTTATGATAATTACCTTAAATTCTCTATCAGAGGTGTTACATATATTCTTTTCACTTAGGTCTCTTGCTATGGTTTTGTCCTGTTCTTTCATTTCTGACGTATTCCTATGTCTCCTCATTTTGCCTATCTGTGTGTTTCTCTGTGTTAGGAAAGTCGGTTATGTCTCCGTTGAAAGTAGGAGGCAAGATGTACACTTTTTTTTTTTTTTTAAGATGTACACTTTTAATGAGATAACACTGGTCCTCCTCTCCTGGGTCACCAGTGAAGAGAATGGGGTCTTCTGGGGAGCTCTGTAAAGTTTGAGGGAGGGGGGGTGTGCAGTTTTAACAAGGTGCACATGTCCTCTGTGGGGGTTCAGAGACATAGTGTTGGTAAGATTTGTGTGGGTCTTCTGGGAGAAGTGATTCATAGCACTAGGACTGAGACAGGTCTGTCTGGAGGGGTGGGGCATGGTGTAAGCAAATTAGATAGTGAGTGTCAGTGCCATGGTAGTTCCTACAGGTGGCTGCATGTTTATGATGAGTAGGGAAGGGGAATGGCACCTGTCAGCTCCTTTGTTCCTGGAGTAGTCCCTTAGCAAACCCTAAGAATAGTAACTAACCCTGCTGTAAGTCCCAGGTACCTTTCAAACTGCTGTTTCTAAGCTGTATCTCCAGGGTCCATTTGCTGTGCTTTTTTAAAAGCAAGGGCTCATCTTCCTATTGTTATTTGGGCTCTCTCAGAATTGAGCTTACTTATTAAAGTTCAGGCTTTAAGTCTGGTTGTAAGTACTCACAAAATTCAGCCCCTCTGATTTTTTAAAAATTTTATTTATTTATTTGACAGACAGAGATCACAAGTAGGCAGAGAGGCAGGCAGAGAGAGAGAGGGAAGCAGGCTCCCTGCTGAGCAGAGAGCCTGATGCGGGGCTCGATCCCAGGACCCTGGGATCATGACCTGAACCAAAGGCAGAGGCTTAACCCACTGAGCCACCCAGGTGCCCCAGCCCCTCTGATTTTAAAAACTAAATGCTATGGGAATTTCTCTTCTCCTTGTAGGCTCCTCAGTGTGCTAGTCCATTTCTTCTTTCTCTCCATACTTGTGGCTCCCTCTCTTTGGTGGTCAGACCCATAGGATTTGTGTTCCTACTGAACCCTCACCCTTCCTACCCCCTTTGATGTGGCCTCTTCTCTATATTTAGTTGTGGGGTTTGTTAAGCCAATCTTTGGGTCCTCTTCTGGGTGATTGCTCTGATGGGTGGTTTATTTAGTTGTACCTGTGGGATGAGGTCAGTTTAGGGTCCTCTGATTCCACCAACTTCCCTTGAAGTCTTCTATGAATATTTGTAAGTAAAAGCACACCTGTATTTCACAATTTAAAAAAGTACATTTTTTAGTGAGCATCTATTAGATACCCACTGCATTACTTACTTTGGCCTGTGCCACATATAAATAAATCCCAATGTTTCTGCACCTGCTGGTACTATTGGTGGGGGAGAGGAAGGTGTGGCTTCCTCATTTGGCCCCTCCTACCTTGTGACATCACCACAATTATCTGAGAAAAGAGAAAGGGATTGCACATGGGAGATCTTATGGCCAAGTCCAGAAATGGTGTACACCATATCCTTCTATACATGCTCTGGTTTCATGTCACATAACCCCAAACAAACTAGAGGGCTGGGCAGAAGAGCCTAGCTGTGAGCCCACAACAAGAAAGGTAAGCTGGATGGGATCTGCCTTACCTGTTATGTGCCCAACTGATACCAGATGTTGAAGGATTTATAGACATGAACCAGATGGGATTCTTATGAAGATTCATCTAGAATCAGGAGCCCCCAGTTGAAAAGAGGAGTTAGGTTCTGTCTCTTGTCATAACTTGTTTCTGACTCTGAAGCAAATTTGCTGTCATAATTTTGAAGTTCATTGTTGGGAAGATTGCAACCCATGTTGCAATGAATTGGTAATGATTCTCTTAATTCTCTGCAAATCTTAATTGTTTTTTTCATCTTAAACCATTGTGTCCCTTACTAAGTTCATGTTTTCAACCTCAAATCGACTCTTTTCACCTGCTCTGTTAGTACTAGGGTTGGTACTACATTTCCCACTTGCCTTGTGGCTCCTTGTTAGGTCCTAACAACAGGTGCTTAAAAGAAACTGTAAGACTAGAGGAAGGCAATGGGACTTTTTCTTTTCCATGGTTATTGTTCTTTTTGTTATCACCCCCACCAGCCCTGGGAGTGATGGCCAGTTGCATCCTTTGGCATTTCTGTTTCATTCCTAGACCAGCTTCATTGTGTCTCTCAGATGTACCAGCCCCATCCAGGCAGTATTCTCTCCTTGGTCTGAGTCCCGACTCAGCAGGGATACTTTTGAAGTACTGAGAACTCCAGCTTCTTTTCTCTGTGTCCACAGACCAGGCTGCTCCCTGCAGGGATTACTTCTGAGTTACCAAAGCACTCAATTTTTGCCTCTTGGGTCCCAATACCTATGGAACAAAGTTCCTGTATTAAATGCTCTCTGTCAAATTCATTAGAGTGATTTCAGTTTTTCCTGACTGGACCCTGACTAACACAACCACATAACAACTAAAAGTACACAGTAAATGGTGACTCTTGCATTTTATTAGGTTTTTCAAGATCATTTGAGTAACCCAGGTTGGTATTCAACCTGCAAAATGCTAATCAGTTCTAAAAACTGTTTCTAAACAAATGCATTTTCCCTTATTTCAGTATCCAAAATTGACCTATTAGAATAAGAAAACCAGAACTGATTAAGAAGAATTCACTGAAATGCATATACCCATAAACTTAAGGTTAACTACTTATTGTAGAAAATATTTTCTGATGGAGGCATAATACTCCATAGTGTATATGGACCACATCTTCCTTATCCATTCATCTGTTGAAGGGCATATTGGTTCTTTCCACAGTTTGGCGACCGTGGCCATTGCTGCTATGAACATTGGGGTACAGATGGCCCTTCTTTTCACTCCATCTCTATCTTTGGGGTAAATACCCAATAGTACAATTGCAGGGTCATAAGGAAGCTCTATTTTTAATTTCTTGAGGAATCTCCACACTGTTTTCCAAAGTGGCTGCACCAAATTGCATTCCCACTAACAGTGTAAGAGGGTTCCCCTTTCTCCACATCCCCTCCAACACATGTTGTTTCCTGTCTTGCTAATTTTGGCCATTCTAAGTGGTGTAAGGTGGTATCTCAATGTGGTTTTAATTTGAATCTCCCTGATGGCTAGTGATGATGAACATCTTTTCATGTGTCTGATAGCCATTTGTATGTCTTCATTGGAGAAGTGTCTGTTCATATCTTCTGCCCATTTTTTGATATGATTGTCTGTTTTGTGTGTGTTGAGTTTGAGGAGTTCTTTATAGATCCTGAATATCAACCTTTTGTCTGTACTGTCATTTTCAAATATCTTCTCCCATTCCGTGGGTTGCCTCTTTGCTTTGTAGACTGTTTCCTTTGCTGTGCAGAAGCTTTTGATCTTGATGAAGTCCCAAAAATTCATTTTCACTTTTGTTTCCTTTGCCTTTGGAGACCCAACTTTTTTGTAGCAACATGGATGGGACTGGAAGAGATTATGCTGAGTGAAATAAGTCAAGCAGAGACAGTCAATTATCATATGGTTTCACTTATCTGTGGAGCATAACAGATAGCATGGAGGACAAGGGGAGATGGAGAGGAGAAGGGAGTTGAGGGAAATTGGAAGGGGAGGTGAACCATGAGAGACTATGGACTCTGAAAAACAATCTGAGTGAGGGTTTTGAAGGGGCGGGTGGTGGGAGGCTGGGGGAACCAGGTGGTGGGTATTAGAGAGGGCATGGATTGCATGGAGCACTGGGTGCGGTGCAAAAACAATGAATACTGTTAGGCTGAAAAGAAATAAAAAATTAAAAAAAATATATTTTCTGCATAGTTCAGAAGTATCAAATATAAATTTGTCTATTCTCTCTCCTCTCTTTGGTTTGAAAACTAAAATTAGATTCAGTGTAAGTAATCTTATATTAATGGCCTTTATAAACTAATGAGATCTTAATGTAAGCACAGAAGCTTTATTCTAAAATTTAAAGAGATCACAATTAATGCATTTTGCATGTTAATATTTTTACTTTGCTGAAAGTATCAAAATTTGATGTGGAAATGTTTCCCCTGCCCAATCTATTTGTGTATTTGTAGTTTGTCCCAAATGCATGCTCCCTTTCCCTCAGTTCTATTGGCAGCTGCTGTGCCTTTTGTCTGCACATCCTCCTCTCCTCTTCCTGGTCTAAAGTGTCCCTCTTATTCCCATGAGTATGCCACCCACAGACCTGTTAGGATCCTTACCAGGCTGTACTGGGATAATCTGTTAAGGAATGTCTGTCCTAATAGACCATGAACTTCTTTGGGTCTAGATTGGCTTCAATAATCTTTGTAAATTGTATCGTGTTGCCTGGCCCCTCAGATGCTCAGTGAAGGTTTGTTGAGTGAAGCACTCAAGGGTCTTTAGCCCAATTTTCTCACTTACATGAGGAGAGCAAGGCCTCCAGCTTAGTGCTCACAAACCAAGTAGCGGCATGTGCATATCCACAATAGAGATCTGATAGGTTCTAAGTCAACATCACCTTCCATGCCCTGAACCTCCTGTGCCAAAGCAGCAAGGCAGGAAGCAGACAATGAGATAAAAGCATTGCAGCACCTAGCGTGTGAACACAAATACACCGGGGCCTTTCTGTGCTGTGTGTTGGGTGAATGTCGATGGGTGGTGTTTGTACAGCCAGAATGTGTTGGATAAGCGCCCCTTTTCCATCAAACTGAAAAGATCCAGAGGGCTGCTTTATCTGCCTCCACCAATTATAGGACTCCCCTATCTGCAGATCCCTGAGAGCCCATTAGGAGTCCATGTGATAGAAACTGGAAAAAAAGAGGCGCCTGGGTGGCTCAGTGGGTTAAAGCCTCTGCCTTCAGCTCAGGTCATGATCTCAGGGTCCTGGGATCGAGCCCCGCATCGGGCTCTCTGCTCAGCAGGGAGCCTGCTTCCTCCTCTCTCTGCCTGCCTCTCTGCCTGCTTATGATCTCTGCCTGTCAAATAAATAAATAAAATCTTAAAAAAAAAGAAACTGGAGAAAAAGATGTTTTTCTCTTTCTTTCCAAGTAAATGACCTATGATGCAAAGTCCAGTCCTGCCCAGTCTGTTTTTAAGCCTAAGACATTTGCCTTTTCTGAGTCCCTCAAACCACTCTTTTTATTGCCTGAAGTTTCATTAGTAATCGAAACTGTTTTTGCAGATAGCTGCTTTGAGGGTTGCACATACTGTTTTAAGGTTGGTTGAGATTTAGACTGGCATGACTGATATTTTTACTAATGTTGGAATTTAATTGAAATAGTTTATTGGCACTAGTTAATCCAAGTTATTTTTTCCTAGTTAGGGAACATGCCAAAAGCTGTAATTTGATCATTTTTATATGAACCAAAATAGATTTTGGCTTCAGGATGGGAGGAGGGACAAAGATTTTATTCCCTTTCAAAATTGGCCTGACTGTTTAACTAGCAAAGTTAACAGAAATGAGAAGAAAGAAATTTCACAGGGGGGGAAAAAAAGCTATGAAAATCCTGAGATATTTTCATAGAAACCTGCCTGGGGAAGGAGTCTGAAGCAGTTTGAAGCAATCTGCAGCTCCCTGCATGGGATGCACTTAAGCATGTCTTTCCCTGACTGCACAACTGCCCACCCCTTGAGTTGAAGCAGAAGTGGGAAAGCATACTGATAAATGAGCTAACCTCAAGAGGCAGTGGAGGAGTCCCTTCTTTTTATGTCCCATGGAGAGTGTACCAAGATTAGTGAAACCTGCAACATCTTTTGCTCCTAGCATGTTCCAGACTGAGCAAGTGTTCTATGCCAGGGCTACCAGCTTACTAGCCCAGCTCTGCCTCCTCCGGTATGCTCCCTCGGAACTGCAGCCAGAATCATTTCTCAGTCAAAGGAATGGACTGTGCTCCATAACCAATAGGTTTTCTTTTCTTTTATTTTCTTTTTTTTTAAGATTTTATTTATTTATTTGAGAGAGAGACAGTGAGAGAGAGCATGAGCAAGGAGAAGGTCAGAGGGAGAAGCAGACTCCCCATGGAACTGGGAGCCTGATGCGGGACTCGATCCCAGGACTCCGGGATCATGACCTGAGCCGAAGGCAGTCGTCCAACCAACTAAGCCACCCAGGTGTCCCAACCAATAGGTTTTCATTCAGCATGTATTTATTGACTACATGCAAGCCCAGTTACCAACTAGGGGCAAGAAACAGTTAACGGTGAGAAAAATAGACACAATCTCTGTCTTCAGAATATTCACTGCTTAGTTGGACATATAATACATGTACACATTAAACTTTAGATTATGATAGAAGTTAAATAGCAATCCAAGACTTCCAGACGAAAGATATCACTAGGTGATAGCTGATTAGCTGCCAGATAAATGTCACAGATACACATATGACTTTTAAGGAGGGAAAGGTAAGGGACTGCCAGGGCTACTAGAAGGATCCATCATGTATCAATGGCTTCTTTATACAATTCTCTTAGGTCCTGAAAGCCAATGAAAGTGCCTCAATACCAAACAATTCTGCAGAGCCAACTTGAGATTATTTCAGGGGTAGGTGGCATCAACCCATCGTCACCATCAGCACCATCTCCATCAATGTCTTCACCCTGAACATAATCGTTGTCACCACCATCACCCTCCTCTATTAATCAACATTTATACCTGATGTTCCTCTGTAGGCCTGTGCAAGGTGTGAGCAGATTCCTTTGATCCTGAGGGCATCCAACAAGTCCAGGGGTCCCAACTTTCTGCTGCTGCTTTCACATGCTGGCATAGGGTTTGCTGACATTGTTTCAAGAAGAGACTTGAACATCAGAAGCATTGTTGCCTGGGTTCAAATCCTGGCTCATTCTCCAATTCATCACATGTGGTTCTTGTACTTTAGCAGTGACAAAAATATTTTGTCCTTCCCTACTTACAGGGATATGGAAGATATTAATTATTAATAAAACAAAGTTTGTGAAGGGCTTGGAAAGCACTTTATAAATACAAAGCATCCTTATCCTTGTGGATCCCGGGACTTTATAATTTTTAAAATAAGACTCAACAAATGCTTTAATCAAAATGCCTGCTTCAAATGCTTCAAAATGCCTCTTTAATGAAAACCACTCAAAAGTGTTCAATTTAACCAACCAAAAAAAGTGCTATACTTTCCAATAAATATACCTTCATGAGTGACAGAGGAGTGGGCAGTTCTAAGCAGGTAGTCTATGTAGCTGGACAAGGGACTAGAGTCAGCTCTGGCTGACTGTCTAACTAGGTTTAAGTGGGAAGTTTGGAGGATACAGATAAACCACTATGTGAGATCCAGGATGGTCTTCCACTCTATGAACAGTTTGCAAAGCATCAGGTTCCTCCTTGGTGTTTAGGTACTTGGCAGGTAGCTCTATGTTCATACATAGATCTGGGGCCGATGGTAGTCTCTGGAGGGTCATGAGAATCTTGATTGTTCTCATTTTACTCTTCATATAGTTGCTTGATGGGTAAGAAGTCTAGCAGCAAGTGTTTCTTGAAGGCCAGATTTTAAAATTTTCTGCAAAGATATTTAGAGGTGTTTTTACTGAATTGTCTGAAGAGAGTATTTGGAAACCTGGCACTGCTTAAGTCTGGTATTATTTTGCTCTAATGTAGGTCCTGGCAAAGAACATGCTGATGTGATCTGGCCTCAGTCTACCTTATTTTGTTTCTAAACCAACAATTTTTTTTCTTTCAACTTTATTTTTTATTTGAGTATAGTTGACCCACAATGTTACATTAGTTTCAGGGGTACATCTTTGTGATTTGACCAGTTTATACATTATGTTCTATTCACCACAAGTGTAGCTACTATCTGTTCTGTCACAATGTCATTGACTGTATTCCTTATGCTGTGCCTTTAATTCCCGTGACTTACTTATTCCATAACTGGTGATTTTTAGTTTTCAACTCATCCCCCTTCCCATACATTCTGAGTTCCAGTTGTTTTAGGGGACTTATGTCTCAGGAATGTATGCCACTTTCCCTGCCTCTGGGTTTGCTCCAGATTCTTCCCCTCATTTCTCCCCCATCCACTGTGTGCAGGGAAATGCCTTTCTAGTCCCCTAGCTTCTAGGTAGGAAGACACTGACTGGAGACCAGTTGCCCTCACACTCACTGCATAGGGGAGAAGCAAGTATATTTTTCTCCTCTACCCCTTACCTGGGGGATCTTTAACTGTGTCTTTGTCATGGCTCCACCTCTTCTCTTGCCTTGGACAGCCTTACTCTGGTTGTAGTTCTGATTGTTCTGTGTTTCTGGTTTCCGGAAATGTCACCTTCTGCCACCGCCTCCAGTTGTTCCTCTAGCCCTACAACTATAAGCAACTTCCTGTTTTTGCTAATGTTTTGATAGCTCTACCCTCTCCAGTGTGGCTTCCAGCATTTTCATTACTCCTGTAACCAATTTCCTACTCTACTATAATGTAAGGTTCAGGCAGGTCAGGGTTTTCTTTGCTGCAGTATCTCTTGCATTTAGCAATTCACTACATGGGAGAGTTGTAAAGTCCTCCTGCTTGGTATTTAGGGAAACATACCTAGGCTGTTAGGTAGCTCCATGCCCACATGCCTAAGGCCAGTTACCATGTCCTTTAGGTCATGAAGAATATTGATGTGTACACTCAATAAGTATCTAAATGTTGTAGGCACTTGTAAATAAGTGGAAGTTGAAAACACCTGTGATTACATCTGTGCCCCAGCTCTTGGACATTCTCCCACACCATCCTCCAAGAACTGGATAGATATTAAGCCCCAGAAAGAGAAAAATACAGAAAGGAAAATATGGCAGATTAGGCCAATCACCAAAATGTGCAGTTGTGAGACTTTCACATTTCCTTTATCCACTTTGAGCTGCAGAAGGCAGGGCTCCCACCATTAGCTGCTGTTCAGGGCTGGGCATGGGGCTAGTGGGCACAAGGTGGCTAGTGAACATCTGGATAATGAGGAGACCCCAAAGAGAATCGGTAAGGTCTTTCTTCTACTGAAGATACAGCTTCTCCTCTGTCTGTCTCTCTCCTTCTCCATTTTAATTTCTTTATAATTGAACGCATCCTTTTTCTAATTTAATTTTTTTCAGCATTCCAAAATTCGTTGTTTGTGCACAACACCCAGTGCTCCATGTAATACGTGCCCTCCACAATACCCACCACCAGGCTTATCCCACCCCCTATCCCCTCCCCTCCAAATCCCTCAGTTTTTCTCTCAGAGACCACAATCTCTCATGGTTTGTTTCTCCCTCCAATTTCCCCCAACTCACTTCTCCTCTCCATCTCCCAGTGTCCTCCATGTTATTCCTTATGGTAAGTGAAACCATATGAAAATGAACCATATGAAAATTGACTCTCTCTGCTTGACTTATTTCACTCAGCATAATCTCTTCCAGTCCCATCCATGTTGATACAAAAGTTGGGTATTCATCCTTTCTGATGGAGGCATAATACTCCATTGTATATATGGACCATATCTTCTTTATCCATTTGTCCATTAAAGGGCATCTTGGGTTCTTTTCACAGTTTGGTGACTGTGGCCATTGTTGCTATGAACATTGGGGTACAGGTGGCCCTTCTTTTCACTACATCTGTATCTTTGGGGTAAATACCCAGTAGTGCAATTGCAGGGTCATAGGGTAGCTCTATTTTTAATTTCTTAAAGAATCTCCACACTGTTTTCCAAAGTGGCTGCACCAACTTGCATTCCCACCAACAGTGCATATTAATTATATATATATATATATTATATTATATACATATATATACATTAATTAATGTATACAATATAGGAGTATTTTTTTCTAAAAAGCTATCATTAGATCAATGATGCATTTTACACTTGATGTTATTTAGAATCAAGGGAATCTTTTTTTCCTGTCATCTTTAAAGCAGATAGTCAATGCCTTGAGAAGATAGCAGTAGTCTCACCTGGGCTTTCTCTGATGTCCTCTCGCATGAAGAGCAGTCAGAGTCAACACACCTTATTGTATTAGGCCATGGAACATCTGGAAAAATAGTCTTGCTGTGTTCACAGGAAGCAAAGTCGCATACCTCTAGAAGGTACAGTAGAGTCCTAGAGCAGGATCTTTTAGATCTCTTCCATGGCAAGGTGTGTTAGGGGTCAGTCTTAGCTGGGGTTTGTACGTTTGGATCTTGAGAATCTGATCACAGCTATGCATGTGTGAGTGTGATTTCGTGGGTGTCACCAACATTAATCTCTCTTTTTTTCCCCCTAGGGATTCTGGAAAGACAGTGTTATTCTCTTTAGAGATATTAGACTACAGCTACAGAAATGGAGGAATGACTTCAAACAATGACAGATGATTGAAACTCCTTTGTATTATGCAGGAAGCCAGATGGTTGAATTGACTTAATATTATTGTGGGATGGAAAGTAGAAAGGGATCTGTGCAGGCATTTACCAAGCAGGGATAATAGTTTTTTCCAGGCTCTATCATTAAATGTCATCACCTTAGTTCAACATATCTGAATTCCAGTGTCATTAATGATCCTTAAGGTTCTTTTGGTAAATGGAATTCAGAAAGTATTTACTGTGTAACTTCTATCACCAGGCACTCTCCCAGGGGCTGGGGTACCTCTGGAAAAAAAGATGGGACCCCTGACTTAATGGGTTTACCTTTTAGGATTGGAGGAGTGGGGAAAGAGAGAGAATAAACTATATATGTAACAAATACGTAAATTATATATTAATATTAGATCCTTGATTAGGTCTAAACTCTTCCTATAAAAGGCCAACTGGTAAATATTTTAGACTTCATGGGCCTTGCAGTCTGTGCAACTCTGCCTTGTGGCAGAAGCAGCTATAGATGACACATAAACAAATGGGATGGCTGTGTTGCCCCCAGTTGTAGTTTGCCAACATCCACGTTTGAAGAAAGTGTGGTTAGAAATCTAAATGTGGTGACAGACTTACATTTTTTTTCCTCCTTAAATCTTTGAAGGCCAATAATTTTGTAAAATACAATAAAGTGAGTTACTAGAAAATAAGATGAAAGGAAGACATACAAAATACAAGCCCGCTGTTTTCTCATTGGTTTCAACAGGCAGGAACTGCTCGGTTAAATTACTACATAAATCAGGTCCTTGCTCCTTCCTCCTGACTCCTTGTATTCTCTCCCACGTTTGTCTTTTTGTTTCTCCTTCACTCTTCCCTTTGTTCTTCCCCTTCCTTTCTCTTAACCTTTAATATATAGATATATATTTAATATATGTTATAGTTAGTATGTGTTTTAATGTTAACATGGATAATACGTGGATTTAAAATATATGTATGTGTGAATACATATGTTTCCTAACTCTATCTATGCTGGAAGAGTCTGGAAACAATGGTATTCTGGAAACAATAAGCACATCTAGTATCCAGAGTGTGAATTCTAAATGCTACACTCTACTTTTTGGAGAAATGTCTGACTCCAGGTTTGGGTAGATAAAATGGAAAATAAGCCTGGAGCATTTATTTTGTGCCACAAAGTAGAGAAGCGATAAATGATGTGGACATGTAGAGTTGGACATAAGAGTCCATTCAAAGGCACTCCCACTGGCCAAATGGAACATTTAAGCATCAAAATAAATAATGATAGTTTGTAACCCTTTGGGTAAAGTGAGAATTCACGAATTTATAGTGATATAAATAAATAGATGGGAGAGAAAAAAAAGGTCTAAACTTCTATAGAAGTCTCAAAGTTTCTCCCCACAGAATACCCATTATTTATCAATTAATGAATATAAGAAACATAACTTTACAGTGGAGAAATTTGGCAGATCCCATCCTAACTAGTGATAAAATTAACATCACTAGTAATAGGACAAACCAAGGTTGAGTGCCCCCAGACATGGTATACAGAGAAGAACAGAGCACCACTTCCATGGGATCCTGATCCAATTGTATGAAAACAAGGAAACATCAGACAAACCCAAATCAAGGAACATTTTACAAAGATCTGTACTTTTCAAAAGTCAAGATCATAAAATACAACAAAAGGCTGAGGAACCATTTCTTATTGGACAAGCCTAGAGATGTGAAACTATATGCAGGAAATGATCTGGATTGGGTCCTAGTCCTAAAAAAGAACATTGTTGGGGTGCCTGGGTGGCTCAGTGGGTTAAAGCCTCTGCCTTCGGCTCAGGTCATGATCCCAGGGTCCTGGGATCGAGACCCACATCGGCCTCTCTGCTCAGCAGGGGAGCCTGCTTCCCTTCCTCTCTCTGCCTGCCTCTCTGCCTACTTGTGATCTCTCTCTCTCTGTCAAATAAATAAAAAAATTTAATAAAAAAAAGAACATTGTTGGTGCAATCAGGGAAATTTCAAAGGGATTGGGGACTTGATGGTACTGTTAGATCAGTGAATTTCTGGATGGTTGGACTGTGGTTTTATAAAAAATGTAATTGTGGGAATTACACAATGAAGCAATAAATACTGGAGCATCTTGTCTGAGACTCGTATCAGGTGATTCAGGAACACACACACATATTGAATGTTAAGGCAATGTGATAAAATGGGACAACTGGGAAGTCTGGGTGAAGAATATGTGGAAGCTCTTTGTACTCTTTTTGCAGCTTTTCTGTAAATTTACAATTATTTCAAAATAAAAGTTAAAAATTGCCTAGAAAAGTTTTAAATGTTTGCTCTGAGTTTCTGTTCTGGTTTTGCTAGGATGGGCAGCTTATGGTTTGTGAAGAGGAATTTTGAACAACAGTGATCCAGCAACACAACCGGTCAATCTACCTGTTTCTAAAACACTGGCTCATATCTAGCAAGGAATACCATATGCTAAGGCTACATATGCCTAATGTATCAATGCTTGGTACTTAAGTGAAAGTAAGAACAGCGTTCTCTATAATTTAAATGCTGTAGCTGGAGAAATTCCCATTAAATACTTTTATTAAGACAAATGGCATTAAAGTCATCACCACATGAGGAGTTGCTTCATCTAGCTCTTAACCGATCTTGTGTCACCCCTAAACACCAACTGGAGACGTTTTCTGCTGGGAGGACAAGCCAGGCCTCAGGTGCTCCTGGTGTAAGAAATCTTTTGACAAAGAAGTAATGTATTGTTTGAGTTGCCGCCTCTCCTTTTGTTTCATTACCTGAAATCAATTTAAAATATTTTATGGTGGTAAATGCGTGATCGTTATTACATTCTTTAGAAGGCAGCTTTGCTTTATGCAGAGACACCTGTCTACATGAAAGTCTGTAAACGCTTTTTAACAGGTCTTCAAGCAGCTCTGGGCACACAGCTGGCCAAAGAGCCCCCGGTGGAAAAGGACAGCTGTTTGGCTGACAGAATTGGAACCAGTGCAGGACATGTGCAGAGACTGTAAACAGGAATGAATTTTCCTTAACCTTTATGAGTCAAATATTTATTTTTGGAATATTAACAAAATCAAAAGAATTACGGTGTTCTTTTAATTTTAAGTCAAACACACTGACATGCAGCTTTTAAGAAATTTTATTTCACGGATAATCTTAAATTGAAGCAGAAACGAATTCAGAATTACTGGAATTTCTTGCCCAGTATATACAGCAACATTTAAAAAAATCTTTAATGCTCTATAAAAGAGGTAACAAAATCCCTCTTTCCATAAACTGTCCATCAGATATTGAGGATCACATTAAAAACTCCTAAGCATGCTGTGGCTAGAAAGCTCTTGGTGTGTGGTGTGTGGTGTGTGGTGTGTGGTGTGTGGTGTGTGGTGTGTGTGTGTGTGTGTGCATGTGGCACTGTGTGTAATCTCTCTAGCTCACCTATCCTCCTCTCTCCTGTTTCCCTCTCATAAGCACATGCACTTGGGTAGGAGGGTAAGAGGATATAGAAGTTGCTGTCCTAAAGTAGCTAGGAGCAATACACCTGGGAAAAGAACTCTTTCTCTGGGGTGGAGATGAGGATAGAAGCAAAATGTTCTTTCCCAAACTGCAAAGAAATATTTTTGCATGTGGATTATAATTGAAGAAAGGGGGAAAAAAAAGAACAAACGTATTGCTCACATTGTCTTAGAAACTATTTACCACTATCTTTTGGTTTTGTTGCAATTTGGTATTGTGGAGAATTTTGTAGCTAATCACACACAAAATGCCCAGAACCAGCTACATAATTTGCAGGCCCAGAGCAAAATGAAGGGTCCTTGTTCAAAAGGATTACAAATTTCAAACAGGTACATAAACAATGAACCTTGGAACACTGAAAAAATAAAATAAAACTTAAAAACATTTCAAACAGGGATATCACCACTAACACAAGCCTGGGGCACCTGCTGCTGCCCAGGTCTCACAACCCTGAAGCTATATTCTAAACACCTAATTATTCTAACAGTAAGCCTCAAACTCAAAGAGTAAATTAAAAAGCTATGTATTTCCAGAGTAAATAATAGTCAATGACTGAGTCACCTACTGACTAAAAATTTTAATTTCTGCCTGTAGCCAAGTTCAAGTAAAAGTTAATATTTTTAAACTAGTAGTTGGAAGTAAGACTTCACAGTTTGAATCAAAGGATTATGTGGTAAGAAGTTTTCAGAATCTTAATAAATTTCACAGCTTGTCAAATATAAACCTCTCTCCTCCTTTATAAAGTAGAATTATAGTCTTTCAAAATTTCAAAGCTGGTAGGGTCCTTAAAAACCATCTAAGGTCCAACATCCTATCATGCAGGTTAAGATAATCAGACCCATTAAATAAAGTGACTAGGAATTTAAATATGCCACTTGTGACCAGTTGTGCCACTTGGCTCTTTTCACTGCATTAAATTTGTATACATATTTTTCTGTCATGAGATGGGTACAAATTTCATAGGAAAAAATAAATCTGTTGAATGGTTGAGAAATTAGGTTGATGGGTGGCCTGACAAGATGTATAAATCAAATAAGTCAGGAAGCATTAATGAAAGTTGAGTCCCTAGCTTTTCCAGGCTTTATTTCCCCATGGTAGGTTGTATATGGCAAAGAGAAGTAAGTATTGATGAGCATGTGGAACAACAGAAGTCACACATTGACGGTGGGAAGCATAAATAATTTTCCAGAGACTAGTTACAACTTGGCACTTTAGCAATTACATTTGTGAATATTTACCCTAATAAAATTGTGTCTATGCACTCCAGGAGACATTTTTAATATGGTCATAATAATATTTATAAAAATCCCAAACTGGAAATAACAGTGCAAGTATGTGTAAAGAATCGATAGATGAATTTGATATACACCCTCGAATGCCATACAGCAGTGAAAAAGAATGAATTATAGCTATATACATTGATGTAGATGAGTTTCAGGAACATACTAGGTAAAAAAAGAAGTTATAAAAAATGCAAACATCATGATATCATCTGTATAAAATATCTGTGAAACTAAACAATATTGCTATGGATACGTATGTATAAAGAATATCATGGAAATGATAAACATAAAATCCATGATTGGTTATTTGAGAAGGAGACAGAAGGCATGAGAGGTGGTAGAGAACAACTCAAGAACAACTTGGGGAGTGGTAAGGTTCTATGTCTTAAGATTCTGGATGTATTAGATGTTGGTTAATTGAACTTAAAAAAAATAAAGTTGCATTCTTTTTTATTTTTTTAAGATTTTATTTATTTATTTGACAGACAGAGATCACAAATAGGCAGAGAGGCAGGCAGAGAGAAAGGAGGAAGCAGGCTCCCTGCAGAGCAGAGAGCCCGATGCGGGGCTCGATCCCAGGACCCTGGGATCATGACCTGAGCCAAAGGCAGAGGCTTTAACCCACTGAGTCACCCAGGCGCCCCTAAAGTTGCATTCTAATAAAAAGATTCTGGTATTATAATAATTCGTTATTAAGCTGCTGGTTGGATTATTCTTCATGCTTTATGATTTATCTGTCATATTGTTTGTATCCATCTATTTAATCATATATTTTTTTCCCCAATGATATACATTTCATGAAAAGTACAAAAAAAAGTAAATGTGAAGGATATTGGCTCAAGATGGTGTCCACAATTTTATTTTGAGCCATCTCTCCCAACAATTTATATATGTGCTTTTCAGGATATATTTAATAACTGTGAATAAGAAATGCACCATAAAAGCACAATATTAATATTCTTATCATCTTGGTAGTTTATCCCTTATCCAATGTAACTGTACTGTTTAGAAATTTTGTTTGGCTGTATTTAACTGAAAATTCTACAAGTGGTTGATACAAGGTAGATATTTATGTTTATCTCATTTAACAAGAAGGTAGCAATTGATTACGCTGTGGACTCAAGCTCATTCTAAATGTCTATTCTGCCACCCATAGGATGTGAGCTTTTTTGTCATACTCATAATATGGTTGCTGGCACTCAAGCCATCACATCCATGTTCCTGGCTCAAAGAGCAATAGAGGCAAGCTAGTCAAATTTGTTCACTTTTTAAAAAAGTGAACTTTTAAACTTTTAAAGAATTTTCCCAGAATTTCACACAGGGACTTTTGCTTACACTTCATTGGCCAGAACTATGCCCTGTGGCTACAATGAACTGCAAAGGAGGCTGGGAAATGAGGCTGAGTAGACAGTTGCCTACTTACTAACAAGACCTCGGTTAGTAAGAAAAAATAATGGATAATGGGCAGGCAATTAGCAGTTTCTGCCAGGCTAATTTATTGTTTCTGAGTAAGAAAACTGAAATACAGTTACAATTCTAAAATTGTAAAAAAATATTTAGGCTCTTATTGATAAATACAGTATGGCATCATTATGGCAGTACTTGTTGATTCTGCTCAACAAATATGGTGGGAAAATTATTTGTTTTGCTTTAAGCTTCTGACATTTGTTTTTATTTTAATTTCTTTGTTATCAGAGCATTTATTTGACTACATTTAATTTGGCTTATTTTTGGACATATTTGAGTCATATTAATTTGATTATATTTGTCAACTTATATATTAGTGATACATTAAACTCCTATTTATGCAGAATCAACATGATCTGGTGATTGTGAAAGGTGAAATGCTCATTCAAGATATATGATATTTTTATCATTTCTCATTTTTCCACTTGGTATGTATATTTTACTACACTCTATTTTTAAAAACTCATTAACATATATAGTTAGTGCACAGTTTTAGTAAACAGAACAATTCTTCAACTAGAATAAATTATAGAATACTTTTTAGCACTGTACTCATCTTTTATAATGTTTTTGATATGAGAAATACCATTTATTTCTTTCAATTGCTGAAGCCACTAAAGCTCTCCCTCGTTCAGATATATTTGAAAATATTAAAGAAAATATTCAGAAAGCAAATTATTTTTCCCTTCTGTGGAATAAAAACCTGACTTTTTGTATCAGGAAGAAAAAAAAAAAGAAATTTCTTTAATCCTCTGGATTATTTTACAAAATTTGTTGATGTAAAGTTCTATGAACATGGCTGAGAATTCAACTGCAAGATAAACAAAGATCTAACACATACCCCCCACCGCTGAAAATGAATTCCTTCAGACAGGAGTAGACCAATGCCCGTCACAATGACATCAGCTTATTGTAACCTCACCACAATGTAGACAAAATAACCGATCGGTCTCTCAGATCTGCCCAAGGCAAAGCCATGAGTCACCCCTCCCTGTGCCCCTGTGACTTCCTTTGAGACACCACACAAGGGGACTGCCTTTGAATAGCATCTTTCAAGCAGATTGCCATCCCCCCCAAATGCAGGTTAATAATGGATGCTAGCCCTGGTACGCAATAAGCAGATGGATACAAAAACACCTGCAGAGAGAGCCCCATCGTGTCCACGCCAAGCACCTCATCCTGCTTCACGATTCTACCCTGACACTGGCTTAAAGCAGGATGCAAGGGCCCAAGGCATCACACAGGGCTCCCTAGCAGCCCACATCAGTGGTGAAAATAATTGTGACCATGACCGTATTTATATCATCCTCATCTTATTAAATTCATTTATTCAAGTTTGCTATTCATTAAATACTCTCAAAGAGTTCCGACAACTGAGGATCAAGTTACATTTTCTTACAATTTAAATGTCTCTTTAAGAAGCCAGAAACAAATATAAAAACAAAACAAAACAAAACAAAAAAACCACCTTTTCCCCTTCCAACATACACACATATATTGGTGTTTGGGGCAGCCAAAGATGTTTCCCTGAGTTAACCAATTTTTGAAATACTCAATTAACAGTAAAATCCTTACTGTTTACATAATGCTTTCTACCATAACAATCTGTTTCACACAGCTCTCACACCTCTGAGAGACAAACAGGGCAGTGGTTTTAACTACTTCCCCTGGGCACTCATTACTTCCATGGATTTAGACAGATAACACTGCAAATGGGAAATAATATCTACCCTTCTTCTTTACCTTATCATGTTGTGTGGAACAATATTGAAATAAGAAAAAAAAAGTCTCAAATAAATTTTTATATTAGCACAATAGGTAATACCAACACTTTGAGCATGTAAGCTTCGTCCTTTTTGTGGATGATTTTTGTGGAGCAGATTTAGAGATGATGTGACTTCCACATCATCACTTAGGTAGGGCTGGAGTCCAGACATTCAAGCAAGTAATCTGACCTCTAGTTCCCGCAGTCAATAAAATGCCAATAAAAGCAGCATCCTTGGTTACCTCTACTCAAGGTCCTGGTGTTGCAGCTTTATGGAAAACAAGGATGGTGTTTTGTTTTCCTCTTTTTGGCCATAAAGACCCTAAAGGTTCTTATTTCCTAAAGAAAAATGCCATGTACATAGCTATTGCTGTTTATCAAGTAGTTTCTATGCACTGGACAGTGTTCTTGACACTTTATGAAAGTTAACTTAGGTATTATGACCATCCTGAGGTTTATATTATTATACTCATTTTATGATGGAGAATATACAGGGTCACCCAGCTAAATGGTGTAACTGGGATTTGGACCAGGGTCAGCTTGGCTTTTCCTTTAGAAAAGATAAACTTCTTCCTCTGATTGAGGACAGGTGCTCATGGAAGGGGATTCATATATTTTGTACAAAAATGTCACTGGTTATCCCCATTTTGCATACACTTCTTTCCCCTGGGATCCTGGCCAAACACTTCCATGGATCATTGTCCTTTATGTTGAAAGGTTATTATATGAATGTCCAGAGTAGCCCCAAAGGAGAAAATAAGTAATCCAACATGAAGAGCCCTGGAAAAGCCACACACTCTTGGGTCCCGGAACGCTGAGCACTTCTATTGGTTCTGTTCCCAGTAGAGCTAAGGTGGGTGAGCCAGGTGCTAGATGTTTTAAAAAACTCACAGCACATTCTAGGTGCTCTCTATCTAGCATGTATTACTTTGCTAATCAGAAAATTAAAGCAAAGAAAATATTTTGAAAGAACAGAAGGTCCCACAAGGGAGATCCTCCTCCCTTAGAGTTGAATCGCATAACAGCCAGGAGAATAGATGACTGCCCACCTGTCACCCCTTATCCCCCAGGAAGAGATGAGCCAGTGCCCATAGGAACCTTCTGAGCTGCAACTGCTCTTCACTTCCAGGGGAACAGGGTCCTACACAGCATCCAGCAGGGTCTGAGTGCTTCTTCCTTCTGGATTAAGAGGACTTCTTCCCTCTTTTGCCCAAAGTGGAGAATCTTTGAGATTTACTTAAGAAGGCTTCTATATAAAAGGTATTTATCCCTGGTATGTGCTGGAATTTCAATCTGCCTAAGACAGAAATGAACTCTTGGTATCTCTATGGAAAACTTCCAGCAGTGGACTCAGGTAGTAGCTGAAAAGAGTTATACTGTGATTCTTACACAGGAGCTCAGACAGGCAAGCCTCCACTGTGATGAGAGAGAGAGGGAGAAAGATCTGATATTTAAAATGAAATTTCCCAAAGGATTGGGGTGTATCTGTCGGTCCAGTCCTTCAGGCACTTGGAAAGTGAGTGGCACATGGTAGGTGGTAGGTGCTCAAAACACATTTGTTAATTAAAGAGTGAATGACAACAGTGTGTTTTGATGTATCCCAAAAGAAGGGAGACTCAGTTAACAAAAATTGTGATTTCTCATGAAATAGCAGAATATCCTTACTGCTCTGAATGCTGGAATTTTAAAGAGGGGGAAAGTGGGATCTAAGATGCTCAGCTCCTTGTTCCTATCTAGTGGTGCTAGGAGACAAGACACACTGCGTCGCTGCCAGACTTGGTGTTCACATATCATATCTGTTCTATTTACTTCAAGTGTCCATGTGTCAGTCAAAGAACATTGTTCCATGGGGACCCCTGGTCTGGGTAAGTTCTACTCCAAAATGCAGTTGTCTTATTTTATCCATACAGCTCTTTTCTTTCCATAACCTAGTTGCAGTAATACTTAACCTTAGGCATTAGGCACAGATTTCCTCCTTACTACCAGTGTCTTGGAAAGATAAGCTCAATTTCTGTTGTAGTTTTCCAAGAATTAGCAGGGTGGACCTGGAAGCTTTCGTCTCTGCCTAAGTTGATTGGAAAACCAAAAGCAGATCATCTGCCAGGCCACAAGAGGACAGCAGTGGTTTGAGATCCCAATTGCTGCTACCTACTCTGGAGCAGGATTACTGTGTTACCTGCATGATTGAAAGACTGGTTTTGTCATTTTTTCCAGGATTCTAACATGAAGAGATGCTTATTTGTTAAAATGAGCAGGAAAAATCTCAGTATGATTTCAGCGTTGCCAAGCTAAAAGTATGCTGCGTTTTCTGTTCTTATAGAATATCCGTGTTAATCTCTATTATCACAGAGTCTCACTGAGAAAATATGTGAAATGAGGAACTTAAAAGGCATACCAGAAGTCATTCCTATAGTGTCTTCTGGTCTACGTGATCTGAAGCTAACACCTTTAACAGAATATGCTCAATATCACAGAATTATTTCCATGTCTAATATTATAATGTTTCATTTATGCAGTGATCCAACAAAATTTTATAACTGTTACAAATTTTTTCACTAAATAAACATTTCACTCAAAGAGCATTTATTAGTATATACCAGGAATGCAAACATGTACATGCCACAGTTCTGGGTTGGAGCTGTTCTTAGGGTGATGTAGGCAAGAGACAGACATTTAAACTAAAATTAAAAGCTGACATGAGAAGTGTCATGCAAAGGTCTGGGGGTGGGAAAGAGTTACTGCATGTGAGGACTGGGATGGAGGCCCAGTGCAGAAGAATCTGTAGGGACTAAGAAGGTTAACAGATGAATAGGTCCTTTGGGAAAAAGTATTTAATGCCTTGTCCTCACCTCAAAAACCTGCTCACCATTAATAACAACTAATACTTAGTGAGATTTTATCAAGGGCGAGGTATTGTGCTAACTGTCCTCCATGGATGATGATTATTAACATCGTAAATTTGGGAGGGAGGAATTAGGACCATACTGCTTCTCAGCTGGAACAGCAGAGGTTTGGAAAAGCAAATTAAACTGTCCAAAGTATCATGACTAGTGAGTGGGTATGCTGAGGTCTGGAGAGTTAAGAACCCAGAGCTAACTGTTATTCTTTACCATCTTCCAATTCTGTTGCTGGGCTCCCACTCTGGATTCCCTGATCCTTGTAATTACCTCTGCCCATCTTCCAGGCCTGGGGGTCACTCCATATGGGCTTTTCCCAAGTGAAACAGCAGGAGCTTCCTACTGATTCACTGAACTAAACAGACAATCCTTTCTGCAGTGATGAATGCTGGCACCCTGGATTTGGGGAGCTTGAACTAGCTGTTCATCCATGGCTGGTGATTTCTTTGGTCTTACCTGCCATAGCAGTTTTTGTCAAAGTGATTCTAAGCTGAGGCAAAGATGATGTTTCATCCATTGTAACATTTCTTTTGCTAGGCACAGGGCTTGACACATTCACTAATAATTCAATCCATTCAAAAGAAATGGGTGACTATAAGAACACAAATTCTGCTCATTTAAGAGCAAAAATTTCTGGCCCTACTTATAACCTCCTAAATATCTCACTGTGGGTAACTCTTCACAGGTAAGCAATCTCTAATCTCTTAATTGCCATTCTACAGATTGAACACTTTAGGTTTACATCATTTAAAGCTTTTTGGTTACCCATCTTTTATACATCCATGACAATGTTGCATATTTCTTGGGCAGCATTTGTTCTGTATTCTTTATGTTTCGTTATCTCTCTGAACAGGTTTTTAATTAAATTCAACAAAACCAAATTTATAAGACATGGGTACTGTTTTATTGAAGGCTCTTTGAAACCATTCTTCTTCATGTTCACTCTTGTATTGAAAAAAAAAAAAAAAGAAAAAACCAAAAAACAAAAACAGTTCTATATTCAAATGTTCAGTATTTTAAAATGTCCAGTAGTCTCTGAATACAAGTGAGTAGAAAGAGAACACGTCTGGACACCTTCAGAACAGCACTACCTCATGTTCATGCAACACATCTGAGACATCTGTGTATTTAATGTCTTTTTAATATTTACTTTCCATCCATGCAATATACTAAAATGTACTGCAGTTATACACACGTCCTTGGTTCCAAGACATCTGGAAGAGGTTTTGATGGTGCCAAAGCTCTTACTGTTGTATTATGTCATTTTACCCTGACAGAAAAGAAATTCTATGAAGCAAGAAGGTTGGGGAGTGGCCCAGATAGTTTGGGCTCTAATGTCCACGCAATGCTCTTGTACAACCAAACAACTTGACCTCACAGGATTTTTCTCTGTGAGCGCTCCCTCAAGGAGATAACAACACAGCTAGGTGAATGAGTGACAAGTTACCAGAAATCTCTGATTTAATGTAACTTGCCCTCCTCACTCCCTTACCCCTATCCCATCCACATCCCTCCTGTGTCCATTTGTTCTACCACCTGAGCTCCCTGAATTTGATCAGGTTTGAGTACCTCAGACCAAGCTGTCACTTTTCTAGCTTAAGGTTGCTGTTGGGATAATATCACAGAGTTTTAGAGTCATGAATAATTTGTGAAACAAAGACATTCTTAAACCCCTTGTAAAATTTCCATTTTGCCCAGCTTTTTCTGTGGTATAAAGATGGACACTTCTAGTAGGAAACATGTCAGGTTACTCTGCATTAGTGAGTAAAAATTTACCACTTCTGTTACTTTTTCTCTTTTCCCGTCAAATTACTCAGGAAAAAAAAAAAAAAAGTTGCCTCTAAGGTATTATGGAGAAAGAACCAGATCACAGTTAAGAACCTGTGTTCTTTATCTACCTCTAAGCTGTGTATATCGTATAATCTCCTGTCAGTCACTTAAACAGCCAGAACCATAGTGTCTACACTGTTTAGTGGGAATAATGTGTGCCCTGTCTACCTTTTGGTCCCTGTGAGGATGAGGTAGGAAATGCTTATTTTAACTACGTAGTCCTTTGGAACTATTCTTTCTGAAGATGAAGATCTGCTCCCCTCACCAGTGGTCTTCATTCCCAGGCTTGCATAGTTTATAAATATTTTCCAAGAGCCTAGAATGTGCCTGGAATTCACTCTGCGCATCATTGCCAAGAATCAATTCCTGTGTTCTGTCCTCTCCAGTTCTTTTCTTTGGCAAATACTTTGGTGTCTACCTTGTGTCAAAAGCTCTGGCAGCCACAAGGGTGTCAAGGATGACTGCAACACAGTCCCTGTCAACAGGGACAACAGACAATTGCTGACATCATGATCACTGGGATTCAGTGATAAAATGGGTCACAGGGGCACTTACCACAGACTAGTCAGACCAACATGGGGGCTTCAGAGGCTGAGCAAGGGTAATCAGTTCAGGACCTGATGCTTAAAGATGAACAGAATATCTAAGTAAAATGAGGGGAAGATGCATTCAGGTAGAGGGAGAGCATGATTAAAGATTGGCCTGAAAATGAGGGAGCACAGTGGAAAAGTCTGAGGACCTAGGCCTAAACCTTGAGGAATGCCAGCATTTAATGGCCACATGAAAGGTATGAGGTTTGCAAAAGAAACAGAGGAAAACCAGGTGTGGGCAGCAGCAGGCTGTGGTGGGGTGGGGCAGAAAAAATATAAGAATAACCGCATTTATGGTATGTCAGAAGTGTGAGAGAGAGTTTAATGAAGGACGTTTCTAACAGCATGGAAAGGTTAAGACAATGAGGACTCAGCTTATTGGCTTTAAGTTATTCATACCTGAGTGGGCTCCTTTAATCAGAATGCTTTCCTTTCAACTTTCAATAGAGATTAGAATTTAAAGGTAAGAATCTTAAAGAAGATTAGGGCAAAATATCTTGTAATATGGTAAATTATGAGAAATGATATGCTTTTGTAAGTTTTTTAGGTGGGCTTGTGGGAGAGCTAGGAGACAGACTCCGGAAAGTGAAGTGGTAGACACACAATCAAATTTGCCAACCTCATAATAAGAGTGTAGGGCTGCCCCTTCTCAGGGCTCTATAGGTCTGTGGGTATATACAAAGATTAATCATAGGTCTGATGCTACAAGTTAAAAATAAGTAAATTATGTAGTTTTAAAAGTTTCTTAGTCATGAAATTTTACACTGTCTTTTAAACCTTAAGGCTAAACAAAATTAACTGTCTGCCCAATTTCTAATTAAATACTTCACTTGTTACTCACTTTACACAGGCTATATTTTACATTGTTTCTAGACTGTGTTGCTGTGAGATTCATTATTGTGGTTAAGGCAGGTGTGAGTGGAAATATCTTCTGTGGCTATACATGTACCAATTTTATTGTATGCATATTATTTTTATTATATGGCTAAGATATTATTAAATTGTGCACCTGGAATGGGTAGAATTTGCATCTCTGTCTCTGTCTCTGTCTCTCTCTCTCTCTCTCTCTCTCGTGTGTGTGTGTTGTGTGTGTATGTGTGTGTGTGTGTTGTGTGTGTATGTGGCTCACCTTAATAAGTCATCTAAGACAGAGCTGACCACCTCAGGAAGAGCTACCTCACTCATCAGGGGTCCTCACAAAGGGAAAATAGGTACATTGTAAGTTTGTGGGTTTGTTTTTTTGTTTGTTTGTTTGTTTTTCTGTAAGAGAAATTGGAATGAATGTCAAGTTGACTTCCTATCTCAGACACAGGAAAAGACCCTGTTTTGGAAAAATCAGAATATTTCCTTGAATAAAGTAAGAAATGCAGGTAAACCAGTTCCCTGGTGCTTGGGAAACAAGATAGTGCTCAAAATGCTGGGAAAAAGGAAATCGGGCAAGGGGCAGGGGAGCATTCAAGTTGATATTTTAAGGATAACAAGAATAAAAGTGGAGAGTGTGTGGAGTTCCAATACTTTTTTTCTAAAAGAATTATTGATTTACTTAAAATCGGAAAACATGGACACCACTTTTTAAGTTTTTTTTCTTTCATCTTAAAAATTACATTTCATTTATGAAATGCCAGACTAATTCAGGCTAAAGGAAAATGTTTAGGTCCATGAGTGGATAAGATAGAAAGTGGGTTTATGTTCTACCAGGGCCTTCACCAACCTGCCACATGCCTTAGTACAAGTCTCTTCTGTTTTGAATAGGATGATCATGTTGGGTTATTTTGCAAGGACAAGAAATTATCATGAGCAGAAACAATCTTTAAGCTTTTGTTAAATGGAAGAATGCTAGCAATAGTTTGCAATGATAATAAAAGAACAATAAAGGATTAAAATGCTGAAAATATAAACTAATTTTTGGATAAGAATAAACATGGAGGAACATTACTTGAACATTTCCTGTAACACATTTCTGTAACTTAATGAGCAGAGGACAATTATGGGTTATAGAATTACTTTCAGGGCCTCTGGCTGGACTTTTTAAAATGCATGAACATGAAGCAAAATTTCACTATGATGAGGCTATTTAAATGTGATCAGTTGCTTTAAGGGTACAAATCCAAATGGAAATTTTCCAGGTATTTAGTAATTATTTCTAGTTCTAATTTCCCTCATAGAAGGGTCAAGGAGAAGCAGATATTTTAAGCTATTTAGGGAGCCCAGTAAAGATGATGATTAGTTGGAAAAAAAAAACCGACAAATGGAGGGTTATTTTCAAGATGGAGTTATAGAAATTTTAAATATTTGCCAGCGATATTCCAGCAACATTCTATGACCCAGTATGATGTGGCAGACTTAAATGAGCTCCTATTAATTTTTACCTTTGCCTCTTTTTCTTATATTCAACAGCAGCTGCCTGGAATTGGCATCAGGTTAGATTCAGAGCTAGAAATAGTCACTGACAGTTGTCATCTGGAACCTGGGGGTAAGAAAGGACAGTTTCATAAATTCTCACTCAGTAGCCATTAGACAGCAGGAGCGCTGTCTTTGATAGCAGTTCATATAAGACAGATGTCAATTACAGCTTATCTCTTCCTTTTTTATAGAATGGAGTTGCCCCACTGTATCTGTATTCTTATTAATTAACATAAAAGGTATTTACTGAATGTGCATAGCACTATGCTGGTCATGAGGAAGTCATAAAGAATTAGTACATTCTCAACTTTTAAGACATTTCCCCTCTTGTTGGTTGGCAGAGAGGCCAAGGCAAGACCCATTTAAAAAGTTAAATAAAACCAGAGAAATTCTACCTCAGGCAGGTGATCAAGGTCAACATTAACTGTGTAAGTCATGTTAATAGTATGTAATTTTGAGATAAGAATGACACTTTGCCTCTGGAGTTTCTTCCCTAAACCTCATTACCCGAGTCTGATCATGAGGAAAACATCAGACAAACCCAGCTGAAGGACATTCCACAAAATACCTGACCTCCAAAATACCTCCTCAAAACTGTGAAGGTCATCAAAAACAAGGAAAGTCTGAGAAAGAGTCACAGCCAAGGGGAACCTAAGGAGACATGACTAAATGTAATGCAACATCTTGGATAGGATCCTGGAACAGAAAAAGGACATTCAGCAAGAACTAAGGAAATCTGACTAAAGTATGGACTTAATAACAAAGTACCAATCAATATTGGTTAATTATAACAAATGAACTATACTAATGTAATATCTCTGTAGAGAATTCCCTGTACTATTTTCAGTTTTTTGGTAAGTCAAACTATTCTAAAATCAATTTTAAAAAAAACTGAAATAAAAACAGATATTTGGACAACAGTGTAAGGCAGCCTAAATGGTAAACATTTATCATTAATTAATAGGGTTCTCTGTACCTGGCACTGTGCTAAGTATTTTACAAAAATTAATCTGTTTAAAGTCAACAACAATCCTGTGAGTTAGATGTTATTACTATCCTCATTTCATAACCCAAGAAACTGAGACACAGAACAATGCAATAATCAAGTAAGACCTCAAAGACATTCCAGGAAGGCTTAGAACCCAGGCACATGTGTTCAGTACATCGCTCTGTTTCTCAGCATGTGATCAAGTACTAGATGAGGTTCCTGGACAAGCAATGGTGGGTGGTTAGAAGATGAGCAGTGCTGCAGATTTGGATAATGAGTAAAACCCTCGTGGAGACAGTGATGCTTGAGCTGAGCTTTAAAGTATGGTTGGAGGGAAGCAGAAGAGTTGTTCCCAACAGGAACAGAGAGAGTAAATTCATCTGACTGTAAGAGAGACAGAAAGGAGAAGTGTGGTCTGGTGGTTAAAAACTCAGGTCTGGCACTTTCAGCCTTGACTCAGTTACTGTTAGTGGCTGGGCATGCAGTTAGAAACTGTAAAACTGGACAAAATACATGAGCAGGCAGTGCAGGACTGTGCCTCTTAAAAGAAGGGGAACATGCAACAAGCATACTCACACCCTGACTGTCTACCTGGAGATACTTTCTGAGTTGCAGGACAGTCAGATGAGCAAGAGAATACAGGTTCCTGCTGCCCCAAGGAGGTAGAATGAGAGCTGATAAATGGCCTGGGATACATGGGACAGGCTGAGGAGGGGCCCTGAGGTCCAGGTAGAATGCTGACTGTATCAAAGCTGGAGTCTGCTTCACATAGGATGAGATTTCATGAGGCCACAAGCAAGTGTGAACAGCTGCTATGGGGCTAAGGGGCTGATGGGGCCACCAGGGCTGGGAGATGCAGGAGTCTGGACCCAGCCATAGGGCAGAGACCACATTGAGCATGCAGAGCATTCAGATAAAGCCTCTGGAGCAGGGATGCCTGGGTGGCTCAGTGGGTTAAAGCCTCTGCCTTCGGCTCAGGTCATGATCCCAGGGTCGAAGGATCGAGCCCCACATTGGGCTCTCTGCTCTGTGGGGAGCCTGCTTCCTCCTCTCCCTCTGCCTGCCTCTCTGCCTACTTGTGATCTCTGTCAAATAAATAAATAAATAAAATAAAAATAAAAATTAAAAAAAAGCTCTGGAGCAAGGACGGGGCTTCAGGCAAGATTAAGGACAAAACTGAATCATGCAACTCTAGAAAAGAAAAAATAAAGTCTGACAAAATCATGATAGACAACCAGAAATCAAATAACAGCCAGAATAAAGTTTAACTAACTGCCAGAATAAAGTCGTAGTAGAATTTTGGCAATGTATATCTGCAAAATCCAACATTAAATAAACACACATACAACTCAAGGTGAGAACTTGAAAGCAGCTACTGCAAAGGTGTTCAAGGACTTAAAGCAGACAAAGGGAAATTATTTTTTTTAAAGGAAATTCTAGAACTCAAAAGTATAATATCTGAAATTTGAAAAATCATTGACTGTCCTAATAGCACACTAGAAAGAATAGAAGAATGGGTTACTATACTTGAACACAATTAATACAAATGATCTCATCTGAGGAACAAGGTGAAAGGAAGATTTAAAAAATTAACAAGCCTCAGTGATGCTGGAGACCTACCATGTAGTATAACATATGTGGGAAGGACAAGGAAGGTAAAGGGTAAAAAAGTATTTGAAGAAATAATGACTGAAATTACCCTAAATTTATTTAACAAACATCAACTTTTCTAGGTCTCAGGGGTTCTTCAAACACAAAGAAGAGTAAATATGAGAAAATCACACCTACATACATAAATAGTCAAATTCTGAAAATGTAATATAAAGAGAAAATATTAAAAGCAGCCAAAGAAAAACAAATTTCCTACACAGAAACAGTGATCCAAATGATGAATGATTTCTCACCAGCATCAATGGAGTTCAGAAAATAGTGAAATCATACCTTTAAAGTGTTAAAAGGAAAAACAAAACTGTAAACTCGGAATCAAATCCAGCAACATATATTTTAAAAAGATAATGCAACATGATCAAGTTGAGTTAGTCTATCAATATAAATCTAAGTTTAATATTAAAAAATATATCAACATAACTCAAGACATTAACAGAACAAAGGTGAAAACCATTTGGTCACCTATGGTTAGATGGAGAGAAAAAGCATTTGATAGAATTGAAAACTTGCCCATATTACACACTTTCAGCAAACCTAGATGTAAGGTTACTTCTACTGCTCAAATAATTTACTATATATTTAAATGCTTTCTCCCTGAGATTAGAAGAAGGCAAGTATGTCCATCATCTTCATTTCTAAGGCAGAAAAAGGATATAAAAGAAATAAATATTGGAAGAACTAAAACTGCATTTTAACAGAAAATGAAATTGTGTACATAAAACAGCATAAAGGATTTACAAAAAGCTTCTGGTGGAATACATTCATTTAGCAAACTCACAGGAAAACCAGTATATAATACTCATGTGCATTTCTATGCTCTAGCAACAAATAATAGGAAAATTAAATTCAAAAAGTAAATTTTACAATAGCATCAAATATATAGGAGAAAATCTAAGAAAAGATGTGTACAACTGTTACTCTGAAAAAATACAAAACATTGCTGAGAAATGAAACAGGACCTGCATAAGTGCATAATATACCACATTTGCTTTGAAAAACTCACTATTATTAAGATCTCAAATCTGCAAACTTGATATCCATGTCTAATCAACTGTCCAGTTGCTTTTTTGATACTGGAAGTAGATTCTCAAATTCATATGGAAATGCAAAAGAAGAGACCAAAACTAACACTTTTTGTAAGTGTGTATGTTGTGATGAGTACTGGGTGTTATATGCAGCTAATGAATCATTGAACACTACCTCAAAAACTAATGAGACACTGTATGTTGGCTAACTGAACATAATAAAAAAACCCAACCTAATATTTTTCAGTAGGAACTGAAATGGTAGATTCCTCAGAAGGCAGGGACATTGGTATGGACGATGCATGAGGAAAACTTCTAAAGCCCTGGAAATTGTGCATCCAACCTCATATGCATAAATAAAGGCATATGCTTAAATAAAACTTATAAAATAAATAAAGTAAATAAAATTCACCAAGCTGTACATTTAGAATTAATGGAACTTGAGCAATTTATATATATATAACTCAATACAAAAAAGAAATGTAAGAATAAATAAAATATGCCACGATGAATTTTAAAGTATTTAACATTGATACATAATGACTACATTACATAACACACATGTGATATGAAGCTAAAACAATGCTTAAAGGAGTATTTATAATCTTCAATAATTATATCTGAAAAAATAATTAAGGAAATCAGGACAAGAACAACTCAGCAAATCCAAAAAACTGGAAAGGAAAGCAGTCATAATAATACAGGAATCATTGAAATAGAAGCAGAAAGAATAATATAAAACATTTAACAGGTGAGCTGTTGTTGTGAACAGGCTCCTGATATAAACAAACCATTAGCTGATCAAGATGGAATAGCAAAGGTCTATATGAAAATACTAGGATTAATAAGAACAAGAGAAATACAAAAACAGCTGAAATTAAAATTATAGGCATATATATAGATCTTTAAGGATTTATTTTTTTTATTTTAGGGACAGAGTGAGAGTGAGCAGGGTAGAGGCAGAAGGAGAGAGAGAATCTCAAGCAGAATCTACACGGAGCAGGGAGCCTGACCCAGGACTCAGTCTCACAACCGTCAGATCATGACCTGAGCTCAAATCAAGAGTCAGATGCTTTTCCAACTGAGCTACCCAGGCGCTCTGAAAATATAAGCAAATGTAAACAAATATTATGCAGGTTATTGTAATAACAAAAAAAAAAAAAAAGGAAAAGAAAAAATTCCTAGGAAAAAAAAATAGGCACCAAATTTTGTAAAGTGAACTAGAAAGTGGTCTTTATCAGAAGTGTAGCAAATGGTATTTAGTGGTGAAATTTTAGGACCATCTCTGTTAAAGTCAAGAATGGGACAAGGCTGTCTACAGTTGCAACTCATATGCCATATTAAATTGAAGTCCCTGTTAAAAATGTATAAGACAAGAAAAAGAAACAAGAGTTAAAACAACTGAAAAGAAATATAAAAGATATTGTTCCCCAAGTTCACTAAATTTGCTAAAGAACATAAGAGAATTAAAACACCAGTATAATCCCCAAATATCACCAGTTTCAATCAGAAAATTTGAAAAGCCAACAGGAGAAAAATTCCATTCATAATCACATCAAAAATTATATGTACCCACCTCTGTGGGTATAAAAAATATATAACACCTTCATGGGGGAAAATTGCAAATCATTGACTAGGCACATAAAGGAAAGCCCAAAATAAATGTTAATAAATAAATAAAGGAAGAATCATTACCAAAACATGAGTAATTTCTCTCAAGCTAACCAATAAATTAAATGTAATTCCAGCAAAATAGGGATTTTCATTGAACTTAATAAACTCATCCTAAAATAAATATGAAAAAGCAAAAGACCAGACAGTATGATTGATTGTGATTTATTTTGTAGTCAAGTATAACTAACATACATTGCTCTATTACTTTCAGGTGTACAACTTAATGATTCCACAACTCTATATATTTCTCAGTGCCCATCAAGGTAAGTGTACTTTTAATCTCCTTTATTTATTTCACCCATCCACTGCCACTTCCCCTCTGACAACCACCAGTTCTCCATATTTAAGAATCATTATTTGTTTGTCTTTTTTTATTCATTTGTTCTTTTGTTTTGTTTCTTAAATTCTACATAGTGAAATCATATACTGTTTGTCTCTTTCTGACTGACCTATTTCATTTAGCATTATATCCTCTAGGTCCATCTATGTTATTGCAAATGGCACGAACTCATTCTTTTTTAAAGCTGGTAATATTCCACTTTACACACACACACACACACACACACACACACACACGCTGCAGGATATTATAATATATATGATATACATTCATATATATATGAATACATACATATATATGTATATATGTGCCACATCTTTACCCATCTATTTATAGATGGACACTTGGGTTGCTTCCGTATCTTATTAAAATGTCCAAACTACCTAAAGCACTCTACAGATTTAATGCAATCCCTATAAAAAAATACCAGCAGCATTTTTCACAGAGCTAGAACAAGTAATCCTAAAATTTGTATGGAATCACAAAAGACCTCAGATATCCAAAGCAATCTTGAAAAAGAAGAACTAGGCTGGAAGTATTACAATCCCAGATTTCAAGATATACTACAAAGCTGTAATGATCAAGTCAATCAAACAGAATAAAGAACCCAGTAACAAACTCCTATTTATGTGGTCAATTAATTTATGACAAATGAGGCAAGAATATACAATGGGGAAAAAATAGTCTCTTCAACAAATGGTGTTGGGAAAACTGGACAGTCACATGCAAAAGAATGAAATGTCAGAGTTTTTGAAAAAGAGTAAGTGGGAGTTGTCTTAGGAGATGTCTAGACATATGAGAACGCTGGACTATTTAAGACTAGGTGGTATTGGCACAGATAGACAAGAACAAACAAACACACAAACAACCAAACCAGGGAAATAGAACCAGAAATAGATCCAGATACATACAAAACCTCATTGTGTTGGAATAGCATTATAGAACAATGTGTAAAAAAGAAAAATGGATTACTAAATCAGTGGTGTTTGGGAGACTGGCTTTCCATAAAGATATAAGGAATAAAATCAGATTCTTATCTCACATCATCCATAAAAACACATGTCATATATACTCAGAACCAAAATTTAAAAAGCAAAAGGTAAAACTCTTAGAAGTTTGCAACTTATTTGTTAATATCATGTTAGGAAAAGGTTTCCTAAACAAGATACAAATGGCATAATTCATAAAGGAAATATTGGTAAATTGATTATTAAAAATAAAACCTTCACGCAAAAGACTCTGTAAACAAAATGAGAACACAAGCTTCAAGTGGTCAAAGTTATTTGTAATTAATAAAACTGAAATGCCCAGAATATAAACAATTTCTTAAAAAGATAAGAAATGAAAAATAAACATAGTAAAATGAACAAAAGATATAACAAAGGAATTCACAAAGAACAAAGTCCAAATAGCCAGTGAATGTGTGAGAAGATGTTTAAGCAAATGCAGCATAAAATGAAGCCCCATTCCATCACTACAGTCGGTGTCTGATGGGAGGCATAGAGCAGGTCTCAGGGTGAATGAGAGATGGATGTGTGGAAACAGGTGTTTTTCCACATTGTCTAGTCATAGTGTGCAGTGTGCCAACTTTGAAGTACTTGGGCAATTTCTGGAAGGTTAGGGTCTCATGTCATCTGCAACTTGGAAATTCTACTTCCAGGTATGTGCCTTGGAGAGACCTTTGCACCTGTGTTCTAGGACATCAGTAAAGGAATGTGTATAACCTTAATGTTTTAATGGAATGGACACATAAACTATAGTTTTGAAATAACATAGCAGTTCAAATGAATGGGCTGCATCTACATGTATCAGCATAGGTAGGTTTGAAGTGCTAAATTTTTAAAAGCTAGTTATAAAATGTTATATTCCATGCAATCCAGTTTATGTGTTGATTAAA
Source organism: Enhydra lutris kenyoni (assembly GCF_002288905.1). NCBI lineage: Eukaryota > Metazoa > Chordata > Mammalia > Carnivora > Mustelidae > Enhydra > Enhydra lutris. The sequence goes on from NW_019154132.1 coordinate 967,266, forward strand.
TATATAGAAGAGTACATGTTGTTTTTAAACACATACATATGTAGTAAGAGCCCAAAACATATGAGGAATAATATATGCCAACTTGAGTAGTTATCTCAGGGAGAAGAGAAGGTATAGATAGAGGGCCTGTATTTACCTGCATTTGAAATGCTTTATTTAAAAAAATGAATAGAGGTGCGCCTGGGTGGCTCAGTCATTAAGCATCTGCCTTTGGCTCAGGTCATGATCTCAGGGTCCTGGGATTGAGCCCTGCATCGGGCTCCCTGCTTGGTGGGAAGTCTGCTTCTCCCTCTCCCACTCCCTCTGCTTCTGTTCCCTCTCTCATTGTGTCTCTCTCTGTCAAAAAAATAAATAAAATCTTCAAAAAAATAAAAGTGAATACAATAATATAGTAAAATGGTAGCTTCTGCTCAGACTCCAGGGAAGGGTGTGGTTGCCTGTTTCATTATTCTGCTTTTCTGTACTTGAAATGTTTCACAACTCAAAACAAAGAAAAATGTAAAGCACATACTTTTATTATTATTAATGATTAAGAAAGTGAAATATCCTCAAAAGCAAAAGCTTAGGGACTGTTATTTATTCACTGAGAACACGTTTCTGTGCAAGTCCAAGTAGTACTTGGGGCACTGAGACTATAAAATCAGGATGGCATGATCTTTATCCTTGGGGTCTGACCAGAACATAAATTGGACCTACAGGGTGGCAGCTGTTAAGGGGTGTGGGCCAGACATAAGAGAGCTGTATCCAGGGTGTGCAGGGAAGGTATTATCAAGGAGGTTGGTGAGGAAAAAGAATCCTGCAGGATGAGTAAGTGCTGGCCCAACAGACCAGTAGGAACAGGGAAGAATGGGTGCACAGAGCACTGTTCAGGCTACTTGATATTTGAGCTATTCAATTAGCATTGATGGAGCACCTTCTAGGTGTCAAGGGTTGTGCTAGATGGGTGGGGAACTCTGAGCTCCTACAGTTTACCCTCCACATTAAGCATTCAGTGCGTGCATTGTTGTCTATGAGTTATGAGGCTGTCTAGAAAAAAAAAATGAGTGTTAGAAATATAGGCCTCAACTCTGCCCTGAGTGTCTCTATTAGGAGACTGGTAGTGGAAATCTGTGACCTGTTATGGTGGGGGGGGGTGTTGTTTAAGAGGGGATAGGAAGAGAAAACAGGAGAGAGAGTTGAGGCAGCAAGCTAGAGAGAACAGACCTACCTCCTATAAGGGAGGTCTGTGCAAATTAGAAAAACACAAATTTGAAAAGTGCCCCCTTTGCCAGAGCACAGTTTGACAAATGGAGTATAGGACAGACTTCAAACTGGCACTGTTATCAGTGCACAAAGTGTGCGAATTTACATGACAACCCCAAGGAAATGCTCTTTAAACCATGTTCAGGCAAGACAGTGAATGTGGCCTACTTCTTTGTTGCTGGGTGCATGCCCAGGTCCACCTAGGAAGTGGAAAGGATGGCCCACATGACTCCTGATATGGATAGCCTGGATGCGCTTGAATCTTATCCCTATGGGAGCTCCAGCCAACTCCCCTCAGATCTGACAGGGTTTTGTTCTACCTTCCTGGGCTGGGTGCCTGTGTTACTCCTGGCTTATCTCTGGCTGCATGACAAAAATACCAATGACTGAGTGACTTAAGACATTTATTTCTCATAGTTCTAGAGGCTAGAAGCTGGGATCTGGATGCTGCACATTTGGTTCCTGGTGAGGACTCTCTTCTGACTTGCAGACTACCACCTTCTCACTGTGTGCTCACATGACTATGAGAAAGAAAGCTCTGGTCTCTTCATCTTTTTGTAGGGGTGTTAATTCCATCATGGAGGTTCTATCCTCATGACCTCATCTAACCCTGACCACCCCCCTAATACCATCACATTGGGGTTTGGTGCATCCACGTACAGTTTTGTGGAGATACATTCAGGCCATATCACCTTCTTTTTGCTGCCTCTGACAAAGCTCCACAAATCTGACAGAGCAAAGAGGAGAGTGGGGGTTTGACATGGCATCATAAAATTTGTGCAGTGAAGAGAGGCATGAGGACAACACACCAAAGGGATGGGGCCTAGAGGTCTGAAAGGCAATGAACTTGGAGACAGAATTCCCCTAGAGCCACAGAAGGGTCTGGGGAGAAAGGGCAATGGATGTGAGTGTAGACATACCCCAGGGACTCTCTGCTTGGTGAGGCTATCATGACAAGAAGCTGTGTCCAGGCAGTTTTGGAGAGCATGTGAATAATGGAATTGAAGGAGAGGGCCATGTCTAGGAGAATGGCTCACTTGTTCACTCCATTGCACAAAATGTTTACCCACTGAAAACCTGCTGAGTTTCAGACTCTACTTCCCCAAATCCTGAGATTGTAACTTTCCTGAAAAACCACCGGAGTGGAAACCACTGAAAGCCTTCAAGCTGTTGTGGCTTAAGGCAACATGTCATGCCAAGGTCCCAGCTGGGAGCTGGTGGAGATGGAAATGGGGCTCCCCTTTCAAAACGTGACTCCAATGCTGTGTTGCCCTTGCCAAGAGTCACAGCTATGATCTTTCACCAAAAATGACCCAGTGGCAGGGTGGACTCATTGCTCAGGTCTTTGGAGCCTGAGTGGGTGTCTGGTCACAGTGTGTTCATTCCAGACCCCACAACTCCTATAAGCAGGTCTTACCTGTCCCATGTGGCATGGCAAATGCCTCCTTGCAGTTCAGCTGTGCGGCCTTGGAGCTTAAACTTCTATTTAACTTAAACTAAGCTACTGATACCTCTAGCCCCTGTTTTGGGTCTTGGTAGAGAAAGAATAGGAAGGACTTTTTCTCTGTATCTGAAAGCCAGTTCACAGCAATGCTCATCTGCTGGTCACTCTCCTGCTGCTCTCTCTCCTGTCAGTGGTCTGATGCTACCTTCTCTCCCTGAGCCATCTGTATCTCCCAAGAGCTACACATTCTCAAGTTACTAATCATCTCCTTACCAACCAGAAAAACTCCTCATATCTGCTAGTCTTGGTGAATTCATATTATGATAGGATTATACAGTATTAGAAGAGAACTTTATTAGGAAATTAAAATTTTTAAATATGATTACCAGTTGAATTATTTTTAATGGACTTTTTCTTTTAAAGAGCAGTTTTAGATTCACAGCATAATTGAGGGGAGAGTACTGATTTTTCATATAGCTCCTGTCCATACACATGCATGGTCTTCCCCACTATTAACAGCCCTTCCCCACTATTAACCCCTATTAACAGAGTGTTGCATTTGTTACAACTGATGAACCCACACAGACATATCATCAGTAGCAAAGCCCCTAGTTTACATTAGGTCTCACTCTTGATATCGCGCATCCTATGACAAACATACGATGACACATATCTATCATCAGAGTATTGTGCTGAGCACTGTCACTGCCCTAAAAATTCTCTGTGCTCTGTCTATTCATCTCTCCTTCCAACCTCGGGCAGCCACCGATTTTTTTTTTTTAACTGTCTTCATAGTTTTGCCTTTTCTATTTTAATGGTAAAACAATAATGAAACAATTCAAGAAACAAGATATACAATATTTCTGGGTCTGAGGAAGGGAGAATAGAATTGACATATGAGCAGATAGGCCTCCAACCATTCTCTCCTGCTTTTTCTAACTTATTATTTCTGGATTCCCATGTTACCTATGAGGTTTGAAGATGTTTTCATTCTGCCTTCTGGCACTCGACCTGCAGAGAGGTTGCATGGCATGGTCTTGTGTGGGCCAGGTGGGCATGTGATGTTTTAAAGCCCAGAGTCCAGAAACTCTGTTGAAGAGCTTTTTAAGTCCACCAAGTTTCTGAAGTAGAGTGCTCCAATTAATAGTTCTCTGGTAGATATAGTCCAACCACTTCTGTAGTTAGCACAAGGCTATTCAAAATTCTCTTTTCTTTGAAACTATTTTGGAAAAGGTGCCATGTGGAGACCTGTGGATGAGGAGTTCAAACATTTGCCTCATCCTGAGCTTCCTCACTGCCTGTGCAAGAGACGTAGACCCACTGATCAGCTTCCTCATCTATATAGTGAGCTAGTGTCTTGTCAGAATATTTATTGAATGTAAGTTAGAAGGAAAAAGCCACAACTCTTTTTCTACACAGCAAATATCAGAAGTCTTCACTGACTAGGTCATTGATAAAAGTCAGAAAACAAACAAACTATCCTGACCCTGAAGTAGAAGGGAGACAAGATTGCTGCTAGGGATGGGTGGAAAGCTTCCAAAGGCTGGTGCCCCTTTATGTTGGAGAAAAGACCCCTTTAGGGCATATCACCCTTGGATATTTTTTAAAAACCTTCTCCTTAACTTGATCCTGTGCTCAGATGCTATCATATTAATAAGTAACCATGAAATCTTTGCCCATATGTATAAAATATAATGCATTTATACTAGAAAGGATCACATTAAAGGAATAATATTTAAACTTGGAAGACTTGGAACTTTCATTTGAAGAAACAGCATTTTATAAACACAGCAGGCAATAAACCTCTAGTTAGAATCAGCTCTGCAGAAATTAAATTCTGGTACTTTGAATAAAAATGATGTTCAAAACCATTTTGTTTCCCAAATAGGTGAAGAATATTTGAAACTACTTTTGTGTCTACTACTTTTGTGTCTAAATACATTTTGCACAAGAAATACTCCACATTTGTGCAAACAGAAGGCTCAAATTATAGTGTAAGATGGCCAATTAAGACCCCCATTTTACAGATAAGGAAACAGACAGAGAGAAGCTAACTCTTTCCTGAGGTTGTAGATCTAACATTACTACAGACCTGTCACCAGAGCCATGTCTCCTCAGTCCAGGCCAGCACTCTTTCTACTATACTATGTTTCCCTGTTTTTTAAAAAGAGAAATTGTTAATGATTGTTAAAGTCTGTTCTCAAAGCAGCCATGAAACAATGTGTGGTTCACAGCACATGGCCTCCAGCTTACTGGCTTCCTTTTTCTATCTTTAGCAAAAGAAATGCAAAGTGGGTGAAATAGCAAACATTATATGAACTGCCCTTCCAGAGAAGATACAGGCAACTTATTAGGCATGTTCTGGCCATTCCCATGCAAAGTGCCTCTATGTCACATGGGACTGGGCAAGCGGACCTTTCCAGAGTGAACATTCTTGGATCTGTGATGCCTTCCCCCACATACAAGATGCCAGGTCCCCAGAGAGAATGTACCTCACCCAGGCTTTGCATTTTCCTGAAGAAGTTATCTACTTTTAACAGATGATAACTTCATGATTCCCCTAAGCAGCATTTACCTCTACCATGGACACCGTATTCTAATGCCAAAGTGTATTAACTATATCTTTCATCATCTATATTTGATGGTTTGTTCTCTGGGGCCTTGTTGACGCTGGAGGTCCCTGTCCCTCTCAGGGGTAGTCATGTCCTAGAGATAGCAAACCCACAAATGCACTCTTCGAGTGCAAAACAACCAATCCAGAGCCCACACTCCCAATCACCTCCTTTGTCAGGATCTTATACTCTAGGTCATTCTGTACCTGCTCCCCTAACTCTAGGACCAGGGACTGAACAACCAGGGGTGTCCCCCTGTCTCAGGGCCTGCTGAAATGATTCAAACCAGCTAATCATAAATCTGCTTAACCTGCCTTACCTGTTCCTTCCTTCAGAAGCTACAATAAAACATGTTTCCATCTTGCTTCCTGTACCTCCTGACCAAGCCTGGTGCTTTCCCGTGCGGCTCTGCATGACGTGGCATGCCCCTCCTCTTGAGATCTGCAAGTAACAAACTATCTTTTCAATGGCAATCATATCCTGATTTGTTAGCCTTATTATACCCAAATTTTCTATGAATACACTATATTTAAGAACACACAGATGCCGACACCCAGATTAGCAAATATTTTGTCCCCATACTTATGTAGTTTATGTGCCAGACCGGACTCCACCTGGGGCATTTTATGGCTTCCAGGCAGGCTTCTTCTCTGGCACATTTAATGGGGACCTGATCAACCACACTTCTGATCATCCGCCCAGAGCTGCTTTTTCAGAAGGAAGGCGTTTACATATCAGCCATGTTCTGGTGCAAGGAAAAAAAAAATCACTTCAAAATCTACTCTAGCTGGCTTTTTCCACCTTTAATCTCCTGGGCTCTTAATTTAAATTCCTTTCTATTAATGTGAGCTGGGTGGGGGCAGAAATCCTGAACCTGAGTCATCCAGTCTCCACCCTGGACTCAGGCGCCTGACATGAATATTATCTTCCCTCTCCATTACCTTGAAAATGTAACTGCCAAGTTGTGAGCACAGCCAGGCTGTAACAGAACTAACCTGGGTTCAAATGAAACTGAAGCTGTTGTTTGTTCTTTGCAAATGGACAAAGGAGTGGATAAAGAGAAGGCATGGGTTACATGGAATGAGCAAGTTAATGGAGACCACATGTAATGGACCAGACAAACCTGGTCTCAAATCCTCACTCTTGCTCTTAGCTGTGTGATCTCAGGCAAATTACTTAATCTCTCTGAGCCTCCGCTTCTTTGTCTGTAAGATGAAAAGGAAAAAATAAGTAATATTTATTGAGCAATTTCAACATACCATTGTTTTCAATGTTCTCTATTCACTAATTTAATGATAGTTAATTGTGATGTAGGTCCTATTACATGGATGAAGAAACTAGGTGAAGAGGTTAGGATGTATATCTAGGCAGCCTGTTGTGTTCAGGTGTTCAGGGCCTATCTGAAGATCATGGCAGCGTGTATGTAGAATAATGCCAGACCATGGTCAACATACATTGCTATCGTGGACTGGTAGGGAGTGGGAGCTATTCTTATTCATAAGCAACAGCTGCTAGTGCTTTTCGGGAACAAAGATGCTCTCAGTGTTGTGGTCACACTCAATGTGCCAATTCCTCCTCCTCATAGTTTCTTTCCAGTCTTCCTACCCACCATGCGGAGGGGAAGGAGGCTGGTTCAGGTAACTGCTTCTACTATGAGCTCACTAAGAGAGAGGAGTTCAGGCCTGGCTGGGAATGGGGCAGGGGTTCTCACATCCTAGCCCTAGGAGAGGTCTAGAAAATGATAAGTGTTACTCTCGGCCATTACCTGTCCCAAAGCTGCTCCATTATCCCATAGCCATGATCTCATCACAGAAGTTGTCTCAATGGTTCTCAAACTCTTCCGTGCCTTCATTCAATCTTGAGTCTACCCTGGCCTACTCAGTCAGGTCTCATTTGAGAAGCTATTCTCATGAGGAGGGATGGGGCAAGGATAGCCAAATCTCAGAAGAGAGGAAGGTAGAGGAGAGTGATTTAACATCAGTCCCATCCCCAGCCCAGGGTGAGTGGTGGGGGTATTAAGTTTCCTAAGTTGCTCAGCCCCATTCTTCCAAAGTGGTGGATAGTGTGGGGATGTGGTAACAAGTACATAAAATTAAGATTCTCTAAAGACTAGATTGAGTTGAGATGGTGTTGGATGTTGAAAGCATAGGAGGAAGAGCTTTAATTTGACTTCAACAGTACCACCTCATCTGCACTTGGTGAGATCCATCCTAATGGTCCCTTTGGGGCTTATGTCTGTCACTAGGTTAGATTCATGACAGAAGGTACACTTGAATTCTCAAGGGCACTGGATCTTCACCCATTGCTTCAGAAGGAGGTGGTTAGATTGGCAGTGCCTGGGCACAAATACCAATGCCCAATGCCTGTGTTTTTCTAGCTGCATGCTGTTGGCCACTGTGCCCACAGGGCCTGTTTCTCACCTTGAAAATCAAGAGACACAATTGCCACTGGTTGGTATGGATTCCTCATCAGAAATAATACTGGAAGGGTATGTGAGGAAATCAGATTTTTTGGAAGTTGAATCATATTTCAAATGCATTTGGTAAGCCTTCTGTTTAAAGGTTTCCTTCTAGAAAATTCTCTTATAAGGCAAGGAATCATTTCACAGTGCAAGTAGGAGCTCACTCTTAAAGACAAAACTTACTGCCATTGTTAGATTTTCCCAAATCTTTAAGAGTTTCCAGATATGACCGTATATAAGCTTCTCAAAAACCACCCATGGAGTAAAAAAATAAAAATAAATAAAATTTAAAAATTTCAAAAACAGAAAAATTTCTCATTGCTCCTTTTCTTGTTAACAGAATAAATCATAAACTTACCTCACTTGAATGAGTAAAAGATGATGCCCTGTTACCTCTGAAATTATCCTGATTGGAATGGCAGGATACATTAAGGGAAATACATCTCTTTGTAAAGGGCAAAGCTGTGGCAGACAAAATGTTTGGAGTCAACAAATATGACTTTGATGAGCTTGACTCCCAACTCCACCCTAAATAGCAAGCCGATATTGGACAAGTTTTTGTAACCCTGTGAGCCTCAGTTTCTCCATCTGTAAAATGAAACTAGAATTTCTCTTACAGGCTTACTTTGAAGATTTTGACTAATGACCAACAAGAAGTGGCTAATTAATATTAGTTTTCCCCTCCTCCTTACTGAGCACGTTTTAGATGAAACACCAGAAAGGGGCACCAGGGTCATCTAAACACATCTCAGCTGCCCTGTGGTCAGGAAGGGTGTAGGCAGTCAGTACAGGATGCTCTCCCCTGCACCTCTTGCATATTTTTATTCTCTTCTTCCCTATCTCTTGCAGACCAGATTAAACGAATATCCTACTTAGTAAATGCTTCTAAAGTATACAAAAGAGACTCAAAGAAGAACTTCAGCTAGAAAAGGATCAAAAGTTCCTAGTGTTTCTCATTTTTCTTCCTGACGTGAACCCTGGGCTTGTTTACTCCCTGGACCCTTGCATCCTGCAGCCCCTGAGATGACTTTCATTTGGAGATTTCAGTGGTCCTTTCTCATGTGCTCTCCTGCCTGGGTGCCATTCTAAGTCTGTTAGCTCGTTAACTCATTTATCCCGATTAACAACCCAGGAGGTAGTCACTATTGTTCTCCCTTTCACAGATCAGGAAACTAGGTTGAGTAACATACTCAAGATCACAGAGCGAGCAAGTTGCAGAGTAAGACCCTGACCACACAGCCTAGATCCAGAGTTTATGCTCATTCTACTATGTGCCTCTCCACATTAATCACTTAACTAGACTTAAAATGAGAAAACTGAAGTTGGAAAGGACTGGCTTCATGATCTTGCCCTAAGTAAGGTATTTCATCCACAGTTTCTCTTGAAGAAGACATGTGGCCATGGGCTTCTTCAGAAATCACTCCTTTCCTTGTATTTCTTCCTCCAGAGAAGGATTTGGAACAGAAATTCTATCACTAATCCCTTGGTCTTGGGGCTGTGCTTGTGGCTTGAGACCCTGCAACACTAATTCTGTGGGAGCAGGGCAAAGTTGGGAAGGGCATACATCCACACCTGGGGCTTTGTAGGGACAGAGCCCAGGGACAGCACAGGTGGGTTTTCCAAACCACAGAGCACAGAGGGTTTCGTCAGGCAAGGCCACAGCTCAAAGTGGTCAGATGGAGTAGAATGTGGCTGCTCAGGACTCGAGGAAGCAGTCTATGTGGGAACCTAGCCTGAGTGGGAGTGAGTCCCAATAGGTCTATATTCTGACCAGTAGCTGGCTACCATGAGAGAAACCACTGCAGGAGGGTCTTGTTCTTCACTCCATGGCCAGTGCAGCACAATGCCTGAAACATGCTGAGAACCAAGTAACAGGAGGGCTGGCAGGGCTCAACTGGGCTCCTAGCTCCTCTTTGGGATCCCAGACTAGACCCAAGTTCTAAAGAACAAAGGATCAAAGAAGGTACTGAGGCACGATTCTGTGGACATTTGCAACAAATGGCTATTTGGGCACAGAAGAAAGACATGGGAGGGATGAGACCAGGCCTCTTAATCTGGGGTCTAAGGTTGGTGATTCAGTCTCCAATTCTACTGAATGGTGGGGCTAAAGTTTCTTTCATTTCTTCTTCAGAATTGGCCCCGGGATCTGCAGCAAGCAAGTTCAAGGGCCTAAATTGGTGGTAACGGTAGAGGACAGGGGAGAGTAAACAATGCAAAGCCTAACACTGCCAAGCCTTCTTAAGTGGGCAATAGGTTGGTAGGAAGTTGATGGAATATTCACAGTAATAATTTTTACCTACCAGCAATAACCATAACAGATTCCAGGACTATTTTTGTGTTACATCAATCCTAAATAAGTCAATTAACTGATCATGAACATTTGGGTAACTTCTATAATTTAAAAGTACAGTTAATAAGTTTGAAATCAATTTAATGGTCTTGACTAATATTTATAAAATATGAAAAAAGTACACTAGGAAATATCTATGCATGGTAAATAGCAAGATTAATTATTTTTTTTCCACAAAACTTTTGCTCCAATTTATATAGAGTCATCTCTGTGTGTCTACTGTGTTGTACTCAAAATGTATTTTTGACTGTGGATTTCAGTCAAACTGTGGAAAGACCCAAGATGCCCTTCAACGGACGAATGGATAAGGAAGATGTGGTCCATATACACTATGGAGTATTATGCATCCATCAGAAAGAATGAATACCCAACTTTTGTAGCAACATGGATGGGACTGGAAAAGATTATGCTGAGTGAAATAAGTCAAGCAGAGAGAGTCAATTATCATATGGTTTCACTTATTTGTGGAGCATAACAAATAGCATGGAGGACAAGGGGAGATGGAGAGGAGAAGGGAGCTGAGGGAAATTGGAAGGGGAGGTGAACCATGAGAGACTATGGACTCTGAAAAACAATCTGAGGGTTTTGAAGGGGTGGGGGGTGGGAGCTTGGGGTAACTAGGTGGTGGGTATTGGAGAGGGCACGGATTGCATGGAGCACTGGGTGTGGTGCAAAAACAATGAATACTGTTACACTGAAAAAATAAAAAATTAAAAAAAATAAATTAAAAAAAACACAAAAAACAGGTTGATAGTCATTTCTACAAGCGTTTGCTTAGAACCTGTGCTGAGTCAGGTCTGTGCAAAGGTTTAGGGCTTTAAATGCTCAGCTCTGCTCTAGGGCAAGCTTGGAGGGCAGAAGGAACTAATGGGTCCAGTGTCCTCTCAAGGGAAAAAGGAAAGCATCACAGAGACCCAAGGAACAGAAAATATGGGCACTTCAGAATGGATAAGAGTACTGGGGCAGCCCTAGCAAAATGTTGACATTGTATATTGAACATGAAATTTACATGTTTACTAACTTCCAAACATTCTGATTACATTTGAACTTTCTGTAGGGCATCAGATCTTATCCCATTTCCTTTGAGTGGGCTTCTAATATGATCTCATGAATACCTAAGAGCTGGAACTGTCTGGGAATTAAATTGATGACTATGATATCACAAAGACATATTTTGGGGGCTACATTAAATTTTTCTTATTAAAGAACATGAAATATCTGCGTGGGCTTGAAGAAATTTAAACAAATGTAAGAATGCATTTTTCTCTTTTGCCATTTTACATTTGCAATGGTGTTGAGAGTCTTTCCCTGAGTCAGGGAATGTGGTAATATCATATCTGTGCTCCCAAATAAATATGCTACAAAAAAAAGTGACTTCTGTTTCACAACTAATGTTAGTCAATCTCTAAACCTGCCGAACACAGTGTCAGTAGTCTTTCGTACTGTATAAGTCTTGTTTTGTGTGTCATCCTAATAACCCTCCCAAAGAAACCCTCAGGACATTTAAGACTAGCTCATCAGTTATGTTTTCTGGAAGTAGGTGTGATTGTGAAAATTGGAGCTGTCAATCAAACTGAGAAAGGTTGCCACAATGGGAATGTAGGCCACAGGTGTGGTTCCAAAGATATATATATATATGATAGCAAAGGCATGGACTAAGAGTCACCATCCACAGAAGGTGAAATCTCACCCACCTATTCTCTGGGACATATAACCATTTCTAAATGGTAAAGTGTTGTCTTGGATTTAGAATATTCCTTAATGAGCTGCTTCTTCAAAGCCAAGAAAGCAAAGGACTTCAAGGGAGTTTTTATTAGAAATTTATTGGAAATAAATTTATTAGAGATAAATTTGTAAGGTTAAGGAGGGCACATATTGCATGGAGCACTGGGTGTGGTGCATAACCAATGGATCTTGGAACATTGAAAAAAAATTACATTTCAAAAGATTTGTAAGCTTTTATAAATGTATGCATTATTTTATAATAGTCATTTATAGTCTGATTCTCTGAATTGTGACTTTTTTTTTCAGGCTGTCTTCCAAGTGGTTGTGGCTGTGGTATAATTTTGTCATTTGGTTTTAGTCAAAAGATTTTTTTCAAGGAGGAGGTCATAAACTTTTCATCAACATTTTATTAGGAAAAATTCTAACTTTTAGAATGGCTATTAAAAGGATTGTATAATAAAAACCATTTTAATTCTGTCTAGATTCAATAATTGTTACTATTTTGCTATTTATGTATACACACAGAAATGCATATACATATTACTAGAGGCAAATATGTAAATATAAAATATATAAATATAGTACTTATGAGTTAAATAAATATATCATTTTATATAATATAAATAAAATATTTAAATAAGATATACATATCATGATGATAAAATATTAAATTATAAACATATATGTCACTAAATATTTGAAAATAAGTTAGCTATCCAAATACTACAAGATGTTTGTCCTAAAAGTAAAAACAATCTCTTGTATAACTATAATACCAGTACCACAACTAAGAAATTCAACAATTTTATATCCAGTAACCAGTCCATATTCAAATTTCTCCAATTGTTTCAGAAGTGTTTTTATTTATTTATTTTTTTTAAACAAGGATCCAATCTAGGATCATCACAATTTGTTATGTCTCTTTAATCTTTTAAAATCTAAACAAGCAGTGTCTACATACCTGATTTTAAATATTCTAGTAGCTGCATTAAAAAGTAAAAAGAAACAGTTGAAATTAATTTTAATCATGTATTTATTTATCTAATCATGATAATGTCAACATGTAATAGATAACGTATTAATAAATTTTATCTCTTTTCATGCTAAATCTTCAAACTTTTGTGTGTATTTAACATTTGCTGAAGATCTCAATTACTTATCAGCTGCATGTGGCAAAAAGCAGCTGATACGGACAGTGTAAGTCTTCCCAGCACAGTAGATCCTTGGATTTTTAAATAGTGTTGATTTTATGCATTTTACTTTTGAAAGCAAAGTCAACATTCCCTTTAGTCAGATAACTGAAAATCATATTTGAATTTCAAGATTTGAGAAAGCTTCTGTTGGCTCTAGGCTATTAATAATAGAACATTCTTGTGTGCATGATTTTCTATTTTAGTACTACCAGATCTTTACTACATGTTTACTGTTTTAGATTGCTATTGGAGATTGCAGCAAACAATGAAAAATGGTCCTGCTGCTTTTCAAAATCTGAACCTTAAGCAGGAACTGTAAACAAATAGCAGTTTTATTAAGTAACCGACAGTTTTAAAAGAAATACAAATTAGGAAATTAGAGATATCTTTAAAAATTTACTGAGTAAGCAGTTTTTTAAAAATGAGAGCACTCTGACTTGGTGACGTTATAATGAAACTGGCACATTTATACATTATTCTAAGCAGCCATTCACTCATTCATTCATTTGTTCCACATATATTTATTGAGAACATACTATAATAGAAAATACTCAAGGCACTGGAGAGAAATCAGTGGACATACAAAAAAAATCCCTGTTCTCATTTAGTTTACACTGCAGTGGAGTCAGGTAAGGGATAGAATATAAACTAAATAATACAAAATCTGTGTCATAAGAAATATGGTAAAAATTAAAGCAGGAAAGGAGAGATGGTGAGTAAGGAATGCCAAGATGTGGGATGGAGTGGGATTGTAATTCTAAACAGGGCATTCGGGAAGAACTCATTAGAGGATGGCATTTGGAAGACATAAGCTTATTTTTCAAGTCATGAGATTATATGAGAGCACCAAAAGAGTGAATGTAGATCAAGAAGTGAAGAAGTCCAAAGACAGAGACACTCGGATCTTAAATATCACAGAAATAAGAAGATAAAGACCTAGTAAAAGAGACTAAGAAGGATGTCCAGGGGTAGAAAGATCCCAGGAAACAGTGGTGTTCCAGAAGCCACATGAAGAATGTGTTTCAGAAAGAAATGAATGGTCAACTAGTTTTAGCACTATTAATAGGCAAGTTTAACACTAATATGTGAATTGACCATCTGATCGGCATGGTGAGATCTTTTTAGACCTGGCTTTAGTGAAGGCAAAAGCTTGATGGATGAGAGTTAAAGTTAATGGGAGGAGAGGAATTTGAGACTGAGTATAGCAAAGTATGGAGAAGTTTTGCTCCAAAGGAGAAAAATAAGGAGATGGTAGTGAGAGGGAATTGAATTTTTGTTGTTGTTGTTTTGTTTTTTGTTTTTACGCTTGTGTATTGAGAGGAATCTTTAATGGAGATATCTTTAGTAGAGTTAGGGAAACCATTGCTGTAGGCAGAAAAGGGGAGATTTACTGAAGCAATATCCTTGAGTATATGAGAAAGTCTGGGATTGGGCATATGATGGAGCAGTTGGCTCTGGATAGAAGAGACAGTCCATCTATTCTATAGCACTATAAGGGAAGACAGAATATACCACAGGCACCGATACTGGTCAGGGTGTAGATGAAGTGGTGGGTGCTTTTAAAACTTCTCTTCTGAGGTGTTCTATTTTCTCAGTGAAATTACAAAGTCATCATCAGCCCAGGAAAGGACAGGAGACACAAAGTACAAAGCAGATAGTGAACTGTATTAAAGTGAATTGTAGTTTTTCTAAGGATGATGAAGAGAAACAAAGAAATTAAGGGTTAAGGCAATGCTTTGTAATTCTTATAATGTGAGAAACATGGCATTTATAATGGGGAAAAAAGAGGATGGAAGGCAGGGGTGATAAGAGGTAGAGAAAGGAGGAAAGCTCTTTTTTTGTTTCAGTGAGGTTGAAAATCACTGGAATCATGGGTTCTGGAGGGAGTTAGGGAGTTGGTCCAGTTTGAAGGGTAGGATGCTTGAACTTGAAATTACGGGTGGATAACAGCTATTGACATGACAAGGTCTAGGGCACAATTAGGAGATAAGTTGAGAACATAATTATTAGGTGAGGATATTGAGAGAGCAAGGCATTAGAAGGATCTTCTATGTGGATGTAGACAGAGTAAGGACAGAAGTAGTGTTGAAGAAAGTGATGATAACTTATTTTTGCTTGTTGGTTTGCTTTGTTTTGTTTTTAAGAAAGAGGGAGAAAATACTAGAATGGAGTAAGAAACAAAGAGGACATATGTATGTAGTCCCAATGGTATTAGAGGTAATGGGAGAGAAAAAAAAAAGTCACCTCTAAGAGGGCCATGAAGAGATATTGTGGAAGGGACAGTCTTCCATGGGAACAGGCGAAAAGAGTGTTCAGCAGAGCTTAGGAAATCACTTTTGGGGAAGCAATATAGTTTTTTGTTTGTTTTCTTTTACAGTTCAGTGGTTTTAGTATACCCACAGAATTCTGTAATCATATCCCCAAAAAGAAACCCTATACTCATCAGTAGACTTTTCTTCTACTAGCCAACAGCTCCAGGCAACCATTAATCTACTTCTATAACTATGGATTTGCCCATTGTGGGCATTTCACAGAAATGGAATCATACAGTGTATGGTCTTTTGTGACTGTTTTTTTTTTTTTTCTCTTAAGGAATATTTTTTGAACACAATTTCAGATCATCTATTAAATTTAAATATCTTATTGCCTTTTAATACAGCTTCTGTGAGTTCTCCCTTAAACACTCACATATGCATGTGTGGACACACACATTTATTATAACATTGTTTCTAGTGGCAAAGAATTACAAACAGTTATCCATCAAGAGGGGAATGGATAAATAAATTATGGCAGAAATATCCTATGCGTCCATTAAGAAAAATAAAGGATTGATTATGATAACAATTTCATATAAATTAATAATATTATATATTAGTACACACATTGAGAAGAAAAATAATTTGGAAGACAAGTACAAGTTTTGACAGTGATTACTTTTGGGAGTCAAGATGGTACAGCATATGTTTACTCCCTTATATAGTGCTAGAAAGTTTATTTTAATAAAGTACATGTAACTATTTCATGAATAGAAAAAAAAATTAAAAAGCAGCATGGAAATCAAGAATTACAAGTTGTTTATATCATTTCATTTGATATCCAGGCAACTTATCATGAATGCTAATTCAATAGAAAAAATGATAGATGTATAAAGATGTTTAATGTTGCATTATTCTCTATGGTGGAGAAAAATTAAACATAGATATTTAACAACTATTAAACATAGTTGTTGAGATGCAACAACTTGATGGAATATCATGCAGCTAATTTTTTTGTGAAGACTATAGAATTATGGGGAACTGCTTGAGAGAACATAAAGAAAAAAATCTGGAATACAAAATTCTACATAATATTCCATACAATAATTATTGTAACCATAAACACATGAATACACATAATCAAAGAGTAAAGTGAAATACGAAAAAATATATGTATCTTTTGCATGGTGGAGTTATCATCTTTGAAAATGAAATGTCTACCCATTTTACATTCTCAGCCCTGACCATACATACTCCAGAACCATATTATCAATAGCCTGCTGGATATAACTGAATATCCATGTTCTCATCTCAGCTCATTATGCCTCAGACCCAGTTAACTTACGCCATACATGCTCCTCTGGGAGTTTACAGCATCTCTTAAAACTGAAAAGAATTAATGACCCCTTCCTCCCCACTTTCCATATGCAATTCAAAACAATTTAAATACTAAAGCATAAAGTTAGCATAAGAAAGTCTAAGTTCTAATATTTTCCAGCTTAGCACCTTGGGTGTTTTCTTGTAAACTGTGAAGTTATTTTGTAAAATATTGTTGCTTTCACTTTGTTGGTACCCTTGACTCTTGATCAGGCTGTGATGGCTTTTATGCAACTTCTTCACTCAGTAAATCATAATTGTTCTAGGAAACCACACTTGAAAATTGAAGGTATTTTCTCTATTGTCTTTTTATTCCATATATCCACATAAATAAATCAGCTCATTCTTCTTTTAAAACATCTCCTGGTGTTTTGCCTTATTTTTATTCACATAGATACCACCCTAGCCTGTGCTCATCTCAGCCCCAGGTAAGGGACTTAAGTCTTCTGACTCTCTTCTCTATCTTCCACCTCTTTTTGGCTCCAATTCAATCTACCTTCTCCAAGTGTTGCCTTTAGCATCTTATTTTGTTGGTCAAGAGCTTCCAGGGTCTTTCCAGTAGCCTATTTCTCAACTCCAAAGTCCTAGCCTCACAGTCTAGATTACCTTTAAAGAAGAACTAGTTCATTTATTCAAGTTCACCTTTCCTGCTCTTCTTCATATGTCCCTGTCCCAGGGAGTCTCCTCAAAGACCTGCCTCTGAGCTTTGCTCAACACTGCTTCCTTACCTAGCATGACTTCTTGCTTTTGCATATCCTGCCCTTGCCTTCCATTTCTCCTTTAGCCTCGATTTCTACCTCTCTTTTCTAATTTAGTATACACAATACCTATTATAGTATTACTTTTGTTCATTTCTTCAATAAATGAAGAGCATGTCATCTGTAGAAGAAGATTTTTCTAAGCACTCTGTTAGTTTTGTTTTGCATAGTCCCCCAATTATTCAGTATCCACATCTTGCCTCTTTAACTGGTCTATACATTCTTATAATACATGTTAATTAGTTATTACTTGTTGGATTATAGAAGATAATAAAATCTAAGAGGGAAGCAATTGCATATGAAATATAAAAAAAGAGATACAAATCAAAAGTATTCTTGGACATAAGACTATGAAACATAAGAAAGCTCTCAGTGAAAATAAATCACTTTCTTCACTATATTGATCCTTCTAATGTAGCCTGGTGCCACTGATAATGAAAGTAATCAGATATTTTTTTAAGGTAGGAAGGGTAAAACCTTATCCAAATCTTAATGTTAAATTTCCACAGATCATTTTGTTTTATGATATTTAGGTCCTGGGATATTCTCAATTGACTTAGCAAATAGTGAATGGGAATTTGCCAATATATAGTCAGCAAATATTCATCAGTCTCGCAACCAGTAGTTGATTAACTACCATGAAAGGATATTAAATTTTGTCAGGAATCTGAGGGTGGTGGCTTTAATTGTCTTGGCTTTACCATCATTTTCTTTTCCTTTTAAAAAAAAATTTCAAAATGGAAACTGTAATTATATAGTATAAAATAACTGCCTCAGGTGTTGTAGGGAGAATCAATACATCCTCTTCCTATGGTAAGCTACATTGGAATAGCTGTCTTTATTCAACAACAAAATGTGCATTTTTTTTTTTAATTTGAGAAGTCTAAGGGAAAAAAAAATTAGACCCCCACCTGGTTGTTGATCCAATTAAATTTTGTTGCCTTTTTTTATGCTTGTTCGTTAGGTTGTCCTTCAGAATCTTCACATTTCTTTCAAGTTCATTTACTTCATTTTTCCTCTTCCTCCTCCTCATATTGTATAACTACATATATACATATATTTTTCTATTTCTTTAAAAATTATTTTCCTATTCACGAAAGGAACTGTGGTTTTGATATAAGATGTAGCCAATAAAATGTAAAGAAGGAAATGAAAATTACCCATAACTCTATTACCTTATAAAGATTTTTCTAGACTTGAATAATATTACATAATGAGTCAGCTATCTCATGTCAGACATTTATCATAATGAGGATTTTCTGTGGTCTTAAATATTACTAAAAAAGCATGATTTTTAGCTATGGTATAGTGTTTAACTGTACATAAAGTTTAGCCATTCATTTGTTTAGCTATTGAAATGTTTGTAATGGTCTTTTTTGAAAATAAAGTCCTAGTCATATTTTTTGGTTATTCTTTAGGATAAATACCTAGAAGTGAAATTCCTGGAAGATTCTTGATTCATCTTGAAAATTTGCTTTTCAGAAATTTGTAATTAAGTATTCCCAGTAGATATTTCTGTAGGAGTTCTAGGATGATATATTTTTCACTACACTATGTTCCCTCCAAGTATAAGGTAAATAATTGTGAAATTCAACAGTTATTTCTTTCATATGTTCTCATTTGCTTCCATGGCTTTAGCTACTTCTGGCTAACATATCCAGGTCCACACCTTCTGCTACCAGCTAAGTCTCTTCTCTGTTTTTTTCCATTTGCCTTCCTTACTCTGGCCATTAGAGCTTCCATCTACCTGGTTTTCCTAAGCAGACACTTCAGAATCATCCTTGAAAACTATTCTTCTTTCATCTACCTTTGGTTATTCTACCCACAAAGTATCTTTTGCATCACAGTCTTTCCACTGCCATTTCCATAGTCTAACTTGTCTTGACTATGTTCCTAACTTCCTTTTCCACCACCAATCTGCCTGCCTTCAAACTTTCCTTCTTAGACTCCCCTAGATATATTTGAAAAAATAGATACAATTATGAAATTCTCCTGCTTTATATTCATTCTAAATATAAATTATCCTAAGAATTATTCTCAGGTTCTTTAATATGGCACAAAAGTCTTACCACACTTCCCATGAAGTGATGTCCCAGTTTACCAATGTACAGTTATTTCCACCCATCTCTCATGCCTATGCCACACAAACCTTATACTATCTCTTCCATGATCTCTCTTTGTTCATTCCTTTTCCCTTGATGGAATTCCCTTTCCTTTTTCTCATTGAAAACTCATCTTTTGTATGTCACTGCTTTCTTCAGCTGATCTCTTAGACCACAAAAATTCTTAACTAAATTTCCCTTTTGCTGTAGTATACATCATATTGTATTTTATCTACTTATCGATGTGATTATCTTTTCCTTTGAGCTCTTTAAAGTCAACATTTATGAATAGGTCATCTTTATGTCACTTGTGCCAATCAAAAGATAGTGAAACCCAATTTTTCAACATGCAATACATGCTTCAACATGTTTGTTGTGTTTTTCTATATACTCATGGGTTGCTTTCAGTCTACACAGTGTTTTCTTTGCCTGGCTCAGTATGTGATAATTTGTATCAGGTTTTCTGGGCATTCATTGGTCATATTTTAAAGCTATCCTTTTTTTTTTTTAATTTTTATTTTATTATTTTTTTTAATTTTTTTATTTATTCGAGAGAGAGACAGAGTGAGAGAGCATGAGAGGAGACAGAGGGAGAAGCAGACTCCCCATGGAGCTGGGATCCTGTTGTGGGACTCGATCCCAGGACTCCGGGATCATGACCTGAGCTGAAGGCAGTCGCTTAACCAACTGAGCCACCCAGGTGCCCCTAAAGCTATCCTTAAAATTAGTCTGTAGCAGAATATTTACATTGTCTTAAGAATCATATCAATCCCATTTCTGATCCATTGCTTAGATGTAAAGCATTTTAGAAGCCAGGAAAAGCAGGTGCTTGAAAATGTTCCATTCAAAGGATCCAAGAAAAAACAAAGGTGGGTTATTTTTCATGGCCAATTGATTATTTATTTTGCTTCAATCTTAAAAATGGTCAAAACTTATGAACAAGCAATTAAGTTATGAGTCCTTTGGAGAAACTGGGAATATCAGGAGGTAGCAAAAGACAGTGACTTCTGGGGTAGTAATGAAGAATTGTTTTCATTATAGTGGTAGGATATGATGTGGTCTTTGGAGTAAGATCATTCATGGTAAATTTTAAACTGTCATCCATACATTGGCGGTTGTGGTTTTTGCAATTGAACTTGTTTTTCAAATGCTGACTATAACAGTTTTTCTTTTCTTCTCTTTTTGATCATAACCATAAGTGTTCTAGAATGGATATGCTAATATGAAAGGTTTAATGGGTTCTGCAAGAGGAAAACCAATTTAAAATGTTCCCTTTGGTCAGAATTTTTTCCCTTAGTTGCAACAAGGTTTCAGATTTCAATGTGGAGTTTAATGTGCAGACAGGAAAGGGTTTTTATCAACTCTAATTCTGATGAAAAAATCAATGACTTCCTGGATACCAGTATTGTTTTCTAGATTAAGACTCTAAATGTTTGAACCTGTCATATCAGATAACTTAAACAAACATTCTGTCTGTGCATTAATTGCTATTGAGGGTTAATGTTATTTATAAAATGAAATCAATATGATCTTTACTGCTCATTAACTGAGATGTTCTGGGCTCAATTCTGTTTTATTTTTCAATTAAATTCTATTACTTTTCCTTATTGGCCCTTGAAAAATAGCTGTGGAAACAAAGTTAATTGTTCTGAAAATGTCAGTCAACAAAATGCCCTAATGGAAAGCCCTATATACTTGAACACAAAAAAGAATCTAGCGTTCAATTATTGGAAATTACAGATAATTTATATAACTATCCTTTATTCTGCATTGCTTTTTAAAGTGAGTGAATTTCTCTCAGTTGTTCATTTCATTCTTTGCATAAAATCGAAAGCCTCATGGTGCTTTTGTTATTGCTGGTAAATGCGGGACTACCCAAAAGGCAAATACTGCAAGGAAGGGTAAGGTACACTTCCAGAAAGATCTCACTACCTGAAGCCTGCTATTCAGCAGGTCTGCTCTAGATCCAAACTTGGTCCCTCTCCTTCAGGATCTGTAGTTGGCTGAGTAATGGTCTCCAGAAATGTTCACATTCTAATCCTTAGAACCTGTGACTTGTCACTTTTCCTAGCAAATCATCTTACACCACAGGCAGATGTGATTAAGATTTTTTGGGGGATGGAAAGATTATCCTGGATTATCCAGGTGGGATCTCAATGTAATCACAGATGTCCTTATAAAAGGGAAGCAGAGGGTGAGATAGAGATGATGTGACAACAAAACAGACCAAAATAAAGGCTGGGCATCCAAGAAATGCAAGCAGTTTCCAAGTACTGGAAAAGGCAAGTAAATGAATTCTCCCCAAGAGCCTTCAGAAGGAGCCAGCCAGGGAAACACTGATTTTAACCCAGTGAAACCCATTTTGGATTTTGGACTTCCAGAAATGTTAGAAAATAAATGTGGGCTGTTTTTAAACCATCAAGTCTGTGATAATTTATTACAGCACCAACAGAAACCAATACAGAGTCTAAAGGGCTCTAGACTTACTGTGTTTCTGAGCTGATCACTACAGCTGGTCAATGAAGGAACCCTTTCTGGGCATTAAGGTGCTGCCCATTCAATGCTTTTAAAGAAATAATTTACCTGAGAAAGGTAGAAATTTACTTCTAAGGGCACTTTTAATAACCTGAATGACAGCTTCTGAAACACATTGGTGAAAGCACTATTCCTGGTCTGTCCCAGTTGAACACTGTAGAGATTGCCTTTTCTGCCTCAAAAGCTGTCCACTGATAATAGGTAAGTATGATGAAATTTTAGAATTAGGTTTTCCTGGTCTCTAACTAGGTTTGCTTGGTCTCTTCCAGGAAAATGTTTTGGTCTTTAGGAGGGTTCTAGGTAAGCGGAAATGATGAGATAATTTTTTACTCACCATTTTAATTTTTCTTAAGCTAGTAAGTTTTGTTTTCTCTATAAACTAATAAAGCTTGCTTCTTTGAGGGAGAGGAGCACCTATTACCCTAATAGTAATCATACTGTGAAGCAGAGAAGTTGCATCTATTACAGTGTTTCTATTTATACATTAAAGCTCCTTGACTGAAAAGTCCTCAAGGAGAGAACTTTTTGGATCCTTTTATCAAAAAGACAATCAAAATATAGCAAGATTTAGCTCTCACAATGTGGATAAAATGGTAGCCAATGCTTTTCAGTTCATGTCCTTTTAGCCATATCTGTTGGTTTTCTTTAGGAGAAAGATCAATGTCATAAAGAAGAACCATTTCAAAACAAAACAAAACAAAACAAAAAAACCCAAAAAAGGTGGGTTTTGGAGTCAGCCTCCAGCCTCAGCTGAAATATCTACTTTCAACACCACCATATACTGAGCCTCAGTTTCCTCAGCTACAGGGGGATAATATTCCCATCATGGTCGTGTTAACATTAAATGGATGTAACTGCTTAATCCCTGAGTCCCAACCTTGGCTGTGTCATGAACTAGGAGTGTGAGTTTGGACCAATTTCTAAGTTCCTTTTTATGGAACTTGAGTAATAAGAACTAAAAAATGGCAGCTATTATTATTACCTTGTTAAGCTATAGATTCAATTAGAGATTTGAAAAAAAATTATTTTATCCCTTGAGCTCACAGAATATATAGCTCACAGAAAATGCTTGTTGGTTGTATGGCAGGTATTATAATAAACCTTTTCTAATTTTCCACAACAGTGATAGGTTTGTTCTTTTATTTACCCATTTTGTAGTTCTAAAAGGGAATGTTAAGGAAGATTAAGAGATTTGTCAGAAGTTGTTTGCCTAGTTGGTGGTACAGCCAAGAATTAAACATGACAGAGAGTCTCTTGCATGCAAGCTCTTAACCATCTCTCTAAACCATATGCAACAGTGGCTGGTGTTACAAATATGAAATGAATTGGCACAAGTAAAACACGACATAATGATATACGTTTCCCTAAACAAAACTTAGCCTGGTTTCGCCTCCTCACCTGAGGGTATACATAATCATAATCATCAATAAGTTGTATCCCGTTTCTAAAACAAAACTCTTGCTATTTTTTTCAAGTCAGTCTAAGAAAGAAAATGGAAGGAGAGAGTGGCACAGTCCTTCAGTCACTGCTGCATTCAAACTGCCCCCCCAACAATACCTTTTTTTTTTTTTTTTTTAAATAAAACAAGACAACTTGATGACTTTTGCTTCTGTGGTTATTTGGGGTGAAGGAATTGTATAAAAGGTGTGTAATGCTGAAAAGGGCGAGGTTACAGAACATGTCATCTTCTCTTTGAATGTGTTGGTTTAGTGGAATGCATATCCGATGCCTATCAGTGCATCTGTCCTTAGTAGATGTCAATTTGCTTTTTATGTAATAACCCCTAGAAACAAGTATCCACTTTCCAAATATCTAAAGTGTCAGGAAATATCTGCATATATCCTCCCCAGGCACTAAGATTAGATTACCTGAAATTCCCACAGAGTAGATGTGGGAATGGCATCATAATGCACAGAGTGTAGGTACTTGGTAAACTTAAACACTAACACTAGATGAACCATAACAGTAAATTGAATATGGATGCTAACAATAAAGTGAATATAGATGCTGGCAAAATTGATTGTTCTGACTGGCTTTTTCAGACAGAAACTGGATTTTATCTTTTGGTATATAGCTTTACTGTGCTTTTTCTTTTTTTAGTATGAAAATAACTTTGTAAGTTTCACTGGGTTCATTAATGTATGATTAATAGTTTCTGCCATTTATTGGATGTTTACTGTGTACCAAGTGGTATATTGGATGCTTTCTCTGTGTCATCTCATTTAATCCTTCTAAATGTTCCATGACATCAATGCTATTTCTGTTATATGGATTGCAAAACTGAGAGTCAGATCACATTAAAGTTAAAAGTTACACAATTTGTGAATAACAAATGTAGGATGTGAACCTAAGTCTGTTTAAATTACAAAGATATGCTAGTCCCACTGTGACAGTGCCTCTTATAAATGAGTCATTTTGTTCTTTGAAATCCTGAGGGTTGGGATTTTTGTGGAGCCTAAAGCAATAGTTTCCTTAGCTTACTTGTTCTTTGGAATATCAAAGTGGTCATATAATTGATTGGATTTTTCTTCTAGAGCTAGTGATCTCCAGAAACATAAGAATTTAAAATGTATACAAGTATTCAGAGATATTTGGTCACTCTTTCTTCATACTACAAGGAGCATAAGACTTGACATTTAACAACATGTGCAGTAGACTCAGGACCAGTTTTTAGAGTCTCATATGGAAGACTTTCTATAGGAAACAGATGGGAGGGATGAATAAGAACTGAGTCAACCTTACAGGGGCTGAATCTTTGGCTATAATTTATTAAACCATCCTCTTAAGTGAAGAGATTATAAACCAGATAGAGTAAAAGTGTCCCTCTATGAATCAGTGGCTGATGTGTTCTCCATTAGACAACTGCTGTATTTAGTAGAGCCCTAGGAATAAAACCCTTCCAATTTACCATTTAATATGGTAAAATATAAATGAGGGACCATCTTGCACAGACCTTATTCCTAAGATTATGTTTCATTCATTTATTATTTAGTTTTTGTCATAGTCTAGTTTTCTTCTTTCATGTAGATATAATGAACCTAGCACTTCTCAAGATTGTATCTTGAGATACATGAATACTTGAGGCATGAATGGGAAGCATCTTGCTGATATTTACAAATCTAGAAATTATTTTCCACAAAATTATAGCTACCCTAAAAATTGGTTAAATTGAAACTTTAAAAGAATATTGCATACAAATCATTCTGATCAGATGCTTCCTTATATTGTTCATCTATTTTTATATGAAAGCCAAGTAATGACAAACATTATTTTCAACAATTTATTTCTATTATTAGAAATTTAACACTATGTTGTATTCTCAAGTATGGCCTTCCTGTAATATAATAATTAAATAAAGTACTTAAAATATATTTAATCTCATCACTCTATTCTTTTTGTTTTCCCAGAATAAATTTTAAAAAATAATAAACAATAGTTTTAGCAATTGTTTTTTTTTATTTTATGTCTATTCTTGAGAACAGATTGGTTGATCAATTGATAACTGATAATGCTGAAATGATAGTATTTTGGATATATCTGGTTAAATAAAACATACTATTGAAGCTAATTTTACTTTTTTCCTTTATTTTTAAAAAATGTGGCAACTAGCAAATTTGAAATTGCACATGTAACTTGCAGTTTCGCTCTTGTCCAATTTCTATTTAACAATACTGATCTAGAATCTCTTTTTTTTTTAAATTTTCTATGGGAAATCCATTTTATTTTATTTTTTAAAATTTTATTTAATTTTAATTTTTTTTGGTGTTCCAAAGTTCATTTTTTATGCACCATACCCAGTGATCCATGCATACATGCCCTCCATAATACCCATCACCAGGCTCACCCAGCTCCCCATCCCCCTCCCCGCCAAAACCCTCATTTTGTTTCTCAGAGTCCATAGTCTCTCATGGTTTGTCTCCCCCTCTGATTTCTCCCAACTCACTTCTCCTCTCCATCTCCCAATGTCCTCGCTTTATTACTTATGCTCCACAACTAAGTGAAACCGTATGTAATTGATTCTCTCTGCTTGACTTATTTCACTCAGCATAATCTCTTCCAGTCCCATCCATATTGATATAAAAGTTGGGTATTCATCCTTTTTGATGGAGGCATAATACTCCATTGTATATATGGACCATATCTTCTTTATCTTCTGTTGAAGGGCATCTTGGCTCTTTCCACAGTTTGGTGACTGTGGCCATTGCTGCTATGAACATTGGGGTACAGATGGCCCTTCTTTTCACTACATCTGTATCTTTGGGGTAAATACCCAGTAGTGCAATTGCAGGGTCATAGGGTAGTCTATTTTTAATTTTTAAAGGAATCTCCACACTGTTTTCCAAAGTGGCTGCACCAACTCACATTTCCACCAACAGTGTAAGAGGGTTCCCCTTTCTCTACATCCTCTCCAATACTTGTTTACTGTCTTGTTGATTTTGACCATTCTAAGTGGTATAAGGTGGTATCTCAATGTGGTTTTGATTTGAATCTCCCTGATGGCTAATGATGATGAACATTTTTTCATGTGTCTGTTAGCCATTTGTATGTCTTCATTGGAGAAGTGTCTGTTCATGTCTTCTGCCCATTTTTTGATGTGATTATCTGTTTTGTGTGTGTTGAGCTTGAGGAGTTCTCTATAGATCTTGGATATCAGTCCTTTGTCTATAGTGTCATTTGTGAATATCTTCTCCCATTCCATGGGTTGCCTTTTTGTTTTGTTGACTGTTTCCTTTGCTGTGCAGGAACTTCGACATCGGCCACCGCAACTTCTTTCAAGACATGTCCCCAAAGGCAAAGGAAACAAAAACAAAAATGAACTTTTGGGACTTAATCATAATCTAGAATCTCTCAGTAAATAAAAAGACCCTTTCTGTTTTTTCAGCCATCTGAAAAAAATCAGAGTGATTCTTTCAACCCCGTTTGACTCTCAAGAATTCAGTGTAACCATCACTTACTAAATTGTACCACTTACTTGTAAATTGTACTCGAGTGGCAAAAAGCCTTTAATTAGCCTTCCAAATGGGTTCTCTTTACAAGCAGATAGTGACTTCCTTTGGAAAAATTTGGCTTAATAAATTTTAATTGATAGTAATACTAATAAACTAAAGGGGAATTAATTTATAATTATGGTTTATAAGGAAGAAGTAATAGAAAACTCTGAGAATGTATCATAATATATTTGGCATATAACTTAATACTATACTATCATTATATAAAAATACATGATTATATATCGGTCTTCATGCTTAGCTTCCTTAGCTACTGGTGAATTGCCAGAGGTTTAAAATATAAAATTAGCTTCTTAAGAGTTAGGCATAATTAGTTATAAAATTCTTCTCCTATCAAATCATTAAACATGCTCACATGCAATGACTTGTAAAAATAATCCACTCTTGTTTGTCTGTGTGCTGGTAGGTATCTCCTTTCTTCATCAGTGTCCCAGTTTAGAACAGAAAGAATTCTCTGAGCTGAAGTGAGGCTGGATTTTTCATTCTGACAACTACCCGTGACAGAGCGATATAGATACTTAAAGACCATGTTCTTGAGCCCATAAAGATGATTGGAGGGCCAAGTTTATGTGTTTTTGTGGCTTTTCCATTTACATATGATGCTATTTTTGTTACAGCACTAATGGTTTGTTTTCATGCTTATACAGACCAACAAGTCATCTTTCCACGGAGTTGCTTTGATCTTTTTGAGTTGTGCTATTATCATTCATCTCTGTCCTCTATAGAATGCTCCTGCTTAACTTCTTTTCCTCTATTAAAGACAAACTTGAAGGATGTTCTAAGTCCTTCCAGACATCATTAAGTTAAAAGAGAAGAGGAGGGAAAAGTTAGATCAGTTTAGTAAACACGATTAGTTAGAAAAAAAAGAATATCAAGTTTAAAATATCCAGCAGTGGGTTGTTAAAAAGCAGTTTCATGAAATGACATGCTTTAATGGTTAAAACAACCATAAATGCTGCATTAAACAGTAGTTATTCTCATTATACACTAGACACATTATGGCAACAGATTAGTTTTACTGACAAACTTAAATATTTTTCCTTGGTTCATTAAAAAATTAATGTTTGAAGTAACTGGAATATTGGCCATGTGGCTTACATGCCAGAGTGGTTACATGAGATGACATAGTGGTTTAGGGCAGCATGATTTAGCTGACCAAGTGATATTTCACTCTGTTTGCACTGGAAACAGACAGCTATAGTCCCATAGCTTTTCCAGATATGGAATCAAAGTGACAGCATTCTAAGAAGGCTGTTGACCTGGGTTCAAGTTCTTTTGAAGTATTCTGCAGGATTGTAGCTCCAGAGGCTTCACCAAAATACTACAGCCCAGGAAGAACCTCTGGACTCATTTCAGTGAGTAAAAAGCAACAACTTTGAACACAAGTGATCTTAGTAGATTTATTCCTTCCTCCTCCTACAAAGTTTGATATATAAGGATTGAAGCTGGGTCATGACACTTTATCCTGTCAGGTGATCTCCCCTTTCTCTCCCCTTTCTCTCCCCTTTTTGGCTTACTCTGTTTGCAGAGACAACAGTATATTCATGGGGAGAAGCTTCCCATGTAGCTTGACTAGGAAGTTCAGGCACCTGGACTTCAGCAGTTCCCGCAGAACACCAGGTGGCAGAGATCATGACACATCTAGAGAATTAGAATTCTCTACCTTAACCTAAAATCCGAGCTGCAGCCAGACTATGTGGTTTTTCCAAGGACCCTCTTTCTTAGGCTAGTTTGGGTACTCCAGATACAAATGGACCTTCTAGCAGAAAATCTTCAGATGGTTACATTCTGGAAGGGAGAGGCTATGAAGACATGCTATGATCTTTGGTCCTGACGTATTTTTCTGATTTTCTTCCTGACTTTTCTTTCTTACTTTTCAAACTTTCTGTGTATATTTGGTATAGAAGCAGTGCCTTATTCATCAACCTTCTTTACCCATCCCTCTCTTATCCCTATATTTCTAATCATGATATTGTCACTTTTCATCACCCAGGCTGATCTTTGACACTTTCTTTACTTTTTATCTAGCCAACTTCACAACTAACCAATTGCCAAATCTCACAAATTTTCCTTTCATACTTTCTGTTTCCTCTGCCATCACTCACTTGGATCCAGGCCCTCCTCATATCATGCCTGGATCTTTATAATTGCCTCCCAACTCACCTCCCGCCTTCCGAAAGGTCCTTGCTTGTATTCATTCTGCACCCCTCTGCCAGGCTAACCTTCTTAAGGTTCTATGGTCATTTTGATATTCCACTGTGTGAGAACTTTGTGCATCCTATAGGATAAGCTCCAGGTTGACATTCAAGATATTCCAGTGCAGAAATTCAGTCTTACCTCTCATATCTCCCTAGGTGAAGCCTATACCTAAAATTCTCTCCTCACACATTTTTAGTCCCAGGCTTTCCCTGGGTCTGTGATTTCTCTCACATCATGCTTCCTAACAGAATTGCTTCTCCCTTATTTTCATTTGCTGCTTACTCATGAACTGTTTACACCTACCTCTTCCATGAAACTTTCTACATGATCCCCTTTCAAAATGATCTCCTCATACTCCTAACTTATGGCTCTTAGATAAATAGTTAGGTACTGCTTTTTGATACCTCTTATATTTCTGCCTTGAAAAATCTATTTCACACATGTTTTGTTCATTTACTTTCACCTATGTATATCTTTTTTCCTCACAAGAATATACATTTGTAAACAAAATTCCTTGAGATTCTTAGATTCTGGGATCTTTGTTTCAAATAGTCAAGGCTCATCTTGTGATCAGTCATGAGTCTTTCCTTTAATGCCATTGTTTGTGTTATTTGATTATTTTATTCCTCCTTTGGACATCAGTAAGAGTTTGTTTAATAAGCAGATTATTTGTGTAATGCTCTGATAAAGTATAAAATTTCCAGTGTTTTTTTTTAATCTGTTTAATTAACATATAATTATTTGCCCCAGGGGTACAGGTCTGTGAATCATCAGGCTTCAGTGTTTTGTTTTTTATGTAAAATGTTTTCTTTAATTTATTTCTTATTAGCTATTAGTTTTTGCTTCATTACCACAATTGCTTCCTAAAGAGAGCTCAACCCATTAATGGGAATGTGTAGTACTCCAGAGCATCTTGAAGTGATTCAGTATTTAATCCTGGGGGCAGCAACTGAGAGAAAGCTGAATTGCTCTAGGTGATACAGGGCAAGGAGGAGGGGAAAAGAGCCAGGGAAGACCCAGTAGGACAGGCAATGAGGGAAGAAGAGGGAAGGAGCAAACTGAGCAGTGAGACAAAACTCCATGACAGAAGTGCTGCAATGGGGTTTATTAGACTCTTTGATGTGGGGTGGATGACTCACCATCTTCACATCAAGGATCATCAATAAAGGTGACATGGTTTACTGATACTCTTGTAATAAAGGGTCAGTCAGGGGAATTCAAAATGATGTTGAGTTTCATGTCTGGGCCAACAAAGTGCGAAGACTGAAAGAGCTAACTGTTCTCTGGGTCACATCTAAAGCCTTTTAGTGTTGGTAACTCCCAAAGATCTCCCTGGTCCTCATATGAGAGACATGAAAAGAGTTTACATTGATCTGGAACTAAAATCCCTACAAAACCCTTTCATCCTAACAGAAACCCTGTGAGGCAAATGGGGTAGATTTTAGTAATTGCACATTATAGGCTTAAAGTTGGAGGTTCAGAAAAATTATGTACCAAAAAAGGATTCAAGGCTGTGATCTTGTTCTTTTTATTTAAAATATAGTCCCTGGGTGTGATATGCAAACAATGAATCATGGAACACTATATCAAAAAACAAAAACAAAACAAAAATTAATGATGCACTGAATGGTGACTAACATAACATAATAATAAAAAAAAATGTAGGGGCACCTCAGTGGCTCAGTTGTTAAGTGTCTGCCTTTTGGATCAGGACATGATCCCAGGGTGCTGGGACAGAGCCCGGCGTCAGACTCCTTGCTCAGTGGGGAGTCTGCTTCTTCCTCTCCCGCTCTTGTAGTCCCTCTCTCGCTGTCTCTCTGTCAAGTAAATAAATAAAATCTTAAAAAAAAAATCTAGTGCTATCTCCATAATATCCATTCTTTCTCTTTGCTGTTATGTAGCTAGAATCTGTAGGCAGAATTGCTCTTCTATAATTCTCATTACCCTTTGTGTTTGTCAGTTTGTTTTCAGAAAATCAATCACCCTGCCTTTTTCTTGTGTATGAACCCCTGTCCCGAATCTTCAGTCATTAAAATGTTTAGCTACCTTATTACCCTCTAGGTTTCAAGATATATGTCATCAAAATCTGAATTTTATATCCAAAATTACTTACACATGATAGCTCATATTCTGATTTTTGTTAAGTCTTGTTCTATAGTCTTTTTTTACTTTGTCATTTTCTATCATCATTTTCTTTATTTTTTTGTCAAATATACATTTTATGAACAACTATGACATTATTGTTATTGTTAGTAGTAGTATTTTTATGTTTTTTATTTTTTATTTTTTTTAAAGATTTTATTTATTTGACAGAGATCACAAGTAGGCAGAGAGGCAGGTAGAGAGAGAGAGGAAGGGAACAGGCTCCCCGCTGAGTGGAGAGCCCGATGCGGGGCTCAATCCCAGGACCCTAAGATCATGACCTGAGCTGAAGGCAGAGGCTTTAATCCATTGAGCCACCCAGGCGCCCCTGTTAGTAGTAGTATTTTTAAAATTGCATTCTACTATCTTGGTTTATGGATTGCTTCTTTTCTTCTATGTCATTTGTCTCTATGTAATTATAAACTTTTTATCTCTCATAAGCCTTTCTGAATCTTAAGTCTGTTATTCTGAGCTTCCTGTTTCTAATTCCATCTTAAAATATATTATTAGATAAAGACATTAAAATTTTTTTTCCAGGAATGATTTAATTTTTGTGGCCTAATCGCAGGGTTAATTTCTTCATTGGAGATCATTAATTATCTTTTTAAATACAAAAAATTATTTCCTTTTAATTTTTCCTTTAATATGCTAGAGAGAATCAGAAAGACATTATTTTATGCTGATCACTGATTAAAATAAATGTACTTTAAAACTAGTTCTTGTTATTTGCAGTAGGATAAATTCACAAGAACTTAAATGTCTAATTTCTTTTTTTTATTTTTTATTTTCAGCATAACAGTATTCCTTGTTTTTGCACCACACCTAGTGCTCCATGCAATCCGTGCCCTCTCTAATACCCACCACCTGGTTCCCCCAACCTCCCACCCCCCATCCCTTCAAAACCCTCAGATTGTTTTTCAGAGTCCATAGTCTCTCATGGTTCACCTCCCCTTCCAATTTCCCTCAACTCCCTTCTCCTCTCCTTCTCCCCTTGTCCTCCATGCTATTTGTTATGCTCCACAAATAAGTGAAACCATATGATAATTGCCTCTCTCTGCTTGACTTATTTCACTCAGCATAATATCTTCCAGTCCTGTCCATGTTGCTACAAAAGTTGGGTATTCATCCTTTCTGATGGAGGCATAATACTCCATAGTGTATATGGACCACATCTTCCTTATCCATTCGTCTGTTGAAGGGCATCTTGGTTCTTTCCACAGTTTGGCGACCATGGCCATTGCTGCTATAAACAGTGGGGTACAGATGGCCCTTCTTTTCACTACATCTGTATCTTTGGGGTAAATACCCAGTAGTGCAATAGCACGGTCATAGGGAAGCTCTATTTTTAATTTCTTGAGGAATCTCCACACTGTTCTCCAAAGTGGCTGCACCAACTTGCATTCCCACAAAGAGTGTAAGAGTGTTCCCCTTTCTCCACATCCCCTCCAACACATGTTGTTTCCTGTCTTGCTAATTTTGGCCATTCTAACTGGTGTAAGGTGATATCTCAATGTGGTTTTAATTTGAATCTCCCTGATGGCTAGTGATGATGAACATTTTTTCATGTGTCTGATAGCCATTTGTATGTCTTCATTGGAGAAGTGTCTGTTCATATCTTCTGCCCATTTTTTGATATGATTATCTGTTTTGTGTGTGTTGAGTTTGAGGAGTTCTTTATAGATCCTGGATATCAACCTTTTGTCTGTACTGTCATTTGCAAATATCTTCTCCCATTCCTTGGGTTGCCTCTTTGTTTTCTTGACTGTTTCCTTTGCTGTGCAGAAGCTTCTGATTTTGATGAAGTCCCAAAAGTTTATTTTGGCTTTTGTTTCCTTTACCTTTGGAGACATATCTTGAAAGAAGTTGCTGTGGCTCATATCGAAGAGATTACTGCCTATGTTCTCCTTTAGGATTCTGATGGATTCTTGTCTCACGTTGAGGTCTTTTATCCATTTTGAGTTTATTTTTGTGTATGGTGTAAGAGAATGGTCGAGTTTCATTCTTCTACATAGAGCTGTCCAGTTTTCCCAGCACCATTTATTGAAGAGACTTTTTTCCACTGTATATTTTTTCCTGTTTTGTCGAAGATTAACTGACCATAGAGTTTAGGGTCCATATCTGGCCTCTCTACTCTGTTCCACTGGTCTATGTGTCTGTTTTTATGCCAGTACCATGCTGTCTTGGTGATCACAGCTTTGTAGTAAAGCTTGAAATCAGGTAATGTGATGCCCCCGATTTTATTTTTGTTTTTCAACATTTCCTTAGTGATTCAGGGTCACTTCTGGTTCCATACAAATTTCTGGATTATTTGCTCCAGCCCTTTGAAAAATACCAGTGGAATTTTGATCGGAATGGCATTAAAAGTATAGATTGCTCTAGGCAGTATAAACATTTTAACAATGTTTGTTCTTCCTATCCAAGAGCATGGAATGGTCTTCCATTTTTTTGTGTCTACTTCAATTTCTTTCATGAGTGTTCTGTAGTTCCTTGTGTACAGATCCTTTACCTCTTTGGTTAGGTTTATTTAAATGTCTAATTTCTACAGAAATTTTTAAGTAAATTATTGTAAAAGTTTTAAGCAATTTGGTAATATTTAAACTTTTTATCCCAGGAATCCCAGTTTAAGAATCTGTTCTCTGGAAATTATCAGAAATATGGCAAAGGATTTATATACATGAATTCTTCCAGAGGGGAAAAAAAATTATAAAGATAAAAAATTGGAAACAGTTAAAAGGATAATTATGTAATTAAATACTGTAGAGTTATAAAATCCTGTTTTTGAAGATTAAGTTTAATAAAAGTGTTACATGATACATGTGATACATGTTAATAAAGAAAATTCACTGTATAAAAATATACATACATTTTGATCCCAAGTTCCTTCTATACTTAATAAATGGTATTAACCTAGTGGAAAACGAAGTTTCCACTTATTTTGCTTAAAATGAAAATTGGGCTATCATTATCTTCTTCTGTTTTTAATTATTAACATAATAATAATAAATGACATCTATTTTTGTAGCATTTATTCAAACACAGAAAAGTACATAGGAAAGAAACGCTGTCTGTGCTATCCTGAAATAAAACCCCTAAGCAACAGAGTAGGTTAAGCACGGAAAAAGAAGTAGGTAATCTAGGCCCAATGACTCATTCATTCTAAAAGGGCTCTGGCCCTCTTGGACTCATCTACCAATTAGCATTTCACTGGTGAGCAGGTATGTGATGTGAGTAGAAACGAGGAAGACATTTAGTCAAAATGAGGTTCAAAAAAGAGCTTGATTCTGCAGACCTTTTTATTATGAAGTGCTTCAGAGAAGGGCGTGGAAGTCTTAAGCAGAGATTCAAAAGACTTCTTGCACTTAGTTCTTACCAAAGAGATTCTGAACAGCGAAGCCAATGAAACAGAAACAGATGGCTCAAATTTTCTTTGAAATGTAGACAGATTGAAGAGGAAGAAGTTTGGCAAAAATACATTTGGGGTTTGGCCAAACTGAAAACATTTGAGAAATGGTATGAAACACTGGAAAAACATTAAAGCACTCGAACACTCACACTAAGTGTAATGTGATGGATATACAGAGAGAAATGGAGCTTAAAGATCGGGCCACAGTTTCTGGCCGCAACTGTTCTTTCTGGGGCAGGATGGACACTGATGGCTGGTAGTTCTACCTATGCAATGGAAATTACCTGCAAAATTGAGGGAACTCATGCAACTGAAAAATGCATGTGACTGAAGCTGCTTGAGCAACTGAAACACCCTAAGCAACTGAATCTATTGAGACATTTTTCTCAAGTACCCATGACATTCTCCAGGATAGATCGTAACTTAGGCCACAAATTAAGTTTGAATAATTTTGAAAGATAGGTATCATACAAAGTATCTTCTCCGGTCACATTAGATGAACTTAGGAATTAATAATAGAGGGAGGGGCACCTGAGTGGCTCAGTGGGTTAAGCCTCTGCCTTCGGCTTGGGTCATGATCTCAGGATCCTGGGATCAAGCCCCATATCCGGCTCTCTGCTCAGCAGGAAGCCTGCTTCCCCCTCTCTCTCTGCCTGCCTCTCTGCCTACTTGTGATCTCTCTCTCTCTCTCTGTCAAATAAATAAATAAAATCTTTAAAAAAAATAATAGAGGGAAAACTGGAAAAAGCACAGACTTGTGGAAATTCATCAGTACACTCAAACAATTAGTAGATCAAAGAAAAAGTCATAAAGGAAATTAGATAATTCTTAAGGAAGAATGAAAATGGAATCACAACACATCAAAAGTTATGGGATGCTGTGAAAGCAGTGCTGAGAGGGAGATTTATAGCAATAAAGGCTGATATTTTAAGATTAATAAGCTAAATTGACAATTTAAGGAACTAGAATTATCACTATGGAAAAAAAATCAGAAAATAACAAATACTAATGAGGATGTAGAGAAATTAGTATCGTCACACACTGTTGAGAGAACAGTTTAGTCACTGTTGAAACTATGGATGTTCCTCAAAAAATTTAAAAAATATAACTACCTTATGATTAAGCAATTCTACTTTTGGGTATATACCGAAAAGAAATGAGAGCAGAGTATTGAAGAGATAATTGTATATGTGTGTCCATAGCAGCATTATTTACAATGGCCAAAAGGTGGAAGCAACTCAAGTATCCATTGATAGATGATGGATAAACAAAATGTGATATATATATATATATATATATTAGAATATTATTTAGCCTTACAGGAAAAGGAAATTCTGACATGTGCTCTAACAGATGAAACTTGAGGACAGCATGCTCAGTGAAATAAGCCGGTCACAAAAGGGCAAATACTGTATGATTGCACTTATATGAAGTGCTTAGAGTAGTCAAATTCATAGAGATAAAAAGTACAATGGGGGTTTCCAGGGGATAGAAGGAAGAAGAAATATAGAGTTCATATTAAATAAATACAGAATTTCTGTTTTTCATGACAAAAAGAGCTCTGGAGATGGATGGTGATGATAGTTGCAAAACAAGATGAATATACCTAATACCACTGAACTATACACTTAAAAATGGATATGATGACAAAATTTATGTTGCATGTATGTTATAATTTTAAAAATTATAATAAAATAACGAAATTTAAAAAAGAATACAAAGCTTAACAAAATGAAATTATGTAGAGTAAAATGTATGAAAGTAGAGCAAAGTGACAAAGAGATATAAAATGATGAAAGCAAAATTAGGAAAATTATATGTCTAACATTGAAATAACAGAATTTCCAAAAAGCAGGGAAAAAATAGAGGGGAGGAAACATCAGTGAAGGAATTTTGATAATTCCCTAAAACTGAAGTATACAAGTTTCTAGATGAAGAAGACACTAGAGCCAAAACAATTAATGAAAATTGATCCACATCAAGCCAAATCATTTTTAAATTTCAAAACAATGAGGAAAAAAATCTTAAAACCCTTCAGAAAGGAAACCAAAATAATAGCAGAAAGACCACCAATAGGTCACAAGAAAGGAATAGGAATTAGATTCCTATTCCTAATAGAAATTCCTATAGAATAGGAATAGGAAATCAGCTTAATTTTTTACTCAATAGCAATGCTGGGTGATAGAGTTTGGAAAATGATTTTCAGTCTAAAATTTTATTTCCAAACACTGTTTAGTTGGAGAGGAAAGATATTTTTTTCAGACCCCTTTTTAAAAAGGTAATTGAAATATGCCTTTCCCCAAATAAAGCCAATAAATAAATAAACAAATAAATATATGGACTCAAAAAACTGATGATCTATTTCTAGAGTGTGGTGAAAGGAATCTTGAGGATGGTGAATGTTTATCTAATAATGACTGCTGTACACCAGGAATGGAGAGCAATCAATCTACATGAGGGCAGTTCTAATATTTGTGGCCAAAGAACATGCAAGAATCTATAACCTTGGCCACTCTGCAGGATGAAAATGAGGCATGAAGAAAGTCAGTGAAACCCATCTGTTTTATTGGTGATGTTCACAAGGCTGATGGTGCATGCCTGAGACCAAATGGTAAGATGAAAACTGTGTTCCTATTATGAACAGTTACACTGTCACCTAATGCCTCATGTTGGTAAGAGTTTTCTGATTCCTGTAGACAACAATGAAGATGAAAATTCCAGTTCTATCAAAATAATATCTCTGGAAGAATATACAAGAAGCCAGGTGCTTTAGGAGAAGAACAACAGTGTTGTTCTGGAAAGTTGTGTATTAGAGGCATATTTTTCACATATTTATTCCCTTAGAAGGTTGTACTAGGTAATGTATCAAATGTATAAAAATAACGTATCAAAAAAGAAATAAAATAAAATTCACTTTCTACAATGATAAAGATAAAGAATAAGAAGAGAGAGAGAGAGACCTGGAACACCCAGAGCAAAGGACCAAGTTGATTAGAATCTTTCTCTGGAGAGGCCAACTTAATTCACACATCCTGCAGAACAAAGAGGGTCAGAGCCTTAGGAAGTTGAGTGGAAGACTCCAGAGTGTTAGGGGTGGAGATGGGATGAGAGAAGGGCAAACTGTGGGGAATTGTTGAGAAATGATTCGCTGTTTTAAACTATGACAAGCAAAGAAACTAATTGGAAATTGTGCACCTGAAACTCACCTTAAATAAATGTAGTTTGTGTTCTGAAGTTCTCTTCTTTATAAAAACTCGATAGCCTTGAACCAACTGAGCACATCTTCTAAAACAATAGAAAATATTGGAAAAGAAACAGGTAAACAAGAAAAGACAGAATCCTTTTAATAGAAGGAGGAGTAAGCAGAGGTCTTTAAATGATTCTTGGTTTTATTTTGTTTTTGGTGTGGCAGCAGCAAGCAATAATCAGAGACAATATTGAAGAGGTTGAAGTGGGAATTAATTTCAGAACTGGGCTTTGACTATGCTTACTTCATTATATGGATCACTTCATTCTCAGCTCACCCTCCATGAAAACAACCAAAACTACAGAAAATGGGGTTAACTAGTGACAAAATATTTTCAGACCTGTTTTTTGTCCTGCTTTGCATCATAGGTGCCCTGGGCTCCTTTCAGGTCACCGGATTGCAGTTCAGTGTCCCCTCCACTCCCCACGCTGGTCCTAGGATGAGGCAGGACTCTATAAGAAGGTGGAAATAGTTAGAGTGGCTGGGTACCTCAGTCATTTGAGGGTCTGACTATTGATCTTGGCTCTGGTCATGATCTTGGGATCCTGGGATTGAGCCCCATGTCAAGCTCCCCACTCAGTGGGGAGTGCGCTTATCTCCTTTTCCCTGTGTCCTTCCCCACACTCATGCTCTCTCTTTCTCTAAAATAAATAAATCTTTAAAAGAAGAGGCAGGAGAAATTTAGAAGAAAAGAGCGCTCATGGTGGTCAACCAGTACAGGGCAAAAAAAAAAAAAAAAAAAAAAAGGAGAAGAGAAGAGAAGAGAAGGAAAGAAAGAAAAAAGAAAGAAAGAGAGAGAGAAAGAAAGATTGGGGAAAGAAGGCTCCAGGTGGTCCTCAGGATAAACCTGGGTGCTATCCTCAGTTCCTGCAAGGGGAAAAGAAAAGCCTTCACAGGGCAAATGTTCAGCTTGGTGTTTGCAGAGTTTAGTGTCTCTTTTCTCCTCAGAATGGTTCCAAAGATAGCAAAGAGTGGATCTACAGGGGATACGGGCAGAACAGCCAAGATGATTAAAAAAAAAAAAAAGTCAAAACAGAAAAGGAAAAGCTAACACTTCTTGTGCATCACTGATTAAAAATATGTCTCTAAGTATAAAGCTATCTATAACTGGAAATAATATACCCAAGCTGGGTGACTTAATTATGAGATATGAGACAGAATAAGGCCAAACTGGTTATGTATAAGAAGAATACCTGAGAGCCAAGAGTTTTAAAACAACTGAAATTTATCAACTGTCTAATTGAAGAAAATTACTAAGGACTATATGTATTCATAACCAGAAAATATTCTCAAATGAAATCATCGCACATGAAGAATTCTTTCATATTTCAAAGTTTATAAAAATGATTCACTTCCATTGTGAAGTAATTTTAATATACAGAGGAATACAATAAATTTTAAAATATTTTACAAATAATTTTTTTATCATATGAGTGTTTTATCAATTTGGATGCTTGATTGTTTGAATACAGATCTGTTTCTGTTAAAATAATACAAACTCAACCTAGAACACCCAGATAAAATTATTTGAGATTGTTCTTCAGGTGAGATTTAATCTAGTAGCAAAATGAAATATGATTTCTATTTAGGAAAGAATGTTCCAGAAATTATGTCCTCCAGAGTAACAAGAAATGTTACTTATGAGTACGAATTGTGCTAATTTAGTAGGTGATTGTTTAACATTTTTCTTAAGGAATATATATTAGTTTGCTAGGACTGCCATAACAAGCATCACAGAGTGGGTGGCATAAACAGCAGAAACTTATTTCCTCATAGTTCTGGAGATTAGAAGTCCAAGATCAGTGTTGATTTCTTCTGAGGTTTGTCTCCTTGTGTTGTTGATGGCTGTCTCTTTCCTCTACCTTCACACGGTCTTTCCTTTGTGTGTATTGGCATCCTTATTTCCTCTTCCTATAGGGAGACCAGTCATATTGGAGTAGGGCCCACTTTAATGATCTCATTCTGACTGAACCACCTCTTCAAAGACCTTCTAACCATATCTCCAGATACAGTTACACTCTGAATTAGTGGGGTTTAGGGCTTCAACAATGTGGTTGAGAGTGGGGCACAAGTCAGCCCAGAATAGAATGAGTAAATTTGGAACCATTGGAAAAGAGATGAGGAAGAAAGTTGCTAGGAAGCTATTAACAAATTTAGCATTTTTTGTAAGAGAGATTTGAAGTCTATGGTTTGATAAAAGTAAGGCAAATAAACTCAGGATGGATGGCTAGGATCACCTGGGTTTTCCTGAACAAAACAAGCCTGGGGAAAAGTCTTTGTGACATTCCTTAACCCTCAGGTATGTGTGTGAAAGGCTCACATGGCCACGTGGACCACAAAGCCATGACTCCCAGCCTCCTCTCAGCTGGTGACATTATGCCCAGGCCGAGCAAAATTCAATAGTATATGTCCTGCCTCTGCAAGCCGTATTGTATATTTAGGTGACAGCAAAATGTCTTTCTTGTCATGTAGCCATTGTGTCACATGAAAAAAGTGCTTATATGGATTTTATCCATTCTGTTACTATCAACTAATAGGGGCTGGTTTTCTCTGACCCAATGCCACTATTCTTTAACTTGGCTATGCCTTAGAATAACCTGAGTGTTTAAAAGTTCCTGCCACCTGGAACCACCCCCAGACATCCTTTTCAGCTAGCCTGGATTGTGATCTGGACACTAGGTTTTTCTAAAAAAGATCCTTGGATGATTCTAATTAATGACTTTGAGTACCACTGCCCTTAACCAGCCAACATAAAATTCTCTGCCAACTATTCTAGAACACTTAACTTCGAAAAACCACTATGTATGTAGACTGGCTTTGTGACTTTCTTCCCCACTATATTGTAAAGTCTTTTATAACAGGGATTGAGCTAATGCTCTCCATTTTTGGGTGTCTTGTATCTAACAGCACCCTTCATATACTAGATATGAGGTTAAGATAAAGACTTTTGTCCAGTGTTATTGTTTATAGATGATAGAGATAGGTCTGAATTCCAGGTGATGTGCCTGACTCCAAAGCCCAAAATCTTCATGCTGTTCTAACACACTTTAAAAAAAGTTTAACTGGAGGCTTCTGGGTGGCTAAGTTGGTTAAACACCTGCCTTTGGCTTAAGTAATGATCTTGGAGTCCTGGGATTGAGCCCTGCATTGGGCTCCCTGCTCAGTGGGACATCTGTTTCTCCTTCTCCCTTTCCCCCATCCCATTCCCCTCTCTTGTGCTCTCTTGCTCTCTTAAATAAATAAATGAATAAATAAGTAAAATCTTTCAAAAAAAAATAAATACACAAATAAATATATAAATGAATAAAATTTAAAAATTTTAACCTTTTAAAGTTGGATCATTGGCATTTTGGTAATTTTAGTGGGAAGAAAATTATGTGAAATTGGGGAATTTTTAGATGGTTGGATATTTGGTGAAAATCTTAATCATTCTGGAATGTGGAACACAACCCTAAGTGTACATATTTTAGAAGGACATCTGCATTCTACTTCAAAACCATGACCAAATTGTAAGCAAAATTAAGATCTTCCTTGCTAGAATATTCCACTGGGGTTCTTTCATGCAATAAACCTATTTTAAAAAGTATTTTCTTCTTAAAAATCTCTGTTCTTACAATTTTGAAAATGAAGTATTACTGTTACCCTATGAATGAATATCTTCATTCATCCCATGGCCAGGCCATAATCAACTTGGGAACAGACTTGTTTCTTCAATAAGCCTGCTAGAACTTGAGGTTTGTGATATTTCCCCCTCTTTATTTACTTTATAACACAAGGCTATGGTTTACTTTTACACAAACAATATTAAATAAACTGAAACATATAAACTTTGTGTACAAGAAATAGCTTAATAGTGTGAGTTAAATTGAATTGATTTTGTTGAATAGTGTTATATTATTGTTGAATTAAAAAAATGTTCTCATACCTTACTATCATACATATTCACAGTGTGTGTTAAGTTGCTTAACATAATAAAATATGATTAAAATATCAGGTCTACCTAGAATCCCTGCCTTAGGCTTCTAATTATATAAGATGTGATCAAACTGTGCTCGCTTCACTCTCTAAGTCTTTAAGGGACGAATACTTAAAATTGATGTGCAGTGTTAGGGTTCAAGAGTGATCAAGAAATAATTCTTGAGACATCTTCAGTGCAAAAAGGTACGTAGGAACAGGACCCGAGGGCAGAAAAGAGCTGCATTGGGATTGTGAGGAATGATTGATCATATATATATTTTTTCAAGTGGGAAGGGAGTTAGAGATAGAGTAAGTCTCTAAGGAATTTGGAAGTTTCTAAGATTGGTTTTCAGGACCTTGAGGGGTCCTACTACTTCCAGTTTACTACTGTCTAGTAAACCCATAGTCATGAATGAGATCCTTCAGATGTATAAGAATGGGCCTATATGTTTAGACAATGATTGCTAACATATATCTTGGGGGGTAGAGAAAAAGGAAATTTCCAAAGATTTTCATATAAAGAAGACCTACAGGGTCCTGGAAGTCAGGTTAATGTTAATGTACTTAGGTTGCCTTTTGCCTCTAGCAAAATAGCAATGTGAAAGCAGTTGAGCTTCTGGAAGAAGACCATTCTACCTGTCTCAAGTACTTGTCAATAGGCTGTAAGTTGTAAGGAAATTTGATTTTTTTCTATATTTCTTTTACTTTTGTTCTCCACATCAAAATGACAGACTTTTTTTTGAGGACTTTTTTTTTGCTTAAAATTTTTGATTTTGCAAAAGCAAAAGATTTTACTCATTCTAAATTCCCCTAATTACTCAAAGAGAATATACATTTTTTCTCAAAGATTTTATTTACCTTTTTTAGAGAGAATGAACAGGGGGAAAAGTAGAGGGAGAGGGAAAGGGAAAGAGAGATAATCTCCCACAGACTCTGCACTGAGTGTAGAGTCCTATGTGGAGCTTGATTCTAGAACCTGAGCCAAAACCAAGAGTTGGACACTTAACCAACTGAGCCAGCCAGGTGCCCCTATATTTGCTGGTATTTTTTTTTTTAAGTATTTTTCTCTTTAACAATATCTGTGTCTACAATTTTGAGGATAATGTATAATTGTCTCCTTGTGAATGAATATTTTCACTTTTCCTATTTCATGATCAGCAACAGGCAAAAACTAAAATTTAAATGAATTCTTAAAGTTAAGTTAGTTACCCACTTTAAGACTTACTATAAAACTATAATAATCAAGACAGTGTTATATGGATGAAAGAATAGACAAAGAGATCAATGGAACAAAACAGAGAGCCTAGAAATAAACTCACACAAATATAGTCAACCGATCTTTGACAAAAAAAGCAAAGGTGATATGATGGAGAAAAGACAGTCTTTCATCAAACAGTGCTAGAACAACTGGATATTCACATGCGAAAAACAAAACAAAAACAAAGAATCTAAACACCAACCTCATTCCTTTTACAAAAATTAAAAAATTATAGACCTGAAGGTTAAATGCAAAAGTATAAAAATCTTAGAAGATGAAAGAGGAGAAAATCCAGGTAACACAAGGTTGCAGTAATATCTAAGAAGATATCACATCAAAAGCTTGACCCATGAAAGAAAAAGTTGATTAGTGGAACTTCATTAAAATGAAAAGTTTCTGCTGTGTAAAAGAGTCTACTAGAAGCATAGAAATTCACAATATGCAAAGAATTCTTAAAGCTCAGCAATAAGAAAAAACAAAACAAAAAAACAACCTGATTAAAAAGTGGGCAA
This sequence comes from Enhydra lutris kenyoni, assembly GCF_002288905.1. Taxonomy (NCBI): domain Eukaryota; kingdom Metazoa; phylum Chordata; class Mammalia; order Carnivora; family Mustelidae; genus Enhydra; species Enhydra lutris. The sequence continues at coordinate 1,011,047 of NW_019154132.1, forward strand.
AAGATCTGAACAGACAATTCCACTAAAGAGGATATACACATGGCAAATAATTATATGAAAAGATGCTCAACATCATAGTCAGTAGGAAAATGCAAATTAAAACAACAATGAGATACAACTATACACTCATTAGAATGACTAAAATCAAAACGCTGGAAAAGATGTGCAGGAAAAGGAACTCTCATTCTTTGCTGGTGGAAATACAAAATGTACAGTAAAGTAGCTAAATGATTTTACCATACAGTCCAGGAATCTCATTCTATAGTGTAAATGCCTAGAATTGAGTTTTTTATTGTAATGCAAGCATCTTAGATTAAGTTTCTGATTTCTGAGCCATTCATTTCAATGATAACCTTCTCAAATGCATTGCCAGCTGCAAATACAGCTACTAGCAAAACAAATAGGTAAGGTATAAGGCCACCTTCACCCATGAAGTTTCCTTCTTAGAAAACCAACCTAGATAACTGACAACTTGCTTTTCCCTTTCTATATTCCAATTCCCATTCTTATGTTTTAAATTGATCAACAACGAGCCTGAGAAACCCTAGGTACTCTACCCTTGGACCCTAATAATGACAGAACCCCAGTCTGTGCTCCATCCCTCTCTCTTTACCAGAAACCCTCTGTGGGGCCCTATGGTGTGCCAAGTATCCCCTATGACTTGTAAGTGATAAATCTTAATCCCCAAAGTTCCTTGAGGGTTGCTGTTAAAGTTCATCCTGCCATCTTTTAAAGAACCACAGGGACTATCTAGTCACAACATTGGGTCTGGTCGAGGAAATGTCTGTGGGGCATTCCTAGTCAAAAGCATCATTACCAATAAGCTGAGACTGACACAACACACTCCTTGGTATCTATCCAAATGAATTGAGAACATGTCCACATAAAAACTTGCACACAGATGTTTATAGCAGCTTTATTCATAATTGCCAAAATCTGGAAGCAATCAAGATGTCCTTCAGTAGGTGAATGGATAAACAAACTGAGGTACATGCAGACAATGAACTACAATTCAAGAATAAAAAGAAACAAGCTACCAAGCTATGAAAAGACAGGGGGAAATTTAAATGCATATTACTAAGTGAAAGAAGCTGGTCTTTAAGGGCCATATATTGTATGATTCCAAATTTGTAGCATTCTGGGAAAGGCAGAACGATGGGCAAAAAGATCAGAGGTTTGGGAGGAAGAGAAGGTGGGATAGAAGAGATTTTTAAGGCAATGAAATCTTTCTGTATGATACTATACTGATGACTACACGATACTATAATTTGTCAAATCCGTAGAGCGTATAATACAGAGTGAGCCTTCAAATAATAACGTATCAATATTGCTTCATGACATAAATGTACCAGACTGATGCAAGATGTTGGTAACAGCAGAAACTATGAGTGCAGTGGTTATATGAGAACTATCTGTATTTTCTTCTCAATTTTCTTTAAGCCTAAAACTTCTCTAAAAATAAGTCTGCTAATTTAAAACAAAAATGAAAACAAAAACCAAAGCCTCATTTATTTTCTAAAGCATCAAGATAAATTTAAATAAAATTTATTACTGATCATTTCAGCTGTGAAATTAGAGTAAATTTTAACTCAATATCTCCAGCATAAGTAGTTTCAACTTCAAGTCCAAGAAACATATCTACTTTTTCAACCCTCATCTTATTTTTAGCATATAGATCAATTTTCCAGTAGAAATGTATGTATATATCATAATACTTCTATGATAAATGTCTACCAGAAAGTAAATAGTTGACAGATTTTAGCTGAGATTACTATAGTTCTCTCTTAAGATTCTTGTGTGGATTAAAAGACAATGTGTATGATCTTCTTAACACAGTGCCTGGTTATATGGGAGGAATAAAAAGAAAACCAGCTGACTCTGGCTAGATTATATGTGTAAAAGAAATTCTTCAGGTCCAAAGAGGTTTTTGTGAAAATTATTCCTCCCTTCTCTGTCCACAACCACCAGATTCCCCTCCTCACAGGGCTTAGCAGTGACTTCTGTATTAGTCAAAGACCTTATGTGTCTCTTTTTGTTACTCTAAGTTAACAAAGTATACACAGTTTTCCGCATTCTTCTGTAAATGGGCTTACTGCTCTTATGAAGATTAATTCTCTGTTTTGTGGTCTATTTAGAGTTTCTACTCATCTGAGGTCAGTTTTGGTATTTTATATATTTCCAAAAAATCCACATCTATTTCATTCTCTTAAGTTTTACAACTTTATTAGCATAAAGTTGAACAAAGTCATATATTATAATTTTTTGAAAAATATTTCATTTATTTTTAAGAAGATAATTAGTAGACACTGTAGAAAGTAAGTCTTCCTTATATTTGTCTCAACCACTTAGAGGAGTCTTTCAGGGTCATCACATAAGGAACTTATTTCGTGAACCTTACAAAAATATTCTATATGGTTGGCTTGCAATTTTCCTATAAACATAGCTGTGACATCAAATCTTATGTCACAAGTTTGAGTTCAGAAAATGTATTCTTCATTTTTACTCTTAGAGAAGCTGCTAAACCGCAGAGCAATTGCATGCCTCCTTTGCCCTGTAGTACATTAAGTTTTACACTAATTCCTTGATATTTCCTCAGTCCTTTCCCCAAAGATAATCAGCTCCTCAGAGGGATTCTGACTTAAAAACTAAATCCCAGGTGGCAACTCAGAGAAATTAAGAAAGTAGAGAACCTGGGTTCTTAAATTAATGCAGGTCATCTGTTGGAATTCATCTGGTACGAAAGCTCAGAAAAACTGAAGCACTCCATATTGAATTACATTTTGGGGTTGCAATCTAAATCCCTTGAATATTTTTGCTTAGTTAGGTAGATGGCTGACATAGGTATGAAAGGGTACCCTGAAGGAACACACAATTGGGAACAGCACTGATTATGACTAAGGTAAATATAGTAACAGTCAATAGGAGCTGGCTTGTTTATCTTTTAGTTTTTATAAAAAATACACAAATGGTGGGGCGCTTGGGTGGCTCAGTGGGTTAAGCCTCTGCCTTCAGCTCAGGTCATGATCTCAGGGTCCTGGGATTGAGCCCCACATTGGGCTCTCTGCTCAGCAGGGAGCCTGCCTCCTCCTCTCTCTCTGCCTGCTTCTCTGCCCTACTTGTGATCTCTATCTCTATCAAATAAATAAATAAAATCTTAAAAAAAAACACAAATGGTACTTAATGTACACAATATAGTCAAAAAGATTTTTTTAGAAAAAGGTTTATACTAGCAACATGGTGGCATTGTTTGTTTTTGTTAATTTTTTGGTCAAACAAATATTTAACAAAAGATACTGACAAAAGAAGAAGAGAAAAAGCAAGCAGAAGAAAATGATGTGTTAAAAGGATGTTCCCCAGCATTAGTGAAAATAAGGATGTAATATTTTCCACCTAAGCACTTTTAGCACACACTATTATATAATAAATTCATCAGAACTAGCAGTCTCCAAATAGGAGATCTGAAATTTAAAGAGTCAAATAATAGGTTAAAATTTAACACACTACACTGAATTCAAACTGAAGTAGAGAAATGAGAAAACTGAAGAATAAAATCTGCCCAAAGAGAGTAGGGGGAAAAAAACCCTCATTATTTCTCTACTTTTTTAGAAGATTTTATTTATTTGAGAGAGAAAGAGAGAGAGTGAACCGGAGTGGGCGGTTGGGGAGAGGTGGGGGAGGGAAGAGGGAGAAGCAGACTCCTTGCTTCCCTGCTGTGCAGGGATCCTGATGCAGGGCTCAATCCCAGGACACTGAGGTCATGACCTAAGTTGAAGGTAATCACTTAACTGATTGAGCCACCCAGGTACCCCAAAACCAAATTGTTTCTGACCAGATACAGGAGACTACGGGTTCTTTTATTTTGGCAATGTATAAATGTAGACAGTAATTCAAACAATTACAGAAGTGCCTTTCAAATTCTTACAGGTTTTTTCAGTCTTTAGTTGATTGTTTTATAACTTGCTTAATTTTTATTGAATGTGTGCTGTGACAATTTGGGAAATATATCACATTGGTTTTTCTCTGTGCTTCTTAGAAAAGTTTTTAGGGGGTACAGTTTTAGAGACACCAGGGAGAACAAAGAGTTCCAGTTTGTTCTTTGAGATAAAATTTGTATTATTGGCAAGATCCTGGTCAGCATTCTTCCACATGACCCTATAAAACATGACACCCGTGAACACACTGAGAACTTCACTCTGGTGGAGGGCTTGATATGTCAAATGTAACACATGGTCTATACCATTTTAGTCTCTACATTTATAGGCTATTTGACACTGTCATGCAATGTTTTTCAACCCCACCTCTGTATGATATGACAATCCTGTTTCAACCTATGCAGTGGAACCTGGTATCTCCATTTATAAAGCTGTACAGGTGTTTCTGATGTGCAATCTGAGCAAGAAATCATGGCTGTAAGAATACCATACTACCCAGGATCTTACTCAATCTTCCAAAGCCATGCTGGGTGACTTTACGGGATCCAAGTGACAATGGTAGATCTCATACATAGAAGGGACCTGGCTGAAGGGGAAGAGGTAGGAGGTAGATTTTTCCATTGCACACTCCTCTGCAACATTTTAAATTATATAATGAACGTTCAAAAAAAGGATGATTAAAATTTAAAAATAATTATTTTAAACACGGGGCTTTGGAGAATTTTGTTAGAGGACAAAGAGCTATAGGGAACACCAAAAATTATGAATTTGTCATATGTGGAGCTGGCCTCCAGGCAACTTTCTAAATTTGAGATGTTCAAGAGTTTCTGAATCATTTTGCAGAATTACATTCATATGGGACTTAAACATATGGAAAATCCTTTATATACTTTTTGTGTAAGAAAAAGAATAGTTTGCTCCTTCAGGGGCTGTACAGAAGTCTATTTAACTTCTCATTCCGTTGGTAGAGTATTCAAAGGCAGTTCTTGGCACTAAAAATGCTTATAGCAAAGGACTGTAAAGAGCTTTCAAGAAAAGAAAAGGCGTCAAGAGGCTGATTGCTGAAATTGGCACATAATGGGAGAGTATCCTCACTGTTATCTCTAAAAATGTACCTTCTAAAAAAAAATTACAGGCTAAGAGAGATAAAGTCTCTTGGTCAATTTCAGGCAGCCTAGAAATGGTAGACCTTAGATTTAAACCCAAACACCTCCATTCAAAGTCTGTGTTTTACATTTCATCAGGCTGCCTCACCTTTTTTTTTTTTTTTTAATTTATTGGACAGTCAGAGATCACAAGCAGGCAGAGAGAGAGAGAGAGAGGAGGAAGCAGGCTCCCCGCCGAGCACAGAGCCCGATGTGGGGCTCGATCCCAGGACCCTAGAATCATGACCTGAGCCGAAGGCAGAGGCTTTAACCCACTGAGCCACCAAGGTGCCCCGCTGCCTCACCTTTTATACAAAGGCCCATGCTTGGAAGAGTTACAGTGAAGAAAAATGAAGAGCTTTAAGGCTCAAGAAGTTGAAGTCTAGTAAAGACGACAGAATTTTGGAATTTTTAGTCAAGGTCATAAAATGAAAAATCTTAAGTAAATAAATGTTTTGTCAGAGATGGTGACCAGCCAGTCTCAATCCCTCTGAAGTTAGAGAAAGATAAAAAGAAAATAACTTGTTAGGGAGTTTATATTAACTATGAGAATGTCCTGTAGGTAATTGTGGATGCTTTTCCCTTTGTGACCATAGAGGACCCATTTAAGTCTAATCGTGGATAGAAGCTGTGTTATACAAGAGAGATGGTGGCCTTGGCAGCACAGTTCATTTTTTATCTCCTTGAAAATATGACTTTGGGTATGGTTTCTCCTCAATTTTCTTATCTGGAAAATGGAAAAGAATACCTCAAGTGGGAAAGTGTATCATTTTGAGGTTACAAGGAAATCACTAAAGGTGTATGCCTGGCCTGTGATAGATATCACATAAATGTGAGCCCCCTCTTCCCCCATTTTGCAGGACACCTCCAAAGACTCAATTTGTTGTTTGTTTTTAAAGTAAGTTCCAAAATTGTGTGGAGAAAAGACAAAAGTTTTGCAAAAAAGCACATTTTTAAAAGAGATACGGTTATGGCTATGGGTGATGATGAGGTGTCAAAGTAGGTTTATCAATTGTTACACATGTATCACTCTGGTGAAGGCTGTTGATAGTGGGGGAAGCTATGTGTGCAGGGGCAGAGGGCTTATGGGATGCTATAATTTCTGCTCAATTTTACTGTGAACTTCAAAGTGTTTTTTTTTTTAAAGGTCAATTTTTTAAAAGAGAGAGAATATAAATATATAGAAAAGCTGATGTAAAATGTTGTTTCTTTTTTTTAAAATAATTTGTGAAAAGAAGGTATAATGCCTGAAGACTGATGGAAACAAAAACCCAGATGCCACAGGCCACAGACGGCAGACCCTCTACTCCGACCAGTAGGTTAGGAGACAGAATCACATGAATTAAAGCCTACAGCTTCATGTTTTACCATCTCTCACCAGCAAGACTTTGCCCATGTGCACAGGTATCTGCATGCATTTTAACTTGTAATCTGAGCAGGAGTTTTTGGTGCCTTCTTCCATATTTTGGTCTCCTTGTGTGAGTTTACCTAGCTCTTAATAAGCTATAGTTGCCCTAGTAACTTTACTTTATTCAATATTTTGATGTTTTTTTAAATACACAGAACATGTTCTAACACTAAAGAATTATGATTCAGTGACTGCCACAAAGCCTGAGGCTAACTTTCACGGGTAACAAAAGCTTGTGAAGACACCGTTTGGGAGTGGGGAGAGGCTGGTAATAAAATCTAATTGGGTATGCTTTATTGGATAGCTTCATTTTGTTTTAAGGAGAGGATTTGGGTCCAGATAATAATGGCAGTAATCTATTCAATTTACGTAGAAAAGTGTTTCAGATGATATTAATGGACAAGCAATGTTTACATTTTATATTTGGTGTACAGTTCCCTATGGAGACAAAGTCTTAAGCTGAGATTTCATGCAGCTCTTCTTTTTCCACCTGGATCAAAAATATAATAATTCAGTGTTTCAGATATACTTGGCAGCAGATTCTCTGAGCATTATGAATGTTTATATTCTGCAGGAGCAGTTTCAGTGTTTCCTGGGGTTTTAATTGTTTTACTTTGTGGAATGTTGAGTAAACTTAAGCCATCATCATTATACTACAAAGTTAAACACTGATGAAATATACCTCAGTATCACATTTCCACTTGCCCCAGAATGGTAATAGAAGCTGTGGAAGTGATCTACAGACAGAAGTTCAAACTTCTTGGTAAAAATATTAAAAACACTTACTGCCTGGCACCAAGTAGATGCTCAAGGCCTGCATGTTGAATGAATAGAATTCAAACCAACCGTCAACCTCCCTGATCTTCTGCTGCATTCACTTTTAAGATTTTATTTATTTATTTATTTATTATTAATTATTAATTAATTAATTTATTTTAGAGAGAGTGAGAGTGCAAGTGGAGGGAAGAGCAGAAGTGGGGGGAAAAGGAGGGGGGCATTTCAAGCAGACTCTGTGCTGAGTGCAGAGCTGAATGCAAGGTTGGATCCAAGGACCCTGAGATCATTACCTGAGCTAAACCAAGATTCGATGCTTAACCATCTGAGCCACAGAGACACCCCTGGTGCAGTCACTTTTTCAAGGAGGTGACTCACTTACACAATTTTAATTGGCTTCCTAAGCCTCCCTCATTCTCTTCTAAAATTTCCTGTGTAGGTATCCATGGCAGGTTGGGTTGTTCATAAGCAGACTGCCTCAGGAGGGTCAGGGCCTCAGGTGAAGAGGTTCCCTAGAAGCTGAGGCAGACCCTGATGGAGCTGACAGCTGGGGTTATCTGTGTCCTTATTCCTCATATTGGGCATCAAATCCTTTTTTTAAGGGAGGTCTGGACAATGAATCTCTGCCTCTGTCACAATATCTTACTTCCTTTATACGTAGGTCCAAGGAAGAGCTATAACTTTCTCTCACAGAGGCTCATCATTTTCCATATTTTCTGAAGCATCATCACCATTCTCTTGAATATCCTTAACACCTGCAAACTCTTCTTTCCCCTAACCATTCTTTCTGGCTAGAGACATTCTCAAGCCTTTCCATTAGAAGAATTTTTTAAAACCATCTATTTTAAGATACTGCCCTACAGTTCTCCTTCTTCCACTGTCAAGTTTCTAGAAGGAGTAATATATACTATGTCAAATATCAGTGACCCTTATTTTGTTGATGATAAACAGCTTTATTGAGCAATAATTCACATATCACAAAATTCACCCATTTAAAATGTGTGATTTAATAGCTTTCAGTATATTCACAGATATATGCAAATCTCACCACAGTTTTAGAGTATTTTCATCACCTCAAAAAAGAAACCTTTTATTTTATTTAATTTACTTACTTACTTTTTTTATTATGCTATGTTAGTCACCACATAGTACATGATTAGTTTTTGATATAGTATTCCATGATTCATTGTTTGCTTATAACACCCAGTGCTCCATGCAATCCATGGCTTCCTTAAACCCATCACTGGGCACACCCATCTCCCAGCCCACTCCATTCTAAAACCCTCAGTTTGTTTCCCAGAGTCCATAGTGTCTTATGGTTCATCTCCCACTCTGAATTCCCCCCATTCATTTTTCCCTTCCTTCTCCTAATATCCTCCATGCTATTCCTTATGTTCCACAAATAAGTAAAACCATGTGATAATTGACCTTCTCTGCTGACTTATTTCACTCAGCATGATCTCCTTCAGTCCCACCCATGTTGATGCAAAAGTTGGGTATTCATCTTTTCTGATGGCTGAGTAATATTCCATTGTGTATTTGGACCACATCTTCTTTATCCATTCATCTGCTGAAGGGCATCTCAGCTCTTTCCACAGTTTGGCTATTGTGGAAATTGCTGCTATGAACATTGGGGTGCATATGGACCTTCTTTTCACTACATCTGTGTCTTTAGGGTAAATACCCAGTAGTGCAATCTCTGGGTTGAGGGTAGCTCTATTGTTAACATCTTGAAGAAACTTCATACTGTTTTCCGGAGTGACTCTACCAGCTTGCATTCCCACCAACAGTAGAAGAGGATTCCTCTTTCTCCACATCTTCTCCAACACTTGTTTCCTGTCGTGTTAATTTTTGCCATTCTAACTAGTGTAAGGTGGGCTATTGAGATACAATGATGATAGAATGAGTTGTGGTTTTGATTTGTATTTCCTTGATGGCTAATGATGTTGAACATTTTTTTCATGGGTCCGTTAGCCATTATATGTCTTCTTTGGACAAGTGTCTATTCATGTTTTCTACCCATTTCTTTCTTTTTTCTTTTTTAATTTCTTTTCAGTGTACCAGAATTTATTGTTTATGCAGTACATCCAGTGCTCCACACAATACAGGCCCTCCACAATACCCATCACCAGGATCACCCGACCACTCACCATCCTCCCCTCCAAAACCCTCAAATAGTTTTTCAGAATCCATAGTCTCTCATGGTTCATCTCCCCCTCCAATTTCCCTCAACCCCTTTCTCCTCTCCATCTCCCCATGTCCTCCGTGTTATTTCTTATGCTCCACAAGTAAGTGAAACCATATGATAATTGATTCTCTCTGCTTGACTTATTTCGCTCAGCATAATCTCTTCCAGTCCTGTCCATGTTGATGCAAAAGTTGGGTATTCATCCTTTCTGATGGAGGCATAATATTCCATTGTATATGTGGACCACATCTTCCTTATCCATTCATCTGTTGAAGGGCATCTTGGTTCTTTCCACAGTTTGGCGACCATGGCCATTGCTGCTATGAACATTGGGGCACAGATGGCCCTTCTTTTCACTACATCTGTATCTTTGGGGTAAATACCCAGTAGTGCAATTGCAGGGTCATAGGGAAGCTCTATGTTTAATTTCTTAAGGAATCCCCACACTGTTTTCCAAAGTGGCTGCACCAACTTGCATTCCCACCAACAGTGTTAGAGGGTTCCCCTTTCTCCATATCCTCTCCAATACTTGTTGTTTACTATCTTGTTGATTTTGGCCATTCTAAGTGGTGTAAGGTGGTATCTCAATGTGGTTTTGATTTGAATCTCACTGACGGGTAGTGATGATGAACATATTTTTATGTGTCTGATAGCCATTTGTATGTCTTCATTGGAGAAATGTCTGTTCATGTCTTCTGCCCATTTTTTGACATGATTATCTGTTTTGTGTGTGTTGAGTTTGAGAAGTTTTTATAGATCCTGCATATCAGCCTTTTGTCTGTACTGTCATTCGCAAATGTCTTCTCCCATTCCGTGGGTTGCGTCCTTGTTTTGTTGACTGTTTCCTTTGCTGTGCAGAAGCTTTGAATCTTGATGAAGTCCCCAAAATTCATTTTCGCTTTTGTTTCCTTTGCCTTTGGAGACGTATCTTGAAATAAGTTGCTGTGGCTGATATTGAAGAGGTTACTGCCTATGTTCTCCTCTAAGATTCTGATGGATTCCTGCCTCACGCTGAGGTCTTTTATCCATTTCGAGTTTATCTTTCTGTATGGTGTAAGAGAGTGGTTGACCAAAGAGGTAAAGGATCTGTTCTCGAGAAACTACAGGACACTCATGAAAGAAATTGAAGAAGACACAGAAAGATGGAAGACCATTCCATGCTCATGGATCCGAAGAATAAACATTGTTAAAGTGTCTATACTGCCTAGAGCAATCTATACTTTTAATGCCATTCTGATCAAAATTCCACTGGCATTTTTCAAAGAACGGGAACTAACAATCCTAAAATTTGTATGGAATCAGAAGAGACCCTGAATTGCTAAGGAAATGTTGAAAAAGAAAAACAAAATGGGCAGCATCATGTTGCCTGATTTCAAGCTTTACTACAAAGCTGTGATCACCAAGACAGCATGGTACTGGCATAAAAACAGGCACATAGACCAGTGGAACAGAGTAGAGAGCCCAGACATGGATTCTCAACTCTGTGGTCAAATAATCTTTGACAAAGCAGGGAAAATATATACAGTGGAAAAAAGACAGTCTCTTCAATAATTGGTGCTGGGAAAAATGGACAGCTATATGTAGAAGAATGAAACTCGACCATTCTCTTACACTATACACAAAGATATACCATTTCTTGACTGGATTATTTGATTTTTGGGTGGTAAGTTTGAGAAGTTCTATATAGATCTTGGATAAAAGCACTTTATCTGTAATGACATTTGCAAATATCTTCTCCCATTATGTGGGTTGCCTCTTTGTTTTTTGACTGTTTCCTTTGTTGTGCAAAAGTTTTTTGACTATGAAGTCCCAAAAGTTCATTTTTTTTTCTGCTTCCCTTGCCTTTAGAGACAGGTCTTGAAAGAAGTTGCTGTGGCCCGAGTTGAAGAGGTCACTTCCTGTGTTCTCCTCTAGGATTTTGATGAATTCCTGTCTCACATTGAGGTCTTTTATCCATTTTGAGTTTATCTTTGTGTATGGTATAAGAGAATGCTCGAGTTTCATTCTTCTGTACATAGCTGTCCAATTTCCCAGCATCATTTATTGAAGAGACTGTCTTTTTTCCACTGGATATTTTTTCTTATTTTGTCAAAGATTAGTTGACCATAGAGTTGAGAGTCCATATCTGGACTCTCTATTCTGTTCCATTGATCTATATGTCTGTTTTTGTTCTAGTACCATGCTGTCTTGTTGACCACAGCAAAAAACAAACCCTTTAGTTATACTTTATCCTCCCACTCCTCCTCTGCAGCCCTAAGGAACATTTCTGTTTCTGTAAATTTCTGAGTCTATAAATTCCTTATTCCAGGCATGCATATGAATGGAACCATATAATATGTGGTCTTTTGTGACGGGCTTCTTTCACATAGTATAATGTTCTTGAGGTGTAAATTGGTCTCTCATTATGGTTTTGTTTCCATTTCCCTGATGCCTAATAAGCTCAATAATCTTTCATGGACTTGTTGACTATTTGTACATTTTCTTTGGTGAAATATCTATTCAGATCCTTTGCTTATTTTTAATTGGGTTACTTATTTTTATTAATGAATTCTAAGTCTTCTTTATTTAACCTGGATATTAATTTTTATTAGACATATAATTTACAAAATTTTCTCCCACTCTGTGAATTGTTTTTTCATTTTGTTGTTAATCAGTGCATAAAAATTTTTAATTTTCTTGAAGTCCAATCTATCTATTTTTTTGGTAGTTGTTGTAGTTGCTGCTAGTGCTTTTGGTTTCATTTCTAATAATTCTTTGTCAAATACAAAATTATGAAGATTTGGTCCTATGTTTTCTTCTAAGATTTGTGTAGTTTTAGTTCTTACATTTAGGTTTTTACTTCAAACTTTATTCGTTTGCTTTAACTATCCAGTTGTCCCAGATTATTTTTTGAAAAGACTATTTTATTTCTCTTTGAATGGTTTTGAAACATTGTCAAAAATTTGTTGATCATAGATGTGTAAGTTTATTTGTGCATTCCCTATTCTATCATATATATATATATATATATATATATATATATATACACACACATATATATGTATATATGTTTCTCCTCATGTCACTACCACATTATTTTGACTACTGTTGCTTTGTATCAAGTCTTAAAACCAGAAAGGGCTTGAGTCCTCCTACTTTACTTTTCCTTTTCAGGATTTTTTAACTATTCTAGGTCCCCTGAAATTCAATATGAATTTTACAATCATCTTGTCTGTTTCTACAAAGAAGTCAACTTGAATTTGGATATAAATTGCATTGAATATGTAGTTCAGTGTGAGGAGTTTTGTCATCTTAAAAATCTAAAGTTTTCCAATCTGAGAATTTTTTTTCATTTTTTTATCTTTAATTTCTTTGAGCAATATTTTATAAATCTCAGTGAATTTCTTTTGTTAAATTTACTCTTATGTGATATATTTTATAATATGATTGCTATTCTAGCAATATTTAGAACCTCTACCACACTGGGTTATTTTTCTTTCTTTTTAATGGTTGGCTTGATTTTTAGTTTCTTAGTAAGTTTGAAGATTATAGTACAATATAGTCTGTATTCATTATACTGTGCATTAGATCTCTACAGCTTATTTACATTGTAAGTTTGTACCCTTAACAACACCAGTTTTGCCACCTCCATCTCCTTATAACCACCATTTTATTCTTTGCTTTTTAAAATAAGTTTGACTTTTTAAGACTTCACATATAAACTATATCATACAATGCTTGCCTTTCTCTGTCTGACTCATCTCATTTAGCATAATGTGCTTGAGTTCCATCCATGTTGTTGCAAATGGCAGAATATCCTTCTTTCTTATGGCTGAATATTCATGTGTGTGTGTGTGAGAGAGAGAGAGAGAGATAGTTTCACATCATTTGTATCCTTCATTGACTGATGGGCATTTAGGCTGTTTCCATATCTTGGCTATCATGAATAATGCTGCAATAAACAGGGGAGTGCATATATCTTCAAAACTCTGTTTTCATTTCTTTTAGGTATATACCCGGGAGTGAAATTGCTACATTATGTGATAGATACATTTCTAATTTTTTGAGGACCCTCTATATTGTTTACCATAGTGGTTTGATCAATTTACATTCTCACCAAGAGTGTATAAGGGTTCCCTTTGTACTACATCCTTGTCTGTACCTGTTGTCCCTTATCTTTTTGATGATAACCTCTCTAACCAGTGTAAGGTGATAGCTCATTGTGATTTTGATTTGCATGTTAAAGTTATTCTTAGGTATTTTATTCTTTTTGATGTTATTTGAATACTATATTATTTTCCCAATTCCACTTTCAGATTGCTCATTAAATTGTACAGAAATAGGAGCGCCTGGATGGCTCGGTGGGTTAAAGTCTCTGCCTTTGGCACAGGTCATGATCCTAGGGTCCTGGGATCAAGCCCTGCCTCGGGTTCTCTGCTCAGTGGGGAGCCTGCTTCCCCTCTTCCTCTGCCTGCTGTTCTGCCTGCTTGTGATCTCTCTCTCTCTGTCAAATAAATAAATAAAATATTAAAAAAAATAAATTGTACAGAAATACAGTGGATTTTTGTATGCTGATCTTGCATGTAATATTGTTGAAATCATTCATCACTTTAATAGTTTTTTACTGTGTATAATGAATTAAATACTGAAAAATTAAGCAAAACTGCCTGAATCAAGTTTGTCAAAACTCTAGAAAATCATCAAAATTTTAAGCAACCAAATGAACACTGAACAAGAAAAGAGCAACTTAGAAAACAACTCAACACAGGCAGGAAGTGAAAGCTAAAGCAGTGTTATAAACAGCACGACTGAGCATTACATGAGTCCCCCAGTACAGTGATAATTTGCAAATACTAGGAAAGTTTTTTTTTTCCTTTCCTTTTCTTTCTTTCTTTCTCTCTTTTTTTGGGGGGTGGCTTCAGATGTTTAGGGAAGTATCATGAGCTGACCACAAGCTAAAGGGACAGGAACTTCAAAGACTACACATGTTAGAGAATGCAGATTTTATTTAAAAAAATTTAGAAGAGTTGTCTTTAGAAGAGTGAGTAAAAAGCAACTAGAAGCCATGGAAAGCATCAAAAACAAATCCTGAAAAGGAAAAAATCATCTGATATCCAGGATTAACACATTATGATATTTAAAATATCAGTTTTTCAGGGACACCTGTGTGGCACAGTTGGTTGAGCAATGGTCTCTTGGTTTTGGCTCAAGTCATGATCTGGGGTTGTGAGTCTGAGCCCTGCAATAGACTTCACTCTCAGTGCAGAATCTGCTTGAGATTCTCTCTCCTTCTCCCTATATCTCTCTCTCTCTCCCCCTCTCCTCTCTCTCGCTCTATCTCTCTCAAATAAATAAACAAATCTTTAAAAAAATCCCAAAATGTCACGTTTTCAACCAAAAAGTATAAATATGCAAAGAAACAATAAAATATAAGGTTCATTCACAGGAGAAATTTACAGAAGTATTCCTTGAGGAAGCACAGCCTTTGGAAATAGTACACAAAGGCATGAAATCAACTGTTAAATAAAATAAAAGGGGGCAAAAAGAATATTTAAAAAAATATGGTCTTTAGTATTCTGGGAATATGGCAGAGTGGGAAGCACCAGGAATATCTCTCCACCTACACAAATATTACACTGGCATAATCTTTTTGATGTATTTATTTTGGAATTATAGAGACTGTTGAAGGCTTACAATTATGAGGGGAAGGTTTTTAAGTTAATTCTGGTTAATTTCAGATTATAGCACAGTAGCAGTTTCCCATCCCCCACCCCAGCAATACAGCAGGTAGTGTGTTCCTAGAGCAGCTGGTATGCTGTATATGTTCCTGGAGAAGCTGGTAGAAAACTAGTGTGGGCAGGATAGGCAAAGAGATCCTGTCCTCCAAGTATCAGGAGTGTGTGCTCTAATTGTTGTTTGATGATTCCAGTTACAGAGGTGCAGACAGATGCAGGCATTCTTGTTGCACTTTTCATTGTTGTAAAGACATTCCTCTCTAACAGAAGTAACTTCCACAGGGATTTAAAAGGATGGCACCTTATGATGAGTGCTGGTGATTCACAGACCTGTACCCCTGGGGATAAAAATATATTATATGTTTATAAAAAATAAAATTAAAAAAAAAAAAAGGATGGCACCTGCCTCTCTCCATTTTTTCTATTTTTCCCCCTTTGGGGAGCCACGCATTAAAGATTAGGACATTAAAAATCACAGCATATATGGGAAAATTATAAAATGACCACACATGCCTAGAGAAAGGCTCAGAAAAGACTTGAGTAGACCTGAGGCCTAAGATTAAGGTCTACTCTACTCAGGTCTACTCAAGCAAACATCAAGGAAAGGAAAGAATCTGATTTTCAGAGTTACCACATTACTAAATTCAAACAGCCAATGTTCAACAAAAGATCGCAAGGCATACCAAGAAACAGGAAATATGGCCCATATAAAGAGAAAAATAAATCAATAGAAACTGTTTCTGAGAAACACCAAATGGCAGATATACCAGAGAAAGGATTTAAAACAACTGCCTCAAAGATGCTCAAAGAGTTAAAGAAAATGTGGAATAAGTCAAGAAAATCATGAATGAACAAAATGGAAATATTAATAAAAATCTAGAAAACATAAAAATAAACCAGAAGAAATTCTGAACCTGAAACTACAATAACTGGAATAAAAATTTACTTCAGGGTTTCAAAAACAGATTTGAGAAGGCAGAAGAAGAAAGAATCAACCAACTTGAAAATAGAAAAATGAAAATCAAACTACAGTGAGACATCACCTTACACCTGTCAGAATGGCTAAAATCAAAAACAAGGAACAGATATTGGCGAGGATGTAGAGAAAGGGTGCCCTGTGGGTGGGTTGCAGCCACTCTGGAAAACAGTATAGAGGTTTCTCAAAAGTTCAAAATTAAACTACCCTATGATACAGCAATTGCACTATTGGGTATATACCTAAAGGAATACAAAAATACAGATTTAAAGGGAATACACGCACCCTGATGTTCATTGCAGCATATCAGCAATAGCCAAATTATGGAAAGTGCTCAAATTTTCATCGACCAATGAATGGATAAAGAATCTGTGATGTGTGGGCGCCTGGGTGGCTCAGTGGGTTAAGCCTCTGCCTTCGGCTCAGGTCGTGATCCCGGCGTGCTGGGATCGAGTCCCGCATCGGACTCTCTGCTCAGCGGGGAGCCTGCTTCCTCCTCTCTCTCTGCCTGCCTCTCTGCCTACTTGTGATCTCTCTCTCTCTGTCCAATAAATAAATAAAATCTTAAAAAAAAAAAAAAGAGTCAGCTGCTTAACTGCCTGAGCCACCCAGATGCCCCATAGCATTAATTCTGATAACATGACCTACAGTTACATTAAATATGATCACTACATTTCATTTTTGGCTAGTTGTATTTGTCATCTGCCAAAAAAAAAAAAAAAAAGAATCTGTGGTGTGTGTGTGTGTGTGTGTGTGACATAAACACAGTAGAATGTTACTCAGTCATCAAAAAGAATGCAATCTTGTCATTTGCAACAATGTGGATGGAACTAAAGGGTATTATGCTAAGTGAAATAAATCAGAGAAAGACAAATACCATATGATCTCACTCATATGTGGAATTTAAGAAACAATACAGATAAATATGTGGGAGGGGGGAAAAGAGAGAAAGGGAAACAAACCATAATAAGAGACTCTTAAAGATAGAGAGCAAACAGGATAAATGGAATGAAGCAGGTTGGAGATGGGGGGAGGGGTATTAAGGAGGGCTCTTTTGTTAAGCAGTGAGTGTTGTATGTAAGTGATGAATCACTGAATTCTACTCCTAAAACCAATATTGCACAACATGTGAACGAACTAGATTTTAAATAAAAATTTGAAGGAAAAAATTAGTCAAAAATCCAGTATTACCATAACTTGAGTTTCTAACTCTAAATGTTGTTTTCTATGTAATTTAACAGACCGATATATTTAAAAGAACTATTAGTTTATGATCCGAGGTAAACCATATATAAAGATGTAATTTCAGTGACATCCACAACCAAAAGTGTGAGAACAGAGATTTAAAGGAGCAGAGTTTTTGTTTGTTATTAAAGTTAAGCTGGAATAAATTTAAATGAGTATTCTAGCACTTGCCAGCTCAGTTGTGGTCCACCTGCTATGTGGTTAGGGTCGGGTGTAGGGCTTTTTCCCCGCCTGCTTATGGCACAAGGTGGACAGACCATGACTTCTGGTGAAACTAGGCTAGAAGGAAGGTATCAAAAATGGTGCCTGGCAGCTCTGTCATTTCCAAGTTAGGATAAGATTGCAAAAATGGCATCCACCAGTGCTTCTGTCCCCAGATGCAGCCCTTGCAGGTTTCTGCCTCTCTGGCAGCCACTTTAAAATTAGTAAGTGGGTGTCCCTCAATTATCGTCTAAATGCTTTTCAGTCTGCTGCATCTGCACTGGATCTCAGGGCAAGCCCTTTAACAGTGATATCTCCATTTCCTATAATTCAATGATTCTCCAAATATTAAGCCCCATTGATCTTCAAAACCAAATGTTTTGGGGGATCATTTTTTCCAATGCCAAACTGTAGGGTGAGGGATATCTTATAGGGGGCACAATTCCTTCACTCTCTGAGAAAGAGTTCCATATTTTGTGGCTCCCTCTTAATTGTGGGGTAACTGCATCTCTGTGAGGACTCAAGCAAGGCTGTGTCTCTGCCTCTCCTACACTCTTCAATGTGTCTCTTTTGTTGTGGAGTCACTATTCATGTGAATGGAGTCACATTCATTCACACTTCTCAGGTCCTTTTCAGAAGAAAATTACTCCATATGTAACTGAGATCTTATTGTGTCCATGGGAGAGGGTGAGGTCAGGGTTTTAATATACCATCATGTTGAACCCCCTCCATCCAGCAATTTTGTATTAGAGTGTAGATATTGAGAATTTTACATTACTTGATACTGAATTTTATTATTTTTAAAATATACTTGTAGTCTTTGTCCTAGAACACAATTACATTGCTTGGAATCAGTTTGGGTTTATTGATATTTTCACTTAAGTTAAGGTGGATCCAGAATATCTTCAGTGTTTAGGACTGAAGTGAGCCTTTTAGAATCGATATTCTTCTGAGAGCTTCGTTTGGTGCCGACATGTGAGCAGTTCTCTGGCTGGTAGGAGCACTGCATTTGCTCTGAGGATTGCTCCCCTACTCTTTCCATTGGTGTAGCCCAGCATGGCTAGTTTTCTCACATGTATGTGCAGATCACTATGAAGGCAGACTTGAGGAGGTGTGTTTACTTTCTGGCATTTGGCTTTACAAATTCCAATTGTTTAAGTCCTTATTCATCCATCATGGCCAAAAATGGAACTCTCTAAAACATGGTTCTACCATACAGAGGAATATTGCATGGTTCCATAAAAAGAAGGAGGATGCTCTTCAGTGGGAATATTGAACAATCTCCAAGGTCTGCTATTAAGTGTAAAAGAGCAAGTTTCATGAATTGACCAAAGAAGGAAAATGGGAATGTAGTTTCATATTTTCTTGTATTTACAAAAAAAAAAAAATGTCCAGGATGTTTATAAAAAACTTACCAAATGTGGGTAAATCTGGGTGTGTAGGTGGGAAAATGTATTGAGGCAAGGTAAAGTATGAATTTCCACTTTATGCCATTTGGCATTGTTTTGATTCTTTGATACCTATAAATGCATTATGAAGTCAGAATTCTTTTAAAATCAATAATGTTGGTTATCATATGGAAAAGAGTGAAAGTGACTTTTTTATATCACACCACTCTAAAAATCAATTCCAGGTAGAATATAAGGAGCGTCTGGGTGGCTCAGTTGTTCAGTGTCTGCCTTCTGCTTGGCTCAGGTCATGATCCTGGGGTTGGGGGATTGAGACCCCTTTGGGCTCCCTGCTCAGTGGGAGGCCTGGTTCTCCCTCTCCCACTTCTCCTGCCTGTGTTCCTTCTCTTGCTGTGTCTCTCTCTGCCAAATACAAATAATATCATTTTTAAGAATCAATAAATATGAAAGACAAATTTATAAAAATTTTAGAAGATTATAGAGGAAAATATCTTTCCAAGCTTATAACAGAGACAGATTTATTATAAAAAACAAAAATGCACAAATAGTAAATTAAACACCTGATAAATTAGATCATGATAAAATTTAATATTAACTTAACCTATTTAATTATGTTGATCGAAAGAATAGAAAATGAGGGAGAAAAAACTGGGAGAAAATTATTTTTATTACTAATAAAGAGTTTGTGAATAGAATATACAAAGAACTCCTATGAATTTACAATAAAAGACAAACAACTCCATAGAAAAATGGGTGAAAGTCTTGAATAATCACATAAAGAGGAAGTAACATGAATAGTCCATAATCTTATGAAAAGATATTTCACTTGGTTGGTAGCTAGGCATGGCAAATTATGACCACAGTGACATTTCATTCCACTCCCACCAGACTGGCAAGATTAGTCAACTGTAACTGAGATTAGTGAGGATTTGCAGGGTTGCCAATGCTGTTTGTGAAGGTGTAAATTGTTGGAAACATTTGGAAAAGGTCTGAAATAACTTAGTAGACTTAGCATACTTATACCCTATGAGCTGGCAACTCTATTCCCAGATACGTACCCTTGAAAAATTGTGGCCCATGTATACTAAAAAAGGAAATTTCAACTTTTAACTTTTGTGGCCCTCCTGCTGGAATCCCAGGGAAGCTATACTTAAATATTTACCAATGTCAAAATGACTTCACAAAACCTCAAAACGGGTTCTATTTCTGCCCTGAGCACACACAGTATGTCCACTTTGGTAAAAAAAATAAATAAATAAATACATAACCGAAAGGAGCATTCCAAACATAAAGATCAGGGAAAAAAAGACTTCCAGGCATTTTAGTGGTTGTCCCAGGAGCTCCGACATACCTTGGCATCGCACTGCTACTATAGTTCCAGTGTGCTTCTCTATGCTATGTGCTCAGCACCCCATCCTGGGTCCCACTTGCTCACCACTCACCTTCAGCCTTATTTCAGGCACTTCAAAGGGGACCACCTGATTCTCACTTCAGGTAACCTTTTTTTTCTCTTTCCCTTCTATATGCAGCAGAAACTTCACTACTTCTTTTTTTTTTTTTTTAAGATTTTATTTTTTTTTTTAATTTTATTTGACAGATAGACATCACAAGTAGGCAGAGAGGCAGGCAGAGAGAGAGAGAGGGGAGGAAGCAGGCTCCCCGCCGAGCAGAGAGCCCGATGCGGGGCTCAATCCCAGGACCCTGGGATCATGACCTGAGCCGAAGGCAGAGGCTTTAATCCACTGAGCCACCCAGGCGCCCCGAAACTTCACTACTTCTTAGAGTTAAGCTGCTTTGGCCCAGGCTGCAAGCCAGACCAAAACATGTGCTTTGCTAGAGAAAGGAGACTCCTGTCACATTGTTCCTATCCCAACAAGAGTTAGGCCCCAACCAACCATTTTCTTCTTTTTTTTTTCCATTGTATACCAGAAACTCATTTTTTTCCCTCTCAACTTTTCACCAACCACCTTCCCCAGAGTTTAGTCAATGAGTTTTCATTGTCTAGTTTTCTTTGAAACTTTCTGTATGAACACATACTAAAGAATGAAAAGGGAAGTTTTAGAAAGAGTTATCAATATGCAGGAAGGAGAACATTGGCCTATGGGCAAGACATTTTCAATACTGATGACCTAAGTAGTGCATTAGTCTGCTACAGCTGCCATGACAAAGTTCCACAAACTGGGTGGCTTCTTAACAGAAATGTACTGTCTCACAGCTCTGGAGGCCAGGTGTTGGTAGGGCTTGCTCCTTCTATGGCTGTAAAGGAGAGTCTGTTCCAAGCATCTTCCTTGAGCTTGTAGCTGACCATCTTTTCTTCATGTCTTTTCACATTGTCTTCCCTGTAAATATATCTCTGTGTCCAAATTCCTCCCTTTTTATGAGGATATCAGACATATTACTTATGAATATGAGTGGACTATGAATATGAATGGAATTGGATTGAATAACTTGATTTTTTTTAATTTTTTTTAATTTTTTATTAGCCCCAGGAGTACAGGTCTGTGAATCGCCAGGTTTACACACTTCACAACACTCACCATAGCACATATGTCCCACAATGTCCATAACCCAACCACCCTCTCCCTAGCCCCCTCCCCCCAGCAACCCTCAGTTTGTTTTGTGAGATTAAGAGTCTCTTATGGATTGTCTCCCTCCTGATCCTATCATGATCCATCTATTCCTTTCCTACCCCCCACACCCCCCATGTTGCCTCTCAACTTCCTCATATCAGGGAGATCATATGATAATTGTCCTTCTCTGATTGACTTATTTCACTAAGCATAATACCCTCTAGTTCCATC
>NW_019154132.1:1037839-1050445 GCF_002288905.1 Enhydra lutris kenyoni
GCCTATACCCAGCATGAGAAGAGAAATGATAAAGATCAGAGCAGAAACCAATGAAATAGAAACCAAAAAAACAAAACAAAAAAAAAAACCAAAAACCAAAATCAAAACAAAACAAAACAAAACAAAACAGTAGAACAAATCAATGAAACTAGGAGCTGATTCTTTGAAAGAACTAAGGGATTGATAAGCCCCTGGCCAGACTTATCAAAAAGAAAAGAGAAAGGACCCAAATAAAGAAAGTCATGAATGAAAGGAGAGATCCCAACCAACACTAAAGAAATACAAACAATTATAAGAACATATTATGAGCAACTATATGCCAGCAAATTTGACAATCTGGAAGAAATGGATGCATTCCTAGACACACACACACACACACACACACACACACACACACACACATACACACAAATCAGGATAAACATGATAAAGGGATGGAATATGACTGTAAAGATGAAAATTTAAAAAGAAATTCTTAAAAAGGAGTTGATAAGTTGGTTGGGGAAAAGAAGGAAAACTAAGTAGAGAGAATTTGCTCTGGCTGGAGACTAGAACAAAGCCCTGTGCTATATTTAGGGTATATTTTGATGTATTAGAAGAAGTCATATGCCAAAATTTTTTAGAGGAAAAAACCCTATATGTATACAAAAAAAAAAAGTTAAATACAATGAAGGATAAAATATGAGTATAATAACAAAGATTTTAAAAAGTTTTTTTTTTTAAATGAAGGTATTGTTAAGATAAACTAGTTTAAAAGTGTTAAAAGAGGAAAGAGTAAAAGTTAAAAAGAAAAAAGTAAAATAAAAAAAAATTAACTGCAAGACTAAAGAATCATGGAGAGAAAGCCATGAATTCCATGCTTTGCTTTTTCCTCCTCTGGAATTCTTCTGTTCTCCTTGATAAGTGTGCTTGATCTGGGCAGGATTTTTTGCTGATCTTCTGGGGGAGGGGCCTGTTGTAGTGATTCTCAAGTGTCTTTGCCTGAGGCAGAATTGTACCACCCTTGCCAGGGCCTGGGCTAAGTAATCTGCTCAGGTTCACTCTTGGGAGCTTTTGTTCCCTGAACACTTTCTGTAGAGTTCCGGAGGATGGGAATGAAAATGGCAGTCTCCCAGTCTCTGGCCTGGAGGAGCAGAGAGCTCAGAGCCGCACTCCTCAGTGTGTCCTCAGAGAAAAGCCATCAATCCCTCCTGTTTCCCTGGTTTCTGGCAGTTGTCTGGGCTTACCTGGCCTGTGACCAAGCATCTCTCTCTGACACACAGCCCCACATGGAATATCCAAACCCAGCAAATTACTGTTGCTCTTTCAGGGAATTGTCCCCAGATCTGCCACTTGTGGAGTCCCTGCTCAAAGAGTAGTGGTCTGACTGTGCCACGGATCACAGTTTAAGGTAACCCTGAGCTAAGAGCTCACTCCTCAACTCCATCTCTGTAGCCAGCTTCCCTTCTCTAATACCTGTGGGGTCTGCAATACTCAGACACCCCTGATACCTCAGTGACCCCGTGGGACCTGAGACCATGCTGTCCCCATGAGGGCTCCAGCCCTGCTTAATCTCTGGAGTGATGTCCCTCAGTGGAGCAGATTTTTAAAAGTTCAGGTTTTGTGCTCTGTTGCTCCACTGCTTGCTGGGAGCCGGCCCCTCCCCATGTTCTATCTTCCCGTTGTTTTGGATTCAATTCTCTGCAGGTCCTACGTTTCAGAAAGTGGTCGATTTTGTCTCTAGAATTGCTGCTCTTCTTCTCTTTGATCTCCTATTGGATTTGTTTGGAATGGTTTAATAAGCTATCTAGCTGATCTCGTGCTACCTGATGTCATCTCAGCCTGGTACTCCTCTGCCATCTTGTCTCCTCCAAATAACTTATTTCTGTAAACACTTATTTCCTCCAAATAAGGTCACATTCTGAGATATTAGGGGTAGGATTCCAACATTTCTTATGGATAGGATAAACATACAAACATCACAAAAAAAGCAAGAGATAAAAAACAAAAAAAAATCATTAACTGTGCCACTCAGGTGCCCCACTTTTACCTTTTTAAAATTTTACTTAGTTAACATGAAGTGCAGTATTGATTTCTGGAGTAGAATTCAGTGATTTATCACTTATATACAAATGGGGTTTTAGAAGGGAGTGGGTGGGGGGGTGAGTGAGCCTGGTGGTGGGTACTAAGGAGGGCATGTATCGCATGGAGCACTGGGTGTGTTACATAAACAATGAATTTTGGAACACTGAAAAAAAAAAAATTTAAAAAGGAGAAAAAAAATCTAAAAACTTCTACTAATTTTTAGAAAGAGCTGTATATTTTAACCTACTAATGGGTTTTCCTGGGTGTGCCTCTATTGTCCTTCATTTATAATTGGCTTTGGGATACAATTTAAAGAGATGCACTCATAACCCCCTACATACATAGAATGTCCAGTCCTGCCACAGCCTCTTGCAGGCTTGTCATTGTGGCTGTTGGCTCTTTCTGTGGCCATAAATCAGTAGTGGGAGACATCTAGGTCATTACAGGCCACCTAGACAGGTGACAGGTTTCATACAGATGAGTAAAAGGTAGTTCCTTTGGTGCTTCCTGGGACAAACCTGAAATGTGAAGAAGAAACAAATGACTCTACTTCTAGTCCACAAGTATTTGCAAACATGGTGAAAGTGTCAAGACTGGGTGGAAGTTAAGAATTCCGTAGATCTTGAACAATTCATATGGGGCAGTCATGGTTTTTTCAACTGTAAGATTTTCTCAGTTTCTTATAGTTTATATTTTTTGTAAAGGGGAAACCTGAGAGAAGTTTTGATGGCCCCTTTAGTGAAGTCCTAACCCTAAGCTGGGAAATAGAAAAATATGATCCCCTAAGGGAGGGCACTGCTTATGCCTGAGCTATCCATTTCTATGCCCAGCTGAGTCAGAAACATTTGTTACCACGACTTTTTGAAGTATGTTTAGAGTAAAGTTGTACTGAATGTCCTTTTGTGCTGTGTTTTCTGGGCTGACTTATACTGTTTTCTGGGAAGCTGTCCACTGATAATAGAATTGCTTTACGTAAATGATCAAAGAAACCATCTTTAATTGTACCATCTTTATTTCTGAGCAGCAATACTAAGCCTTCCAGACCCAGCTATTGTGTGAAACTATAAATAGTACCCTATCCCTTTGTTCACCTTGCTCTTAATTCTGATCTTATTTACTTTTCAGAAACAAGCACTTGACAATAACGGCCAGAATTCTGTGCTGCTTATATTGGTAGAAAATCCTTTTATTTTAGTATGTATGGGTCTCTAGGTTTGCCTCTTTACTGAAATGTTAATGTTTTTCAAGAACATTTAATGTTTTTAGAGCTCAAGAGGGGAAAAGCTGAGAGTAAAAATGCCCCTGGAAGGAACTGTGTGGCAGGCACAATGATTACTAGGGTCCATAACATGGTTTCACCTTAAACTTCTGGTTTTATACATAAGGTATACACAGATGCATAACTTCATGCCCTCATCATTGGTCTTATAAATTTCTGTGACACTGTATTGTTGTCTGAAAATATTTTTTATCAATCACTGCTCCAAATAAGTCTTTGTAACAATTGGGCAAGTTTGTCTTTACCTGGGGAATACATGTTAAACTCATTATTCATGTGCTCTCTGCTAATATTGGTAGAAAATCCTTTTGTTTTAGTATATATGGGTCTCTAGGATTGCCCCTGCCAATCTTGCTCTCATCCTTTTAAAAAGAAAACAAACAAGCAAACAAACAAAAAGCCTGCTACTAAATTTTTAAAAGAGCTGTGTGATATTTTAACCTACTTCCCTGCCCCCACCTTTCATTTAGAAAATGTACTATTTTTTTTCAAGATTATTTATTTTATAAAGAAGAAGAGACAGCATGAGGAAGAAAGGGAGGTGGAGATAGAATCTCAAGCAGATTCTGTGCTGAGTGCAGACCGTGATGCAGGGCTCAGTCATAGGACCCTGATCACCACCTGAGCAGAAACCAAGAGTCAGAGGCTTAAGTGACTGTGCCACCCATAACCACCCATTTTTACCTTTTTTTTTTTTCTTAAGTAAATTTTACTTAGTTAACATATGGTGCAATATTGGTTTCTGGAGTAGAATTCAGTGATTCATCACTTACACACAACACCCAGTGCTCATCACAAGTGCCTTCCTTAATACTCTTTACTCATCTAGCCCATTTTCCCCCACCCACATCTCTCCAACAATCTTCAGTTTGTTCTTTATCATTAAGAGTCTCTTCTGGTTTTTTTCCTCTCTCCTTTCCACCCCCCTTCCCATATGTTTATCTGTTTTCTAAAAAATGTATTATTTTTATTGCAAGTCTCTCTCAGTAGCATTATATCTGTGCTGTTCCAAGGTACAGTGACATTGGAATAGACACAAAGTTATGATGACAAAGTTTCCACTCTGTGAGTTCAATGTGGTTAGATCATTTGTGGGACCAATCTACATAATCAGTTGACCCCCTTCAGATGAGTCTAACTCCTTTTTCTGAATCACTGTGAGGACCTTTTCTGGGTCTGCACCTCTCATATTATCAGGAACAACATGAAGGGAGGAAGGCCCAAATCTGTGTTTTCATAGCCTCCCATCCACCTCTGGCGATTTGATCTCTCCATTCTAGCTAGATATGTATCTGTGAGTCTCTCTCTTGACAAAGCAATCAGTAGGTTCTTTCAAGTCTTATCTGATTCTGGGCCCATTCTATAAAGTTCTATCAGGGGAGAAATCCCAAAATAATTCCTCAAAACAAAAAACCAACAACAACCTTCTTAAACAAAAGATAAATATATGCCAGTTGCATTAGTGTGGGGGATAAGAAAAGTGAAATAGGGGGAAGAGGATCAAGGTCCCTGGATAATCACTCTGCAGAGTTACAGACCTATATCCTACCTGAATGTCAAATGGGACCCACATTAGCTAAGTACTTATGAATTACTTATTTACTCTTCTTAAGTAATAGGCCCAATGTTACTAAGAATACCTCACATGGCCGTTCAGATTCTTTGTTGCCCTACAATTTGGTTGTGCCAAAAAACTGATTTAAAAAAACTAGGCTACTGGAGGTTAAGGGTACTTTTGTCAAATAGCTGACATTGCTTCATTTACTATACTGGATAGGACCCTACTCTGTGTTCATGGTGGGGAGGAAGCTTTGGGAAGGACTGCCATGGCTTCCCTAATATTCTTGTGTTCAGGGATCAGTTGAAGCTTTGAAAACATACAGATTTCTTCTGAGGTCAAAATTAGCAGCATCAAAACCTTCTGAGGTGATCTCTACTGCTGTTTTCAAAAGATTAGAAAGGAAAGATTTTGTCTTCATATAAGGTTTCTAGTCATTTGGTTCCAGACCAATGATGCTTGCATAAGCATCTGAGATTTAGCTGGCTCCCACCTCACTCAGAATCTTTTGATGTTTACCACGACCCCCACTAACCATGGCATGGCATGCACTAGCCTAAACTCCACAATGAAACCCAAACAAGCAGTGATTGGGTCTAGAGACCAGAATGTTGGGCCAAGATTCTAAAAAGAAAACTGTGTTCTCAATAATCCGTGTTACTAAATAAGCTTCATCTATAAAAGAGGGCAGTGAAACTTGAAACCCAGCTGCTCAGACACATGTTTGCAACTGTGGCCTCTAGGCTCAAATAATTTTCAGAACAGTATGTATTTTACCTTATGTTGATAGTTATTTAAGTTCAACTCCTAAGAATTACATAAGACAATTGTTCTATAGCCGACAATTATTATTTCCAAGTTTATGACAAATTATGTCTCACATCATCCACATTAGTGAACTCGGTCTCTAAAATATGGAAAAATGTAGTGAATATCTCCCCTTTGTTCCAGGCACAATTTTCAGCCAGGAAGTAAATACATGCTCTGAGTTAAAATCAAATCTTGTATAGGATATAAAACAATCTGATCTTCTCACTTCTTTTTTTCCTATGTACCTTAATTTCATTTAAAAATGTATGTTGTTTGAGAAAAATGCATTCTAGATACATATTCTTAACTTGCATATTCTTTTGGATTAGAGAAGTGACATATAGTTTCTGGGATAACCTGGAAGAATGGGGCTTTTGAGCAAAACTCAAGCATTACATCTGGAAGTCACAAATTAAACCCAGTACATGATGCTTCATGCTGAAAAATACTGAAAGAAAACAAAGGCTTTTCCTTGCCCCTTTGCATATCAGCTTAAAACATGGACAAAGAAAGATCCAAGAATTGGGAAGGACAAATTAAGAAGAAAAACACTGGGGCTGGAAGAATGGTCAACCATCTTCTCCAAAACTTTAGTTACCCCTTCTGTGAGCCAGTGGACACCCACCAATTCACCCTTTTCCTCCTCACCTTAAGCTTTTGCTTAGAAGGTAAAGTTTTCTTTAAAACAATGCCTCCATGCCAAAAGGAGCAACTAGGAGATTAGAAATACTACAAGCACATATTTATTTGTTATGATCATAATATATATTTGGTATTTTTCTCTCTGCTACCGACCAAGACTAGTGTGTAAAGCGCCTTAGACTCTGTAAGAGAAAATAGTATTTTAAAAAATTTACTAGGCACCAAAAGGATTATATTATCATATTATATCAAAAGCTTATTTAGGTTCTATAGTTTTTGTCTGGATTTAATTTTTTTTAACATTTAATTTTGAAAGTTTTTCAGGTTTCCAAAATTTGCAAAAATAAGATGAGAAAGTGTCATATATTCTTCATCCAGCTTCCCCAAACATTAAGACCTTATATAACCATAGCACAATGATCAAAGTAAGCAAATCAGCAATGATACAACATCATATCTAATCTAAAACTTTAGTCTCATTTTGCCCTTTTTTCTGGTCCAAGATCCAGTCCAGGATAACACACTGCCTTTAGATGTTATGTCTGCTCAGTCTCCTCTAGTCTAGGACAGTTTCTCAGTTTCTTTGTCTTTCATGACAAGAACACTTCTGATGTTATGTTTTAGAATGTTCCTTGGGTTAGATTTATCTTCTGATTTGTGAGTTATCTCAGGAGAAGTTATGGTTCTAAGAATTGACATTTCCAGATGACACGCCTACAGAGTAAGCCCGGTACCTCCAGGATGTGGCCTTGGAGTGTAATTGCATGTGGCCAGCTGCTTCTTGTTTTGTGCTTGGGGTACAGAAGAGCAAGAGGAGATGCTACAGATCACCTGCCCCATCTCTTCCACCCAGTCTTCCTTCCCATTGGTCTCCTTCTCTCTCAGCATGTAAACTTGTTTCAAACTCCCACTCAAGGATGGCTCCTTCCTGGTCCTTCTAGCCACAAATCCCATTATTTTCCTTTCTTTCAAGGTTAAACTTATTAAAGAAAAGCAGTGTATATTTGCAGCCCTCAGCTCTGCACCTTCCATTCATACTTTGACCGGTTCCTTAGTTGTCCTATCTGGAGGCACCTTGATTCATTCACATGTTCATACCATTTCTTAGTGCTCCCTCCCTCTGCTCTATCTTGGTGACAGAGCCTTCTCTGGGATCCTCCTGTCTTGGAGGTTTCTTCACATCTTCCTTAGGCTCCTTTTCTCTGCCTCATCTTAAAATATTAATCCCTGGGAAAGGTGCTCCTTCTCTGCTCTATGTATGTTCTTCTAGGGGTTGGAATTACTTCAGCCTTTCCCACAAAGAGGAATTCTTGTAAGAACTCTCACAGATCTCTCCTAACTTACTGTTCCTTTGGAAGGGAAACATCTCTAATAATGAGGTCTCTTCATATGAGTAACACAACCCTACTGGACCCGCCTCTGCTCCTCTTCCTTCTCCCAACAAGGCAAGTGTGGGAACCCCCACCCAAGAATACTTGAGTGACGGAAGCTGAGAGTATGCTACAGAAAAGATTATTGCCACTGGCATGCCAGCATGGTACCCAGGAAGGGGACCCTTACACTCCAATCCCGTTTCACTGGAGAGGTTGGTCCTGGTGCATCTGGCTGGCCATTCATAACACTGATGCATGTACCCTCATGTGACTACTGATCCCTGGCTTGATGGTCACTGGTTAGAGTTCAGAATGCAGCACAGCTCCAAACACCCAGAGTTCCTTCCCTCTAAACCCTCCTTTTATTCTATAACAGAGCTCTTCACCAAGGATCTTAACCAGGATCCTGACTTAACTTTATGGAGCAGCTGAGTGCTGAGAAAGATCCAGGTGCTCTCTGGAGCTCCAGATCTGTAATTTCAACTCCAGGGCAGATAGATCTACAGGAATGTCCCACAGGGTTCTCACACTCAACCTGTACAAAGCCAAATTTATTGTGTAGAGTTCTTCTGTTCACAAGTGAGTAAAACACAAGTCTATCAACTAGGGAGAGAATAAAAATATTTTGCAAAGACATCTAGGCTTCTGCTTAACTGTTGGAGAGGTTGGGGTTAGGCCTCTTAAGCACAGTTAGGAATCTCTCTCTCACACCCTCCCTCTCCACGGCCTCCCTTCCACTTTTTCCTGTGTGTTGGCTTCATGTTCTTTTGTTTCATACCAACGCCTCAAGAAAGTGAGGGGAACACGCAAAGCTGAGGCTGGATTGACTCTCTTCCCTATTTCTGGCTTCAAAGAATTCCAGGAGGAACTCTGCTCTAGAGATGAACAATGACCCAAGCCAAGGTCAATCAGTTATAAGCAAAGGAACAGAGTAGTGGGCACAGATGTTGTTGAGACCAGCTCTGCACTTCAGAGGAGTTTCTGTCATCCAGAAAACCAGTTCATGGGTGCCAACTACACAAGTCATCATCTTTATTTTCAAACCTGATACCAAATTGTGGTGGGTTTAATATTGTCTATAAGCTAATAAATGCAAAATTCATAGCTTCATCTCTATCTACCAAAATGACCTCTCTTTAGATCTCTTATAGGCACTTCAGCACTTAGAGGTAGAAAATTGACCCACTGAATTCTCCCATCTCCATATCTGTCATCAAGTTTTGTGAGTTTTACCTCCAAAAGGCACCCAAAACCCTTCACTTCTCTCCAAGCCCACCCTAACCCATCACATAGTTTAAGTCATCACCACCCCTATTCTTGACGAATTCAATGACCTTTTCAATTGTCTTGCTGGGTTCATTCTTGTTTTACTACAATCCATCCCCCACACAGCTGTTAATGATACTTTTGAAGTATATAAATCAAATAGCTTCTCATCATGCTTAAGGGAAGATCCAGCTCCCTACCAAAGACTACAGACTCCTATGGTGATCAAGATTCTGTCTGCTTCTTGGACTCCCTCACTCCCCTGCATACTGAAAGAGCCTCACATACCCCCACCCACCAAGCCCACAGTGTTCCAGCCACACTGGCTTTGTGCCTGTTCTTGCCAAGCTAGTTTCCAATCTTTGCATCTTTCTTTCTGCTGCCATGCTTTCCTTGGGTCTTTTTCACCTCCATGATTCAGCATTAGTTACTTTTTATATGTCACCATCTATTTTTGTTTATAACAGTTATTTCTAACAGGAATTAACTTTTTCAACATTTGTTTACATGTTTTCTGTCTCACTATTGCTTTGATATTTGGAATGAAAATATAGATAAAAGAAAAAAAGAGAGGGGAATAGCCAAGGAAGAGAAAGTAAAGTGAAGGAGGTCCCAGAAAGGGTTTTCATTGTTTGTTTACTATTTTTTTTAATTTTTAATTTTTATTAACATATAATGTATTATTAGTCCCAGGGGTACAGGTCTGTGAATCGCCAGGTTTACACACTTCACAGCACTCACCATAGCACATACCCTCCCCAATGACCATAAACCAAACACCTTCTCCCTACCCCACTTCCCCCAGCAACACTCAGTTTATCTTGTGAGATAAAGAGTCTCTTATGGATTGTCTCCCTCCTGATCCCATCATGATTCATTTATTCCTTTCCTACCCCCCAAACCCTCCACGTTGCCTATCAGCTTTCTCATATCAGGGAGATCATATGATAACTGTCTTTCTCTGATTGACTTATTTCGCTCAGCATAATACCCTCTATTTCCATCCATGTGGTTGCAAAAGGCAAGATTTCATTTCTTTGTATGGCTGCATAGTATTCCATTGTATATATATATATACCACCTCTTCTTTATCCATTCATATGTTGATGGACACCTAGGTTCTTGCCATAGTTTAGCTATTGTGAACATTGCTGCTATAAACATTCGGGTGCACGTGCCCCTTCAGATCATTACATTTGAATCTTTAGGGTAAATACCCAGTAGTCCCAATGCTGGGTTGTAGGATAGCTCTATTTTCAACTTTTTGAGGAACCTCCACACTGTTTTCCAGAGTGGTTTCTCCAGCTTGCATTCCCACCAAAAGCATAGGAGGGTTCCCCTTTCTCCGCATCCTGGCCAGCACCTGTCCTTTCCTGACTTGTTAATTTTAGCCATTCTGACTGGTGTGAGGTGGTATCTCATTGTGGTTTTGATTTGTATTTCCCTGATGCCGAGTGATGTGGAGCACTTTTTTATGTGTCTTTTGGCCATCTGGATGTCTTCTTTGCAGAAATGTCTCTTCATGTCCTCTGCCCATTTCTTGATTGGATTATTTGTTCTTTGGGTGTTGAGTTTGATAAGTTCTTTATAGATTTTGGATACTAGCCCTTTATCTGTTATGTCATTTGCAGATATCTTCTCCCATTCTGTCAGTTGTCTTTTGGTTTTGTTGACTGCATCCTTTGTTGTGCAAAAGCTTTTGATCTTGATGAAGTCCCAATAGCTCATTTTTGCCCTTGCTTCCCTTGCCTTTGGTGATGTTTCTAGGAAGAAGTTGCTGTGGCTGAGGACGAAGAGGTTGTTGCCTGTGTTCTCCTCAAGGATTTTGATGGATTCCTTTCTCACATTGAGGTCCTTTATCCATTTTGAGTCTATTTTTGTGTGCGGTGTAAGGAAATGATCCAGTTTCATTTTTCTGCATGGGGCTGTCCAATTTTCCCAACACCATTTGTTGAAGAGACTTTTTTTTTTTTTTTCCATCGGACATTCTTTCCTGCTTTGTCAAAGATTGGTTGACCATAAAGTTGAGGGTCTGTTTCTGGGCTTTCTATTCTGTTCCATTGATCTATGTATCTGTTTTTGTGCCAGTACCACACTGTCTGATGGTGACAGTTTTGTAATAGAGCTTAAAGTCTGGAATTGTGATGCCACCAACTTTGACTTTCTTTTTCAATATTTCTCTGGCTATTGGAGGTCTTTTCTGGTTCCATATATATTTTAGGATTATGTGCTCCATTTCTTGAAAAAAAAAAAAAAGGATGGTATTTTGATGGGGATTGCATTAGGTAGCTTCAGGTAGCATAGACATTTTCACAATATTTGTTCTTCCAATCCATGAGAATGGAACAGTTTTCCATTTCTTTGTATCTTCCTCAATTTCTTTCATGAGTACTTTATAGTTTTCTGAGTACAGATACTTTGCCTCTTTGGTTAGGTTTGTTCCTAGGTATCTTATGGTTTGCGGTGCAATTGTAAATGGGACTGAGTCCTTAATTTCTCTTTCTTCTGTCTTGCTGTTGGTGTATAGAATTGCAACTGATTTCTGTGCATTGATTTTATTTCCTGACACTTTACTGAATTCCTATACAAGTTCTAGCAGTTTTGGAGTGGAGTCTTTTGGGTTTCCATATAAAGTATCATATCATCAGCAAAGAGTGAGAGTTTGACTTCTTCTTTGCTGATTTGGATGCTTTTAGTTTCTTTTTGTTGTCTGATTGCTGAGCCTAGGACTTTTACTACTATGTCGAATAGCAGTGGTGATAATGGACATCCCTGCTCTGGTCCTGACCTTAGTGGAAAAGTTCTCAGTTTTTCTCCATTGAGAATGATATTCACTGTGGGTTTTTCATAGATGGCTTCCATGATTTTGGGGTATGTACCCTCTATCCCTACACATTGAAGAGTTTTGATCAAGAAGCGATGCTGTACTTCATCAAATGCTTTTTCAGCATTTATTGAGAGTATCACATGGTTCTTATTCTTTCTTTTATTAATGTATTGTATCACATTGATTAATTTGCGGATATTGAACCAAACTTGCAGGCCAGGAATAAATCCCACTTGGTCGAGGTGAATAATTCTTTTAATGTACTGTTGGATCCTATTGGCTAGTATTTTGGTAAGAATTTTTGCATCTGTTTTCATCAAGGATATTGGTCTGTAATTCCCTTTTTTGATGGGGTCTTTGTCTGGTTTTGAGATCAGGGTAATGCTGGCTTCATAAAATGAGTTTGGAAGTTTTCCTTCCATTTCTATTTTTTGGAAGAGTTTCAGGAAAATAGGAATTAATTTTTCTTTAAATGTTTTGTAGAACTCCCCTGGGAAGCTGTCTGGCCCTGGGCTCTTGCTTGTTTGGAGATTTTTGATGACTGCTTCAATCTCCTTACGGGTTATGGGTCTGTTCAGGTTTTCTGTTTCTTCCTGGTTCAGTTGTGGTAGTTTATATGTCTCTAGGAATGCATCCATTTCTTCCAGATTGTCAAATTTGCTGGCATATAGTTGCTCATAATATGTTCTTATAATGTTTGTATTTCTTTGGTGTTGGTTGGGATCTCTCCTCTTTCATTCATGATTTTCTTTATTTGGGTCCTTTCTCTTTTCTTTTTGATAAGTCT
>NW_019154132.1:1050845-1075639 GCF_002288905.1 Enhydra lutris kenyoni
ATGATTTTCTTTATTTGGGTCCTTTCTCTTTTCTTTTTGATAAGTCTGGCCAGGGGTTTATCAATCTTATTGATTCTTTCAAAAAATCAGATCCTAGTTTCATTGATTTGTTCTACTGTTTTTTTTTTTTCATTTGTTTGTTTCTATTTCATTGATTTCTGCTCTGATCTTTATCATTTCTCTTCTCATGCTGGGTATAGGCTTTCTTTGTTGTTCTTTTTCTAGCTCCTTTAGGTGTAGGGTTAAGTTTTGTATTTGAGACCTTTCTTGTTTCTTGAGAAAATTTTGTATTGCTATATATTTTCCTCTCTGGACTGCCTTTGCTGTGTCCCACAGATTTTGAACAGTTGTGTTTTCATTTTCATTTGTTTCCATGAATTTTTTCAATTCTTCTTTAATTTCCTGGTTGACCCATTCATTATTTAGTAGGATGCTCTTTAGCCTCCATGTATTTGGGTTCTTTCCAAATTTCCTCTTGTGATTGAGTTCTAGTTTCAGAGCATTGTGGTCTGAAAATATGCAGGGAATGATCCCAATCTTTTGATACTGGTTGAGACCTGATTTGTGATGCAGGATGTGATCTCTTCCGGAGAATGTCTAGGTGCACTAGAGAAGAATGTGTATTCTGTTTCTATGGGATGGAATATTCTGAATATATCTGTTATGTCCCTCTGGTCCTTTATTTCCTTGTTGGTCTTTTGTTTGGATGATCTGTCCATTTCAGTGAGGGGGTGTTAAAGTCTCCTACTATTATTGCATTATTGTCAATGTGTTTCTTGATTTTGTTATTAATTGGTTTATATAGTTGGCTGCTTCCGTGTTAGAGGCATAGATATTTAAAATGGTTAGATCTTCTTGTTGGACAGACCCTTTGAGTATGATATAGTGTCCTTCCTCATCTCTTATTGTAGTCTTTGGCTTAAAATCTAATTAATCTGATATAAGGATTGCCAACCCAGCTTTCTTTTGATGTCCGTTAGCATGGTAACTTGTTTTCCACCCCCTCACTTTAAATCTGGAGGTGTCTTTATGTCTAAAATGAGTTTCTTGTAGGCAGCATATTGATGGGTATTGTTTTTCTATCCATTCTGATACCCTGTGTCTTTTGATTGGACATTGAGCCCATTTGCTTTCAGGGTAACTATTGAGAGATATGAATTTAGTGCCATTGTATTGTCTGCGACTGTTACTGTGTATTACCTATGATCCTTTCTGTTCTTCTAACTTTAGGCTCTCTTTTTGCTTAGAGGAGCCCTTTCAATATTTCCTGTAGAGCTGGTTTGGTGTTTACAAATTCTTTTAGTTTTTGTTTGTCCTGGACATTTTTTATCTCTCCTTATAGTTTCAATGATGGCCTAGCTGGATATTGTATTCTTGGCTGCATGTTTTTCTCATTTAGTGCTCTGAATATATCATTCCAGTTCTTTCTGGCCTGCTAGGTCTCTGTGTATAACTCTGCTGCCAATCTAATATTTTTACCATTGTATGTCACAGACTTCTTGTCCTGGGCTGCTTTCAAGATTTTCTCTTTGTCACTAAGACTTGTAAGTTTTACTATTAGATGACAGGGTGTGGACCTATTCTTATTGATTTCGAGGAGTTTCTCTGCACCTCCTGGATTTTGATGTTTGTTTCCTTTGCTATATTAGAGAAATTCTCTATAATAATTCATTCCAATATACTTTCGTCTCCCCTCTCTTTCTTCTTCTTCTGGAATCTCAACTATTCTAATATTGTCTCATCTTATGGTATCAGTTGTCTCTCATATTCTCCTGTCATGGTCCAGTAGTTGTTTGTTTCTCTTTTGCTCAGCTTCTTTATTCTCTGTCATTTGGTCTTCTATATCACTAATTCTCTCTTTTGCCTCATTTACCCTAGCAGTAAGAGACTCCATTTTTTATTGCACCCCAGTAATATCTTTTTTGATCTCAGCTTGGTTAGATTTTAGTTCTTTTACTTCTCCAGAGATGGCTTCTTTTTCTCCAGACAGGGTTTCTCTAATATCTTCCATGCCTAGCACCTGGAGAATCGTCTTTCTGAACTCTGGATATGACATATTACCAATGTCTGTATTGATGAGGTCCCTAGCCTTTGGTACTGCCTCCTGTTTTTTTTTTTTTTTTTTTCCTGATGAGTTTTTCCACCTTGTCATTTTATCCATATAAGAATATATGAAAGAGAGAATAAAATACTAAAAGGGTGGCAAAGACCCCAGAAAAGTGTGCATTAAGCAAATCAGAAGAGACCCCAAATAATGGGGAGAAGAAAGGGGTGAACAGAAGCTCAAAAAAATTTAAAATATATGCATATATATATTAGACTGGTGAATAGAATAGAGCCACCCACTTGATTTGGGTGTATTTTGGTTTCTTAGAAGAAACTACCTCCCAAAATTTTAAGGAAAGAAAAAATTATATATATATATATATATATATATATATATATATATATATACACATATATATATATAAAGGTAAACATAATGAAGGGATGGAATATGACTGTAAAGATGAAAATTTAAAAAGAAATTCTAAAAAAAATGTTGATAAGATAAGTGGTTGGGAAAAGAAAGAAAAAGAAAGTGGAGAGAATTTTCTCAGGCTGGAGACTAGAACAAAACCTTGTGCTAGATATAGCGTATGTTTTGATCTATTGAAAGAAATTACATTCCAAAATTTTTTAGAAGTAAAAACTATATATGTATACAAAAAATAAAGTTAAGTACAATGAAGGATAACATATGAGTATAATAATGAAGGTACAAAAAGTTTTTTTTTTTTGTAATGAATGGTATTGTTAAGATAAACTAGTTAAAAAATGTTAAAAGAGGAAAGAGTAAATGTTAAAAAAATTAGAATAAGAAAAAAATAAAATTTAAAAAATAATAATTAACTTTGCAAGACTAAAGTGTCATGGAGATAAAGCCATGAATTTCATGCTTTGCTTTCTCCTCCTCTGGAATTCCTCTGGTTTTCTTGATAAGTGAGCTTGGTCTGGGTGGGATTTTTTTGCTGATCTTCTGGGGGAGGTGCCTGTTGTAGTGATTCTCAAGTGTCTTTGCCCAAGGCAGAATTGCACCACCCTTGCCTGGGCTTGGGCTACGTAATCTGCAATCTGCTCGGGTTCATTCTTGGGAGCTTTTATTCCCTGAACGCTTTCCATAGAGCTCTGGAGGACGGGAATGAAAATGGAGGCCTCCCAATCTCTGGCCCAGAGGAGCTGAGAGCTCAGAGCCCCACTCCTCAGTGTGCCCTCAGATAAAAGCCCTCAACCCCAACTTCTCCCTTGTCTCCAGCCGCACTCTGAGATCACCCGGCCTGTGACCAAGCATTTCTGTCTCTGGCACACAGCCCTGTTTGGAGTCTCCAAACCCAGCAGATTCCTGCCTCCAGAGAAGGAAGGTGAGTCTCCCCAGATCTGCCACTTGTGGGGTCCCTGATCAAAGAGCAGTGGCCTGACTGTGCCACGGATCACAGTTTAAGGTAACCCTGAGCTGAGAGCTTACTCCTCAGCTCCATTTCTGAAGCTGGCTTCCCCGCTCTAATACCTGTGAGCTCTGCTACACTCAGACACCCCAAATCCTTCTGTGACCCCACAGGACCTGAGACCACACTGTCCCCATGAGGGCTCAACCCCGCTTAGCCTCTGGAGTGATGTCCATCAGTGGAGCAGACTTTTAAATGTTCTGATTTTGTGCTCCATTGCTCCGCCACTTGCCAGAGCTTGGCCCATCCACCCCATGGTCTATATTCCCATTGCTTTGGATTCACTTTTCTGCATGTCCTACCTTCGAGAAAGTGGTCAATTTTCTGTTTCTAGAATTGCTGCTCTTCTTCTCTTAGATCTCCTGTTGGATTTGTAGGTGTTTAGAATGGTTCAATAACTAACTGAACTCTTGCGACCTGATGTCATCTCAGCCTGCTACTCCTCTACCATCTTGACTCCTCCCTGTTTACTATTTTTGAGAGCTGTTTTAGATATATAACAAAAGGGATTTTGTTTCAGAAGTTCGTTTTAGAAATTGAGAATAAGACATGTGTAACAGTATTTGGAATTCTTTTATGTGCTCAAAATAGAAGGAAATTAATCAGAAAAAAGATTTCTTCCTTAAAGAAGTACTAGAAATAACCACATTCTACAATCCTTATTTGTGTTTAATACTAGTTTGAGTTAATTCTTTCACATTGGTTAGTCATAAAAAGGAAAGAAGGAATTGAAGAGAGCTTTAAAACCTAGTCTTCAAAATTGGGAAACAGGATTGAGTTTCTGAGATCATCACCTTGCCCTGGTGGAGATTATGGAGAATCACAGCACAATTGAAGACAGTCTTTTGTGCTATTGGATCAGTTTTCAGCTTATTGTCTAGGGACACCACAAGAAGGCCATTTAGTAAAGAGCAGGCAAAAAGGAAGCTGGAGAATATGATGACTAAGGAAACCATCCTTAAAGACAATCAATGCCTCAAGGGACAAACACCATTACAAGTTAATACAAAACAGAAAATATTTTACTGTGCCAACTCAGAGCCAATTTCTGTTCTAAATACTACATACATATTATCTCATTATTCCTCACCCTAACCTCATTCTCACTCTATTCAAATGGAGAATGTGAGATCCAGGAGACTCATTACTCCT
This sequence comes from Enhydra lutris kenyoni, assembly GCF_002288905.1. Classification (NCBI taxonomy): domain Eukaryota; kingdom Metazoa; phylum Chordata; class Mammalia; order Carnivora; family Mustelidae; genus Enhydra; species Enhydra lutris. The sequence goes on from NW_019154132.1 coordinate 1,055,483, forward strand.
GCCAGGGTCACCTGCCAGTAAATGGAGAAACTGGGATTTAAACCAAGACATTATTGCTACAGAGGCTGTAGCACAACTACAGCTGTAGCACAACCACAACTTCCCTGTGTAGTAAGAGCAACTTTATTTTAATTTTATCAGTTGCTAGAAATCAGTAATTTTTATATCACATTCTCACAGCCATGGCTGATTGTGAGGCATTACAAGTGAAGCCAAACTGCTGTTATTCCTGGAATATAATGAGTTAGGCTTATTATTATTTAATTAGGCTTTAATACACATAATTCTATAGGAAGTACCATATTTTTCTAGGCTCATTTGTCCTCTTAAATGTTACTTCATTTAATGTTTATACATTGTTCATCTTATATAATAGTGACTCTCAATCTGAGATAGTCATCTCTACAATGTCCCCTTTGTAGTAAAGAAAGTACAAATGATTTTTTTCACACTTAAGAAGTTAATGGAATTGGCAGAAGTACCCATTAAGAGGCTGAATACAAACTTTTTTTCTTGCTTTTGCAAGAAAATGTTGGAAGCAATTATTCCATAGCACAGTTAAATTCCCCATGCCATATTACTGGTTATTTGCTGGTTGTTAAATAAGTACAACACTAAGTATGATTATGGAAACATCATTGATCCGTGTGTAAAACATATCATCCACCTGTATCTTTTACTGGCCAAATCTAACTTCTGGAAGCCACCAGAAACCTTGGCAAATAGAGGAGGAAGGAATCAAATACTGGGAGAGGTAGGCCTAATCTCGGGACGACTGTTGAAAAGTTATGACAACTGTGTATCCTGACCCTCACCCAGAAAACGAATCCCAAATTTTTAGAGAGTTTAAGGGGATTCATAATTTTCTAAAACTGTTTTAATAAACCATGTTATGGATGTACAGAATACATTTCAGTTTTTAAACATTTTATTCCAATTAAAATCCAAATTTCTAAGCCATGGAAACAGATGCATGAAGAAGTGAAATGATTTAACTGATGGTATGGGGCAAAAGTATTAACATGAGAATGAAATTTCATGGACTTCCTGCTTACTTTTCTTGGGAAGAAAGCCTCTAATTCAGGTATCATCTCCATCTCCCTCCCCCCAATGTCCTAAGGAGGAAATTCTTGTATGAAGATGGACTAAAGGGAGGTATGTGACAGCAGCTGGGTGAGAAGGTTGTGTTGGCTTTGTGGGAGGATCAGGTGGAGGTACTTAAACAACTGTGCTGTGTAAGGAAGGTGAATAGGAGAAAATTTGAAGTACATATGCTATAGACTAATTATAGTTCTCTCAAAGGTACAAGATCTTTTTCAGTTCTCCATGGTTGTTGAGAAGTGCTTTGAATGCAGCACAACTGTAACACCCAATTAGATGACCTCTAAGGTGTTGGAGGACTGAAGTTGTACATGAAAAGTAGAGATCCACTTTCTTTAAAAAAAAAATTATTTATTTATTTGAAGAGCTATGAATGACACATTGCACTAGACAGACCTCATAGATATATACAGAACATTCCACCCTAAAGCAACAAAATACTCATTCTTCTTGAGTGCACATGGAACTTTCTCCATAATAGACAACATACTAGGTCACAAATCTGGTCTCAACCGATACCAAAAGATTGAGATTATTCCCTGCATATTCTCAGGCCACAATGCTTTGAAACTGGAACTCAACCAAAAAATAGAGTTTGGAGTGAATTCAACACTTGGAAGCTAAAACCATCCTGCTCAAGAATGTTTGGATCAACCAGGAAATCAAAGAAGAACTTAAACAATTCATAGAAACCAATGAGAATGAAGATGTATCGTTCTGAAACCTATGGGATACGGCAAAGGCCGTCCTAAGGGGGAAATACATAGCCATTCAAGCCTCACTCAGAAAAACTGAAAAACCCCAAATACACATCTCTTTACAACTTAAAGAACTGGAAAATCAACAACAAATTAAGCCAACCCCACACACAAGAAGGGAAATAATTAAGATTAGAGCAGAGATCAATGAGTTAGAAACCAGAGCTACAGTAGAACACATCAACAAAACTAGAAGCTGGTTCCTTGAAATAATTAATAAGATTGATAAACGACTAGCCAGACTAATCCAAAAGAAAAGAGAGAGGACCCCAAATCATAAAATTATTAATGAAAGGGGAGAGATCATGACTAATACCAAGGAAATAGAAACAATCATCAGAAATTATCATCAACAGTTATATGCCAAAAAGTTAAGCAACCTAGAAGAAATGGATGCATTCCTGGAAACATATAAACTTCCAAGCCTGAAACAGGAAGAAATTGACAACCAGAAGAGACCAATATTTAGTAACGAGATTGAAGCAGTGATCAAAAACATCCCAAAAACCAGGAGCCCAGGACCTGACAGATTCCCTGGGTGAATTCTACCAAACATTCAAAGAGGAAATAATACCTATTCTCATGAAGCTGTTTCAAAAAATAGAAACAGAAGAAAAACTTCCAGACTCGTTCTATGAAGCCAGCATTGCCATGATCCCCAAACCAGGCAAAGACCCCATCAAAAAGGAGAATTTCAGACCATTATCCCTAATGAATATGGATGAGAAGATTCTCAACAAGATCCTAGCAATAGGGTCCTACAGTACATTAAAAAGATCATCCACCATGACCAGGTGGGATTTATCCATGAGATGCAGGGTGGTTCAACATTTGCAAACCAATCAATGTGACAGAACAAACCAATAAGAGAAGAGAGAAGAACCACATGGTCCTCACAATTGATGCAGAAAAAGCACTTGACAAAATACAGCATCCTCTCCTGATTAAAACTCTTCAAAGTATAGGGACAGAGGGAACATTCCTCAACTTCCTTAAATCCATCTATGAAAACCCCACAGTGAATATCCTTCTCAATTGGGAAAATCTGACAGCCTTCCCATTGAGATCAGGAACATGACAAGGATGCCCACTCTAGCCACTGTTGTTCAACAAGGTATTAGATGTCCTAGCAACAGCAATCAGACAACAAAAAGAAATAAAAGGTATGCACATTGACAAAGAAGAAGTCAAACCCTCTCTCTTCACGGATGACATGATACTTTATATGGAAAACCCAAAAGACTCCACCCCTAAATTACTAGAACTTATATAGCAATTCAGCAATGTGGTAGGATTTGTATCTGATACAAATTTAATGCACAGAAATCAGTTGCTTTCTTTTACAATAACAATGAAACTATAGAAAAGGAAATTAGATAATCGATTCCATTTACTATAGTACCAAGAACCATAAGATACCTGGGAATAAACCTAACCAAAGAGGTAAAGGATCTGTATTCAAGGAATTATAGAAGACTCATGAGAGAAATTGAAGAAGACACAAAAAGATGGAAAAAACATTCCATGCTCATGGATCGGAAGAATAAACATTGTTAAAAAGTCTATACTGCCCAGAGAAATCTATACTTTCAATGCCATCAAAATTCCACCAGCATTTTTCAAAGTGCTGGAACAAAGAATCCTAAAATTTGTATGAAAGCAGAAAAGACCCCATATCTCTAAGGAAATATTGAAAAAGAAAAACAAATCCAGGGGCATTATGTTGCTGATTTCAAGCTTTATTACAAAGCTGTGATCATCAAGACAGCATGGTACTGGCACAAAAACACATGCAAAGACCAATGGAACAGAGTAGAGAGCCCAGAGATGGACCCATAACTCTATGGTCCACTAATCTTCAACAAAGCAGGAAAAAATATCCAGTAGAAAAAAGACAGTCTCTTCAATAAATGGTGCTGGGAAAACTGGACAGTTATGTGTAGAATGAAACCCGACCATTCTTTTACACCATACACAAAGATAAACTCAAAATGGATGAAAGACCTCAACGTGAGACAGGAATCCATCAAAATCCTAGAGGAGGACATAGGTGGTATCCTCTTTGACATTGGCCACAGCAACTTCTTTCAAGACATGTCTCCAGAGGCAAAGGAAACAAAAGTGAAAATGAACTTTCAGGACTTCATCAAGATCAAAAGCTTCTGCACAGCAAAGGAAACAGTCAACAGAACAAAGAGGCAACCCCACGGAATGGGTGAAGATATTCGCAGATGACACTACAGACAAAGAGGTGATATCCAAGATCTATAAAGAACTTCTCAAACTCAACACCAAAAAAAAACAGATTATCAAGTCAAAAATTGGGCAGAAGACATGAACAGACACTCTCCAAAGAAGACATACAAGTGTCTAGCAGACACATGAAAAAATGTTCATCATCATTAGCCATCAGGGAAAGTCAAATCAAAACCACATTGAGATATAACCTTACACCAGTTAGAATGGCAAAGATTAACAAAACAGGAAACAAAAAATATTGGAGAGGATGTGGAAAAAGGGAAAACCTCTTGTTGTTGGGAATGCAAGTTGATGCAACCACTTTGGAAACAGTGTGGATATTCCTCAAAAAATCAAAAATAGAGCAACCCTATGACCCTGCTGTTGCACTACTGGGTATTTACCCCAAAGATACAGATGTAGTGAAAAGAAGGACCATATGTACCCCAATGTTCATAGCAGCAATGGCCACACTCTCCAAACTGTGGAAAGAGCCAAGATGCCCTTCAACAGATGAATGGATAAAGAAGATGTGGTTCATATTTAATATGATGGAATATTACTCTGCTATCAGAAAGGACGAATACCTGACTTTTGTATCAACATGGGTGGGACTGGAGGAGATTATGCTGAGTGAAATAAATCAAGCAGAGAAAGTGAATTATTATATGGTTTCACTTACTTGTGGAACATATGAATAACATGGAGGACATTAGAAGAAGGAAAGGAAAAGTGAATTGGGGGAAATTGGAGAGGGAGATGAACCATGAGAGACTGTGGACTCTGAGAAACAAACTGCATATTTTGGACGGGAGGGGGGTGGGGGGGATGGGTGAACCTTGTGGTGGGTATTAAGGAGGGCATGTATTGCATGGAGGACTGTGTGTGGTACATAAGCAACGAATCTTGGACCACTGAAAAAAAAATTAAATTTAAAAAAGATTTTATTTATTTGAGAGAGAAAGAGAGTGAGAAAGAACATGAACAGAGGGAGGGGCAGAGCAAGAGGTAGAAGCAGACTCCTTGCTGAGCAGTGGGCCAGGAATTGGGGCTCTGCAGGGCTCTATCCCAGGACCTTAGGATCACAACCTGAGCCAAAGGCTGATGTTTAACCTACGGAGCCACCCAGGTGCCCCAGAGGCCCAGTTTCAAACAGCTTCCTCCTTCTCCTCAGGCTTGAATGGGGCCCCTTCTGGATGTTTTCTTTTCTCTTTCTCTGTCCCCATCCAACTAAACAAACAAAAAAACTCTAAGTGATGAACTTCTGCCATAGGGGATATTATTTTTGAACCTAAAAACGTCCATAATAATGGATATCTCTCCTGTTTGACAGTCTCTCACCTTCTCAACTCCATGTCCTTCTATATTTTCACACACACACACACACACACACACACACACACACACACTCTCTCTCTCTCTCTCTCTCTCTCTCTCTCTCTCTCTTTCACTCCAGGCACAGATAGTGATACAAATGATTCCTTTAGAGATGTGTGTTTTAACCAAATGCCAGTGTCTCAAGGAGATAGAGAGTGGGGATATAGAGAAGTCCCAAGCACAGGTCCCCATGCTTGAGGAAGTTAATTAACAATGTGCAGTGCTTTTCACTTTTTAGGAAACAGAAGATGTCACAAGTGCTCTCTCTTATCTGGTTGGTGATGCATGAACATGACATGGGAGTTTTTTTTTTTTTTTTTTAAGTGAGAGTAAAAGTAAGTCATATATTCACAAACTTGATTTTGAGATTAGTCATAATCTGAGCTCAAATTCTTGTGGTTTTATTGCGTTCATACTGGAGGAGGGCTTGGTTGATCTGTCTCAGAGCAAACTGTATTTTTACAGAGAAAAACATCCAGGATGTATGATGTAGATAATTTAAAGTTAAAATCCATTAGATATCAGGAAGTTTACCTATTCTCAGATAATTTCAAGGCTCTCTTAAATGAAGGATTTGTGTGGTATTGCAGTTCCCTTTCTTCTTCTCTCCCTCCCTCCATTTCTTCCTTCTTTCATTAAAAATTTGCCAGACTCGAGGCCTTTGGGCAACTCAGTGGGTTAAAGCATCTGCCTTCAGCTCAGGTCATGATCTCAGGGTTCTGGGATCTAGCCCCACATTGGGCTCTTTGCTCAGCAGGAAGCCTGCTTCTTTCTTTCTCTCTCTCTCTGCCTGCCTTTCTGCCTACTTGTGATCTCTGTCTGTCAAATAAATAAATAAGATCTTTAAAAAAAAATTGCCAGACTCAGAGCTCCTTAGCAAAATGGCTAACTCCAGGGCTGGAGCAAATACACACACACACACACACACACACACACACGAGTCCCAAAGTAAGAAATTGTTTTAAAAAATGATGAGGACGGGACGCCTGGGTGGCTCAGTTGGTTAAGCAGCTGCCTTCGGCTCAGGTCATGATCCCAGCGTCCTGGAATCGAGTCCCGCATCGGGCTCCTTGCTCATCGGGGAGCCTGCTTCTCCCTCTGCCTCTGCCTGCCGTTCTGTCTGCGTGTGCTTGCTCTCTCTCTCTCTCTCTCTGACAAATAAATAAATAAAATCTTTAAAAAAAAATAAAAAAATAAAAAATGATGAGGACATGACAAAAGGACACAGGAACTGGTTTGAAGGAGCTGCCAGTGGCCAAACCTGAGCAAATTGAGCATCAAAACAAATAGTGACTCAGGAGCCTGGGTGGCACAGTTGGTTAACCAACTGCCTTCACAGATCAGGTCATAATCCCAGGGTCCTGGGTTTAGCCCTGCAGCTGGGCTCCCTAATCACTGGGGAGGCTGTTTCTCCCTCTGCCACTCTCCCCTTCTCCCCCCCACTTGTGCTCTCTGCTCTCTCATGCTCTCTCTCTCAAATAAATAAATCTTTTTTAAGAAAAGAGTTTGTTTCTTGGTTTGCCTCTCTTTTTTTTTCTTTTGCTCATCATTATTTCTTTCAGAATAAAAAGTTTTAATTAAATAACTTCTGAAGGAAGTTAAAGGGAGAATAATTTCTTTCTAAAATTATTACTCTTTAACAGTAATATGTGTTTTTATAAAAATGTTTGAAAACATGAGTCAAAACACTAAAGTTACCTGTCCTTCTACCACACAGATTCAGTAATGTCAACATTTAGAATGAATATTATAAATGTATTTTTTTCTTTCACTTTTTTCACTTAATATTTATAAAGCATAGTTAATCAGGATTTAACTTTTCTTAAAGATTTAAAATTATTTATTGTTTTACTTTATTAAATATAATTTTGTCTATTTTGTGTTTTTGTTATAGAGGTTACCAATTTAATATTAAAGAAAATGTTACATAGTTCTTGTAACTAATATTTCTTCTGTTATTTTAAAAAATGTGCCAGATATATGATAAACACTGGAGGTACTGAACAGAAAGGTGGATCCCTGCCTCACTGAGACCATGAGGTATATTGAGTTAGAAGGTCATATTTGATAAGTATAGACAGCCAGACTTCATTTTTTTAAATATATTTACACATGTTTTCTATTTTGGATATTTTAAATCTATATGTACTCTACTTTCACATCTGTTAAAAACAAAAACAAAAACAGGGGCACCTGGGTGGCTCAGTGGGTTAAAGCCTCTGCCTTCGGCTCGGGTCATAATCTCAGGGTCCTGGGATGGAGCTCCATGTGAGGCTCTCTGCTCAGCGGGGAGCCTGCTTCCCCTCCTCTCTCTCTGCCTGCCTCTCTGCCTACTTGTAATCTCTGTCTGTCAAATAAATAAATAAAATCTTTTAAAAAAAAACAAAAAAACAAAGCTCAGCTCTTTAGTATTTTTTTTTCTCACCTACTTACACCCTTTCTACAAGTATTTTGAAGTATCAAAGCTCTCAGGCGCACTGTCATAATCACAACCCGCACACGTTTTTTTTTTTTAATTTTTTAAATTTATTTTCAGCGTAACAGTATTCATTGTTTTTGCACCACACCCAGTGCTCCATGCAATCTGTGCCCTCTCCAAAACCCACCACCTGGTTCCCCCAACCTCCCACCCCCCGCCCCTTCAGAACCCTCAGGTTGTTTTTCAGAGTCCATAGTCTCTCATGGTTCACCTCCCCTTCCAATTTCCCTCAACTCCCTTCTCCTCTCCATCTCCCCTTGTCCTCCATGCTATTTGTTATGCTCCACAAATAAGTGAAACCATATGATAATTGACTCTCTCTGCTTGACTTATTTCACTCAGCATAATCTCCTCCAGTCCCGTCCATGTTGCTACAAAAGTTGTGTATTCATCCTTTCTGATGGAGGCATAACACTCCATAGTGTATATGGACCACATCTTCTTTATCCATTCGTCTGTTGAAGGGGATCTTGGTTCTTTCCACAGTTTGGTGACTGTGGCCATTCAGCTCTTTAGTATTAAACATTTCTTTGTTTTTTTAAATTTTATTTATTTTATGTTTATTTTATTTGTCTTTATTTTTCTATATTATCAAAAATAATGAATTGATGTAAGTCTCTCAGCTCCCTAGTAGGTTTGCAACTTGTTTCTCCAATGTATTATTGGCTCTGTTGTCTCAAGCCCAGTGTTCATCATCCCTATGGCTCTATACATTGCCCCAATGGGACCATGGATGTACTTGACAGAGAGATGCCAACATTCACAGTTAGAAGATAATCAAGTTTCTTTAATGTTAAAGTTGGTGGACACTTAGTAAGAAAGGTACACAACATGGCATATAGTACAATGTCTTCCCAGCCAACAGTGTCTCTTTCCAGGTGACCCAAAGCTCCTCAGCTCAGCAAATAGCTGCGTGTGACCTCACCTACGAGGAGAAGTGAGGGTCCCTAAGTGGAGAAGGCCCTTTTGTACTTGTCCAAAGGATATTTTATACCCCTTTGGCTTTTTCCTGTCTGACCATTCTGGGATCTTGCAGCCATACCTTCCTGCACATTAGGTGTAAATAACCAATGTGTCACCACCCCTGCATATTTCTGAGTATTTTCTTGGAAACAGAGAAGGAGTTCAAGTTTGCTTCACAAGCAAAGTGTGGCTGAAGTGCTCTTCAGTGTTCTCATAAGACAGGTTGGATATTTTAGAGTTACATAGTGAAAGAGATGTTAGAACAGTCCTAAACCACCCATTATTACTTGTTTGAAAATGATGAATCAAGATATAGTGTGACAGTATGTGGAACTTGATGTGCTCACCCAAAAAGAGACATTGCTCATGAGAGACAGGGCCTCAAAATCCTCATGAGCATGACCTGGGCTCCTAGCAAAGAAATGCAGTGAAACTTGAGGGCGATTGTTCATGTATGATGAGCCAAAGTTATGCTTTCTTGACAAGAAGAGACAAAAATTTTACCTCAACCTTCCATGAGACAGAAACTGTCAAAGGGTAACTCAAAGACATCTAGTGAATTGTCATCAATTGTTTACTTTTATACAAGTGGAAGACAATAATCAGTTTTATCAATGCTTTATAATAAAGGAGTAAAAGAGGTGCTTATGAGAACAGAAGCAAAGAGGGAAAAAAATGATGCAGAGTTTGCATGTTTTGGGATAAACTGATTTATGATAAGCTAGCAAAGAGGTCAATGCAGAGCAGGTTGACCAGGAGTATTAGTGTAAACATTTTCAGTTGTTTTGGACTCTCTGGAAATATTAACTTTGGTGCACATGTGACAAGTGTCCCTATGTTTGCTAGTGTCCTGTCAGCAACTGCACTTTAGTAAGGCCAATTCTTCCCCATTTTCCTTATTGGGATTTTTCACTACAAACTCGAGTGCTGAAAGCCTCCAACCTATCAACAGTGTCGTTGTTGTCCTTCTTAGCAATGTAGGCCTCCACGCAAAGGAGTATGTCACACTGAAAGGTGTGACTCAGATGTAATCTGGCCCTTTGCTGAACTATCAATGAACCAAAGTGTTCTCTGTGGATGTCAAAAAAACAGCATTTGCTCTAAGACCAGGCTACCTAAAGTCAGAGAGAGCACTTCCCAGGCTCACAGGCAAGGAAAAGGGTTTCCCTAATTTTAGATGGGCAGAATACAGCCTTACACAGAAGAGCAAACACTGTGGAGACCAGGACACAAGCACTATCAGCGAGGTTCTGTGGGGCAACAGAAGCATCAGTCACTAGAAGAGGCTGCCAGGGGTTGACTTCTAAGGCTAAAGGCACCAGTGGCCCAAGAGTCTCCTTGGCCACTAAGGAAGGCTCAGGAATTGCCAGTGTACTGAGGATGAGAAAGGACTACAAGACTAGACCTTTTGCAGCTCTCCCAGGTAGGGACTAGGGTCAAAAGAAGTGCCTCTGACGCCCATATCCTTAATTAGCCCTCAAGTCAGGAAGAGTCTGGAGGAGTCAGGGCTGTTAGCTGATTTGACCTAATGAGAGCTTCATTATTCTAGAAAGGCATTTTCTCGCTACTCGACAGTGAGTTATCAGATTGTACCATCTTAAACACATTCTGAGATAATTTGGTAATTTTGGACAACAAGGAAACGTACTCATGTTGTAATCATATCAGTCTGAACTAGAAATATGCCAGATTTGTCAGCCTGACACCAAACTATTTCAGAAACACAAAGCATTAGGACTAGAATCTTAAGGATTATTTGGCCCAAACATGTGTTTTTACAGATAAGGAAACCGAGGTTTAGAGAGATGCAAAGGGTGCTGTTCCCAAGTTACTACAGGAGTTTAGAGGTGAAACAAGTGCTAGTTATGAGATCTGTTTATTGTCAGCTGAATCACATGTTGGCAACATGTGCTAAACCTATTTGTTGCTAAATAATTTTGTCCATAGTAAATGAATGTGCTTGGATAGTCTCTTTTTTACTGTGATAAAATACACAGAACATAAAATTTACTATTTTAACCATCTTTAATTTTAATGTCACAACTCAGTGACATTAAGTACATTCACTTTGAAGCGCCACCATCACAACTATCCATCTCTGGAACTATTTTCATTTTGCAAAGCTGAAACTGCAGGTATTAAGCACTGATGCCCCCCTCTCCCAGTCCCTGGCAGCCACCCTTCTACTTTCTGTCTCTGTGAATTTGACTACTCTAGGAACCTCATGTAAATGGAATCATAGAGTATTTGTCCTTTTGTGTCTGTCTTATTTCACTGAACATACTGTCTTCTGATTCACACTTACTGTAGCATATATCAGAATTTCCTTCTTTTCTGAGGCTGAATAATATCCTACTCTATGTGTAGACTAACTTTGGTCTCCTTTCTAAGTTCTACTCATCTTATGTAACTCTTAATTTCTCTCTTTCATTTATACAACTGTTAGTTCAAGGTACTTTCTGTGAACCGCTATTTTCAAGAAAGTTGCCCACCCCCCACCCCAAAATGTTACTTTCCTCCACTATTTTATGTTTTAGTCAATTTAGACTTTTTTTTTAAATTTCTTAAAACTTCAACTCCACCCATTATCTTCTGAAAACCCATTACGGGCTTGATGTGAAAAATGTACTTCAACTAAAACATGAAATCATGCTATATTTATGATTTTTTCTTTTGATGTAGCTAACCATTAGGCAAAGTGAAGCTATATCAGACTCACAAATTGTCCTATAAAAACATTTTACTTGCAAGTTTATGTTTGCTTGAGATTTTCCTGCCTCTGCAAGACAGATTTTTCATGAGCCTTCACATTTTGTAATAAATATTCTCCACTCAGTGGAGAAACACTTTCCACTTGTAGTATTGACTCAAGGACAATGTTTTCCAACTGAAGTGTGTTTCTTTATTCTTAATAATGCTTCCCCTTAGCACAGAGTATTTTCTCTTAGCACCTCAACTTACATATTTCTAATAAGTGGAACATTGGTAGAACCCTATCAGTGAAGCAAAAACTATCCAGAGATCTATTTATTTCTCTCCTACCTAGCAGCAAAAATCTAAACCAAAGGAAACACCAATTTCAGACTTCTGTGGACACATTTTAAGGGTATTTGTGTTATTTTTCTCTCCAGTGTAAACCTTCAGTGATAGTGTACCCCAATGAAAGTTTCACCTGGAAGCCATTCAGGAGGCATATGATCACGCCCAGTGTTAATGAGGGGCCCAGTCAAGCTTTGGAGGTCTGCTTGGAGCTTTCAGTTCCTAAAATAATCTTATGAGGTAAGTAAGTAGAAAACTTACATCCATCAAGGCCCAAGCATACAGAAAATTAATGCAAGTCAGGGCTAGATAGGTCTCCCAGAAATGAGTTCAGTTCCCTTCTCCATAAAAAGTGTGGCTCCTAGGTTTTCCAGGTAATGAAACTGCTACCTTGAAGTTGCTGAGGAACTGAGCCCAACCAGACTTTCCTTGACTTGCCCCTGACCAGACATCTCCAATGAGAAGTGGAATGGACAGCATAGACTACATACTGTGAAAGGTCCACATGTCACAAAACTAGACTTTTGTGTTTGAAGTAGATTCTGAGACTATTGCACTCAATATGGAACACTGAGCTGCTTTGTCTATGTTCATATGAGCTTCTTCATGAAAAACTGAGTGAAGACTGGGGAGGGAATAAATCAGTCTGACCTCCGACTGGTCTGGACCCTCCCACTTGAAGATCTATAACTGTAGCATCTACAACCCAAGGGACACATTGAAATATGGGGTGTCAGTGACTGTTAATGCATTTCAAACCATAGGAAATCTTGTTAATTGTTTATGTGATTAATTTTTTGCTCTTCAATCCAACATCAGGGAGTGTGCACACATGCATACACACACACATACTCATACTTAATTAAATACCAGCACAACAACTGCTTCCAAAGCTTCTGATACAGAAATTAATCTAAAGACAGAAGACAGAACATAAATAAAGGAAATAAACAGACCCACGGTTGTCACATTTGTTTTCCTTGTTCTTGTTTACTCACTGTTTATGGTGGTCCTGTAAAATCTCTCATAACAAACCCTCCTATCCAAAAGCTATAAAGCCAAACCCTTGTTACAGTGACTGAGTTTTAAAGTTTCCTTTGAATAAGGGTCCAAGAACACCCAATGTATGGGCTTAGACTCCAGTTACTGTATTTACAAAATTATTTAGGGAAAAAAAAAGACTTAAATCTTGGGACTTAGATCTTCAAGATCACAAGTTTATTCAACCATATATTCATTCCTTCATTTATTTATTCAATAAAAATATACATGTGTCAGGCACTGGGCTAGTGCAGAGGAAAGTACAGAAGATTAAGCCCTAGCGACCTAGTAATTTCTGGTCTAGTGGAACTCACAAGACAATTCACAGATAATCATAACAGAGCAAAATAAGAGAACTACAATAGATGTATAAGAAACATGTTCTGAGAAGACAGAAAGAAAGAGTAATACAGTATGCCTAATTGAATGGAAAGAACAAAGACTTTAGGGAGAGAATGGTCCTTCAACTGGACACTGATTAGCAATTTCTGGTAGGTCAAAATCTGGGAGGAAGAAGAACAGAGGGAAATGAAATGGACTCTATGGATTGGAAAAGAAAGTGAAGAAAGACAATGAAGCAGAGAAAAGGCCTAAGTTACCACCACCTAAGAGTATATAGAGATTAGGTTAGATTAGGAGTATTGGGGTGACACACACATGAGTAATCCATTCAATTCTCAGCATTCACTCATTCAAGGGAGCTTCACACATTCTGATCTGTAATCTATAATACAAATGGTAGTTACGTACTATTCACTCATAGCTTGCCTACCACAGACTCTGATGTTCTACTGACAGTTTCAGATATTAAAATTGAAGACAGAAAAATGGGAAGAAACTGGATTTATCCAAAACAACACTCATTCTGAAAGGCCAGATATGAAAAAATAGGTTGGAATTGACATAGAATAGAAATGAGAGGCACTTGGGGGTTACAATACCAAAGAGAGGTGGTGAGCTAAGTTTTACATGTAGAAGAGGGGTAATAAGTATTATCAAAATGCTTAATATTTAGCATTGACATTGGCAAAAATCTTTCTATTGAAGACTCAGAAGAAGGCATTCTTAAATAGAAAAACCAAGAGGTGCCACAGGAATGATCTCTTATAAATTCTTATATATTCCTCTATATTTTTGTCACCAATTAAAGGTCAATTATGTAAATACTTATAAATAATATTCAGGTTATTATTTTGGTTTCTAAAAAATCACAAATATTATGTGTTTATATGTACATAAAAATAAAATCAATAAGGATGTTTTCAAAAATATTAATAGCAGGTATAAGAATGACTGGTAATATTTTTCTTATTGCTTACCTAACTTTCTAATTTTCTAACAGGTATAGAAACATTTGGCACCTCCTTCCCTCAGTATAGTGCCTGGTTATTACTATGGACTCTGGGGCCAGATGGCCTACATTTGAAACCTAGCTCTATTAGTCACACTTGCTGTGTGACATGAATCTCAGCTGTAAAATGGGGATATTAATAGTGTAGACTTGTGAAGGTTATGAATTAACACATACAGGGACAGAATACTGAGAACAGGCTCTGGCACACAGCAAGGTTTATCCCTACTATTTCCTGTCCCCAAATAATAGGAAGATAGGAACTATAGAAACTTTGTCACTGTGATGGGTTGACTACTAAATGATTTCATCTGTGCATGTTAATGAGAGTGTGCTGACAGGACCCCAGCTGGCTCCTGTTCCTGTACACCCAGCCAGGTTGTCAGGCCCCCAAGAGCAAGGCCTGTGATATAGTTAGAACCCTCCAGAATGCCAGAAACTGATCATGTTATGGAGTTTCATATATATTGACAAAGTAGAAGTGAAAATTTTAGCTTATATTCAGAAAAGGAGAACATGTTAACCAGTAATTTGGGTGTGAGATGCCTGAGAAACAGAGCAGTTGGATTGTTAGTCTCTGAGTAACAAAGTCCGGGAGTGAGGAGGTCTATACTTGACTTAGATCAATGTCCACACTTCACTGGGAACCAGCATGTACAGTAGGGTAGTCTATGCAAGATGCCTCCCACACCACACCACTTAGAGATGTGTGTCCACCAGTGTGAGGTGGCACAGGGATAGGGAATTTTGTTTAAAGTTCCCTGGGCAAATCTGTGCAGGCAGGGAGGAGAATCAGAGGTCCTATGAAAGAACACAGGCTTGTGGAAATCCAAATCTCAGGATAATTCATCGGTAACTATGCAAACTTGAGCAACTTATTTTACTTCTTTGAGATTTAATTTCTCATTTGAAAAAGAGAACAAACATAGAGAAGGTATTTACTGATAGGGTCCTTTGAAAATTTAGTGCAATAATGATGGAAAATGCCTAGTAAATTTTTGCATATACTTAGTGCTTAAAAAATGCTATGTACTATATCAATATTATATTTTTATTCTTAACATCAAAGTCAATTTGCTGTGGGAAGAACAGGGTCCTAACATAACTTTTTTCCTCTAAAAGAATAAATATCAATTGAACAGAATAAAACAAGCAAAGACACCTCAGAATGAAACAAACATCCTACCATATTCTAGGAAGAATTAAAATTGCAAGAAAGGTACATATCTATTTATTTTAAAGAAAATATATATTAATTGAACTTTGCAAAGTTTAGATTATAAACACTCAGCATTGTGGACAAAAATAAATTCTGAGTTTCTCAATTTTTAGATTGCTTCATTGGTTATAGCCTCATTGGGATAGGAGTTTAAAATCTGCTTTTAGGTCAAGTGGGAATGTGCAGTCCTATTGTGACTAACAGCAGGAGCTACAGTGCTAGAAGTTCATAAAACTACTTTCAGGTAGACCTAGGACTACCTACACCCCACCTCCAGCATTTACCCCTCAGGTAATAGGGGAGTCCCCAATTGGAGATCATCTGCTTCACTTTGTAGGTAAAAATCTAAAGGGCTCTTCATTCTTTGGTGATTGTTCTGGTCTTTTCCCTCAGGATGCTTGTGTGTGACACAACATACAGTTCCCACTAAGTGTTTCCACCTGTACATCCCAGAGCCTGTTTCAGTTACAGGCTCAAATAATATACATAAACACATGAAACATCGGGTTAATTTATGTGATCTGATTCTCTGGATTTCCCCAAAAAATTCTAATCAAAATTCTTCCACATTTAGAATGGGAAAAACAAATCTGTTCTTTGGGTTATCATGAAAAGTATGCAATTAATTTAAGAAATTCATATTCTTTAAAACCGTGGTGATTCATGTCTGTATATCACATTGCTACCCACATTTATTAGAATAACTGGAATGTTCATTAGTAAGGAATACACTAACTTTTTATAGCTAGCTGTAATCCTTTTTGTGAGTAATGCTTCTTAGACTTCATAAAAATTTTTTTTGCCTGTCTGTAAATAGCGTATGTGAACTTCTTCAAAACCTGTCCATTTTTCAGTTCTTAGCTAACTTAGATTGCATCCTGACATTTATAATCAAAGCATTATATTTAGTAACATTATTACCTCAACTGCTGAATCAAGAAAAGATTAGTGACTTTCTTATCATTCTTCCTTATTGTGCACACAAAGTACATGATTTTAAGCTTCTGTAACATATACATACTATTTAGTATTACAGGTCTTTATAGCTTTTCGCCCACCAGGCTTTTTGAAGAGGAAGGTGCACACCTGGTCTGCCCTCTTGGCCGAAGAAAGTTGCTCTGCCATTTTAGAGTCTGCAGCTCCGGAAGACTATGGCGTGCTGGGACTTGCGGGGCCTCTTCACGTCACTGCACGTCGTGTGCCCCGCCACCAGTGGGAGCAAAATGGGCTGCCCCAAGCGGACTGTGGGTGTCCGAGAGTGCGAGCCTCTGGAAGTCACTGAGGGTGCTCTTAAGTGGGAACATGCCTACTTCCACCCCTTGATTTCCAGACCCAAGTATCCTTCCTACAGAGGACACAACACCCCTGAGGGATGACTGATTTAATATATATTCTGTATCCCAAAGGATGGCAACCCATCCTTTCTGGGAGTTTTCTCTCATCTAGTGCCTCAGTTCAGTCTTCAGAAGGTTATGCCAGTCTTTTACAAGACCAATTGCTTCATTAGAGCAAGATCATGATACATCCAGTGTGCCATGGTTGTGGACCCACTCCTGCATTTTTTCTCTGAGGTGAGACTTCTGATTTGAGTGCTATATTGTATAGAGTTCCATACCTATGGATCGGCATTCTGCCAATACCTGCATTGTGGTGCTGGTTGAGGTTATGCAAGTAGGAAAGACAACACTTGGTGACAGTTTTATTTCCTTTCCAATATGGATGCATTCTGGCTTAATTTCTCTGGCTAGAACTTCTTAATACTATGTTGAATAAAAGTAGCAAAAATGGGGAGCATCCAAATCTTATTCCTAATTTTAGAGAAAAGCTTGCAGCTTTTCTCCATTGAGTATGATGTTAACTGTGGGCTTGTCATATGTCATATATATAGTCTTTTTTATAGGAAGTATGGTTCCTCTATACTCATTTTATTGAGCACTTTTATCATAAATAAATGTTGAATTTTATCAAATGCTTTTTATGCATCTATTGAAATAATTATATGATTTTTAATCTTTATTTTGTTAATCTGGGGTATCACAATTAATTTGCAGAAGTTGAACCACCCTTGGATCTCTGAAATAAAGTCCACTTTATCTGGGTGTATGATCCTTCAATGTTTTGTTGAATTCCATTTGTTAATATTTTGTTGGGGAGTTTAACATCTATGTTCATCAGGGATATTTGCCCATAATTTTCTTTTCTGGTATCCTTGTCTGGTTTTGGTATCAGGGTAATGTTGGCTTTATAAAATGAGTTTTAAGTATTCCCTCCTCTTCTAGTTTTTGGAAGATTTTGAGAAGGACTGGTATTAATTCTTCCTTGAGTATTTGGTAAAGTTCCCTAATGATGCCTGTTTAGTCCTGGATTTCTGTTTTTAGGGAGTTTTTAAATTACTGACTCAGTTTCTTAGTAGTAATCAATCTGTTCAGATTTTCTATTTCTTTTGGAACCCTATTCTTTCTGTAACACATTGACATTGATGTTAAGAATAAAAATATAATATTGATATAGTACATAACATTTATCAAGCACTAAGTATATGCATAAATTTACTAGGCATCTTCCATCATTAGGTCCTTTTCAAAGGACCCTATCAGTAAATACCTTCTCTATGTTTGTTCCCTTTTTCAAATGGGAAATTAAATCTCAGAGAAGTAAAATATTAGTATAAAGGAAACATAGAAATGTTTCTATGAATCTGACAGTTACTGATGAATCATCCTGAGATTCGGATTTCCACAAGCTTGTGTTTTTTTTCGTAGCACCTCTGATTCTCCTCCCTGCCCGCACAAATTTGCCCAGGGAACTTTAAACAAAATTCCCTATCCCTGTGTCACCTCACACTGGTGGACACTTATCTCTAAGTGGTGTGGGAGGCATCTTGCATAGACTACCCTACTATACATACTGGTTCCCAGTGAGGTGTGGACATTGATCTAAGTCTAGTATAGACCTCCCCACACCTGGACTTCGTTATTCAGAGACCAACTACCCAACTGCTCTGTTTCTTAGTCATCTCACACCCAAATTACAAGTTAACATGTTCATGATTCAGTCTTAGAAAGCTATGTATCTAGGAATGTACCCATTTCTTCTAGATTATACAATTTGTTAATGTATAATTGTTCATAGTAGTTTCTTATGATCCACCGTATTTCTTTGGCATTCATTGTAAAATCTCTCTTTTCACTTCTGATTTTATTTGAGTCCTGTTGCTTTTCTTCTTTGTGAGCCTAACTAAAAATTTATCAATTTTATCTTTTCAAAAAACCAGCTCTTGGTTTCAGTGATCTTTTCTATTTTCTATTTAGCCTCTTTTATGTCTTTTATTTCTGCTCTGATCTTTGTTATTTCCTTCATTCTACTAACCTCGGGATTTATTTGTTCTTTTTCTAGTTCCTCGAGGTATAAAGTTAAAATCTGAGATTTTGTTATTTTTTGAGGAAGGCTTTTATTGCTTTTAATTTCCCTATTAAAACTGCTTTTGCTATATTCCATAAGTTTTGGTAAGCTGCATATTCCACTTTTGTTTGACTCAAGGTACTTTTTGATTTCATTTTTGATTCCTTTGTTTGACCCTTTGGTTGTTCTGTAGCATGTTTAGTTTCCATATATTTTTAAATTTTCCACTTTTTTCTTGTAATTTTGTATAGTTTTATACAGCTTTGGTCAAAGAAGATGCTTGATATAATTTCAATAATATTAAAGTTGTTAAGACCTGATTTGTGGCTTAATATATGATCTATTCTGGAGAAGGTTTCATGTGCACTTGAGAAGGAGGTATAATTTGCTGGTTTTGGATGGAATGCTCTGTATATATCCATTAAGTCCATCTGATCTAATGTGTTTTTTATTTATTTTTTAGTTTTATTTATTTATTTATTTGACAGACAGAGATCACAAGTAGGCAGAGAGGCAGGCCAGAGAGAGAGGAAGGGAATCAGGCTCCCTGCTAAGCAGAGTGCCCGATGTGGGTCTCTGGATCCCAGGGTCCTGGGATCACAGGTCCTGGATCCCAGGGTCCTGGGATCATGACCTAGGCCAAAGGCAGAGGCCTTAACTCACTGAGCCGCCCAGGCGCCCCTGATCTAATGTGTTTTTTAAAGGCAATGTTTCCATATTGATTATCTCTCTGGATGTTCCATCAATTGTTGGAAGTGATGTATTAAAGTCCCCTGCTATTATTGTATTGTTGTCTATTTTTCAATTTAGGTCTGTTATATTTGGTACTTCTGTGTTGGATGCATAATTATTTATGCATGTTATATGTTCCCATTGGATTGATCTCTTATCAATGTAATATCCATTGTTGTTTCTTACAGCAGTCTGTTTTAAAGTCTATTTTGCTTGATATAACTAGCCAGCTTTTGTTTGTTTGTTTGTTTCCATTTGCATGGAATGTCTTTCTTCATCCCTTCACTTTCAGTCTGTGTGTGTTCTACCATTTGAAGTGAATATCTTTTTTTTTTTTTTTTTAATTTTATTTTTCATAAACATATAATATCTTTTTATCCCCAGGGGTACAGGTCTGTGAATCGCCAGGTTTACACACTTCACAGCACTCATCATAGCACATACCCTCCCCAAGGTC
>NW_019154132.1:1078639-1086068 GCF_002288905.1 Enhydra lutris kenyoni
CTTCCCGTCGCTTTGGATTCACTTCTCCGCCAGTCCTACCTTTCAGAAAGTGGTTGATTTTCTGTTTCTAGAGTTGCTGTTCTTCTTCTCTTCGATCTCCCGTTGGATTTGTAGGTGTTTGCAATCTTTAGATAAGCTATCTAGCTGATCTCCCGCTACCTGAAGTAGTCTCAGCCTGCTACTTCTCCGCCATCTTGACTCCTCTCCTCTTGAAGTGAATATCTTGTAGGAAACACATGCATGGATATTGATTTTTTTTAATCCATTTAGCTACCCTTAGTCTTTTGATCAGAGAATTTAGTTCATTTATATTTAATGTAATTATTGATGGATATAACTTATAGCCATTTTGTTAATTTTCTTCTGGTTGTTTTGTAGTTCATCTGTTTTTTGTTTTTGTTGTTGGTTTTGGTTTTTTTGGTTTCTCTTTCATAGTTTGTTGATTTTTTGAGTGGTAAGCTTGGAATTTTATCATTATCTTTTGAGATTCTATGAGTTGTTTTCTAGGTGGTTCACATATGACAGTCTATTTTAAGTTGGTAATAACCTAACTATGAAACTATGAAAACATTCTAAAGCTCTCATTTTATGTTTTTGATGTTATATTTTACATCTTTTAATGTTATGTATGCCTTAACTAATTATAATAATTACTTTCACTATTCTCTTTTAATCTTCATACTAAATTTATAATTGATTAATCCACTACATTTATCACATATTTACCTTTATCAATGAGATTTATATTTCTATGTTTCCTTTATACTAATTAGCACTCTTTCTTTTGAGTTTTAAGAAGTATTTTAACATTTCTTGTAAATGTTAGGCTGGCTTGAAGGTGATCAATTCTTTTAACTTCTTTCTTTCCTTCTTTCTTTTGTTTTTTTTTTTTCTTTCTAAGTTTTTATTTTAAAGCCAGTTAGTTAATATGCAGTGTTATATTAGTTTCAAGTGCACAATACAGAGATTCAACAATTCCATACATCACATGGTGCTCATCACAGCTGCACTCCTTAATCCCCATCACCTATTTAACTCATCCTCTCATACTCCTCCCCTCTGATAACTATCATTTTGTTCTCTATAGTTTAAAGTCTGTTTCTTGATTTATTTCTCTCTTCTGTTTTCCATTTGCTCATCTGTTTTGTTTCTTAAGTTCAACACAGGAATGAAATCCTATGGTATTGGTCTTTCTCTGAATGTCTTATTTCACTTAGCATTATACTTTCTTGCTCCATTAGCAAGATTTCATTCTTTTTTATGACTGAATACTATTCCAGCGCACTCGCACGCGTGTGTGTGTTTGCATGGCGTGTGTGTGTGTGCACACGCATGTGTGTGTGTGTGTGTGTGTGTGTGTGTGTGTTGAGATCACTTCTTTTTAATCCATTCATCAACTGATGGACACCTAGTCTGCTTCCATATCTTGGTGATTCTAAATAAGGCTACTGTAAACAAGCATCAGGTACATGCATCCCTTTGAATTAGGGTTTTTATAATCTTTGACTAACTACCTAGTAATGCAATTGCTGGATCACAATGTAGTTCTATTTTTAGGAATAATAACTTTTTGAGGAATAATAACTTTTTGAGGAACCTCCATGCTGTTTTCCACAGTTGCTGCACCAGTTTGCATTCCCACCAACAGTACAAGAGGGTTTCTTTTCTCCACACTCTCGCCAACACTTGTTGTTTCTTGTGTTTTTTATTTTAGCCATTCTGACAGGTGTGGGGTGATATCTCCTTGTGTTTTTGATTTGCATTTCCCTGATGGTTGCATTTGCATTTGTATTTTGAATTGCATTTCCCTCTTTTTCCCTGATGAGAAGATGATAAACATCCTCTCATTTTTTGGTCATCTGTATGCCTTCTTTGAAGAAACATCTGTTTGTATCTTCTGACCATTTTTTAAATTTGATTATTTGAGGGTTTTTTTGGGGGGGGTATTGAGTTTTATAAGTTCTTTATGTATTTTGGCTACTAACCTTTTATTGGATATGTCATTTGCAAATATCTTCTCCCATTCCTTAGGTTGTCTTTTAGTTTTGTTGATTATTTCCTCTGCTGTGCAGAAGCTTTTTATTTTAATGAAGTCTCAATAGTTTATTTTTGCTTTTGTTTCCCTTCCTCAGGAGAAATATCTAGAAAGTTTCTATGGCTGATGTCAAAGAACTTACTGCCTGTGTTCTCCTCTAGCATATTTATGGTTTCAGGTCTCATATTTAGGTCTTTAATCCATTTTGAATTTATTTTCATGTATGGTGTAAGAAAGTGGTCCGTTTTCATTCTTTTGCATGTTGCTGTTCAGTTTTCCCAACACCATTTGTTGAAGAGAATTTCCCCATTAGATATTCTTTCCTGCTTTAAGATTAATTGACCATACAGTTGTGGGTTTATTTCTGGGTTTTCTATTCAGTCTTATTAATCTATGGTTTATTTTTGTGCCAGTACTGTTTTGATCACTTCAGCTTTGTAATATAACTTGAAGTCTAGAATTGTGATGCCTCCAGCTTTGTTTTTCTTTTTCAAGATTGCTGTGGCTATTCAGGGTCTTTCTGGTTCCATACAGATTTTAGGATTTTTTGTTCTAGCTCTCTGAAAATGCTGGTGGTATTTTGATAGAGATTGCCCTGAATATGTAGATTGCTTTGGGCAGTATAGACATTTTAACAATATTTATTCTTCCAATTCATGCACATGGAATTTCTTTCCATTTCTATGTGTCATCTTCAATTTCTTTCTTTAGTGTTTTATAGTTTTTAGAGTAAAGGTCCTTTACCTCTTTGGTTAGGTTCATTCTTAGGTATCTTATTATTTGGGGTGTAATTATGAATGGGATTGATTCTTTAATTTCTCTTTCTCTTCCTGCATTATTGGTGTAGAGAAATGCAACAGATTTCTGTACATTGATTTTGTATCCAATGACTTTACCGAATTCGTTTATCAGTTCTAGAAGTTTTTTGGTGGAGTCTTTATGATTTTCTGTATGTAGTATCATATCATCTGCAAATAGTGAAAGTTTTATTTCTTCCTTACCAACTTGGATGACTCTTATTTATTTTTGTTGTCTGACTGCTATAGCTAGGACTTCCAGACTATTTTGAACACAAGTAGTAAGAATGGACATCCCTGTCTTGTTCATGACTGTAAAGGAAAAGCCCTCTTCCTCCATCCCCCCCATCCCTGCCCCCCCATTGAGGATGATATTAGCTGTGGATTCTTCACAGATGGCTGTTATTATGTTGTGGTGTATTCCCTCTAAACCTTCTTTGTTGAGGGTTTTTTATCATGACTAGTTGTTGCACTTTGTCAAATGCTTTTTCTGCATCTACTGGAAGAATCATATTGTTCTTATATTGCCTTTTACTAATGTGCTGTATCATGTTGATTGATTTTTGAATGTTGAACCACTTTTGAACCCAGAACTAAATCCCATTTGATTGTGGTGAATGATTTCTTTAATATATGGTTGGACTTGTTTTGCTAGTATTTTATTGAGAATTTTTGCATCCAAGTTCATTAAAGATATTGGCTTGTAATTCCTTGTTTTAGAGGATTCTTTATCTGGTTTTGGTATCAGGGTCATGATGGCTTCATAGAATGAATTTGGAAGTTTTCCTTCCTTTTCTATTTTTTGGAGTAGTTTGAGAAGAATAGGTATTAAAACTTTTTTAAATGTTTGGTAGAGTCTCCTGTGAAGCTATCTGGCCCTTGACTTCTGTTTCTTTTTGTTTGTTTGTTTGTTTTGATAACTTTTTTATTGCTGATTCTATTTCTTTACTGGTTATTGGTCTGTTCATCTGTTCAAGTTTTCTATTTCTTTCTCTTTCAGACTTGGTAGTTTATGTTTCTAGACATTTAACTCTTTCTTCCAGGTTGTCCAATTTGTTGGCATATAGTTTTGCATTATATTCTCTTGTAGTTGTATTTCTGTGGTGTTGGTTGTTATTTCTCCTCTATCATTTGTGATTTTATTTATTTGAGTCCTTTCTCTTTTCTTCTTGATAAGTCTGGTTAGAAGTTTATCAGTTTTTTTTTTCTCAATAACTTTGGTTTGAATGGGTCTCAAAATTCTGTGACAGATTTTTGTTCAAGTTGTTTCCATTAAAAAGTACTGATTTTAAAATCTAATAACTTGGGGCACCTGGGTGGCTCAGTGGGTTAAAGCCTCTACCTTCGGCTGAGGTCATGGTCCCGGGGTCCTGGGATCGAGCCCCGCATCAGGCTCCCTGCAGGGAGCCTGCTTCCTCCTCTCTCTCTCTCTCTGCCTGCCTCTCTGCCTATTTGTAATCTGTCTGTCAAACAAATAAATAAAATTAAAAAAAAATTTTAAATCTAATAACTTAAACTGCCACACATACAAGAAAAATGCTTCACAAAACACTCCCCTTTCCTTCTGAATGTTTTACAATGCTTTTTTGTCATTAACCAGTCTTTTACTATTAAACTTAAATGGCCAGTTGAGACAAACTCTTCTTCCACTGATGATTAAAACTGAGGTGGCAGGTTTTGGGTATAATATTCATTTAGCCTTCCAAGCTTTCTGGGCAGACTTAGAGACCTTGCCAGTTCCAACTGCCTTTTTGTCCACTGCTTTGATGACATGCACACAAATTGTCTCATGTAATGAACAGCAAAATGGCTTAGAGGAGGTTAGTGAAAGAAGCTCTAAACACACATAGGCTTCTCAGGAACCATATCAACAATGGCAGCATCACCAGATTTCCAGAACTTGGGGCAAGAGCATCTCCCAGTTTTTTTCTACAATGACAAATCAGTCTTCTCCTTCAGCTTAGCAAACTTGCAAGCAGTGTGAACTGTGTGACAGTCCAGCACAGGGGCATATCCAGCACTGATTTGGCTTGAATGGTTCAGGATGATCCCCTGAGCCATGAATCCAGCTGCTTCAATTGCTGGGTTACTTTTGCTGTCACCAGCTACATTGCAATAATGAACATCTTTGACAGGTATATTGTTGACATTGAAGCCCACACTTTCCCCAGGAAAAGCCTCACTCAGTGCCTCATTGCGCATTTGAATAGACTTCAGTTTTAACATTGGAGCAAAAGTAACCATTATGCTGGGTTTAAGAACACCTGGCTCCACGTGGCCCAGAGGGACAGTATTAATACCACTACTTTTTTAGACATCCTGGAGGAACAGACACAAAGCTTTGTCAGTTAGATGAGCAGGGCTTCAAGCAGTGTGGTTCCACTGGCATTGCCATCTTTATAGGTAACTTTCCATCCCTTGAACCAAGGTATGTTTGCACTTGACTCCAGTATGTTGCTGCCATTCCAACCAGAAATTGACCCAAATGCTACAGTGTCAGGGTTGTAGCCAACTTTCTTAAAGTAGGTGCTAATTTCCTTAATGGTTTCTCATGTCTCTTCAGGCTATAGGGTGAGTCAGAGGAATCTATTTTGTTAGCACCAACAATTAGTTTTTTCACACCCAATATGTAAGCCAGAGAGACATGCTTAAGGCTCTGCCCATTCTTGGAGATACCTGCTTCAAATTTACCAACACCAGCAGTAACAATCAGCACAGAATAGTCCACCTGAGATGTGCCTGTAATCATGTTTTTGATGAAATCTTTGTGTCTTGGTTCATCAATGATGGTCACATACTTGCTGGTCTCAAATTTCTACAGGGTGATATCAATGCTGACATCACGTTCATGTTCAGCTTTCAGTTTATCCAAGACCCAGGCATATTTAAAGGAAACCTTTCCTATCTCAGCAGCCTCTTTCTAAAAATTTTCAACAATTCTTTTGGTGATCCTACTACATTTGTAGATCAGATGACTAGCAGTGATAGATTTGCCTGAATCTATGTGTCCAATGATGACAAATTTTTTTTTAAGATTTTATTTACTTATTTGACAGACAGAGATCACAAGTGGGCAGAGAGGTCACAAGTGGGCAGAGAGGCAGGCAGAGAAAGACAGGGGGAGGTAGGCTCCCTGCTGAGAAGAGAGCCCGATGCCAAAGGCAGAGGCTTTAACCTACTGAGCCACCCAGGCACCCCAATGATAACAATGTTAATGTGAGTCTTTTCCTTTCCCATTTTGGTTTACGTTTAGCAATGGTTTTTAAGACAACTGTGTTTGGGCAACAAACCTATTGCATAAAAGAGATGATTACCAATTTTATTATTTTTTTCAAAGAACTAGTTCCTGGTTTCATTGATATGTTCCATTGTTTCTTTAGTTTCTATATTGTTCATTTCTGCTCTAATCTTTATTGTTTCCTTTCTTCTGCTGGCTTTAGGCTTTGTTCATAGTTCTTTTTCTAGCTTCTTTAGATGCAAAGTTAGATTGTTTATTTGAGATTTCTCTTGCTTCTTGAGGTAGGCCTGTATTGCTATATACTTCCCTCTAGGTCTGCTTTTGCTATATCTCAAAGGTTTTGCACTATTGTGTTTTCATTGTAATTTGTGTCCATGTATTCTAGTTTCATAGCATTGTGGCCAGAAAAGTGCATGGTATGGTAAGATTTCAATCTTTTTGCATTTGTTGAGAACTAACTTGTGATCTATTCTGGAGAATTTCCCTTGTACACTTGAAAAGAATGTGTATAATCCTGTTTTAGGGTGGAATCTTCTGAATATATCTGTTACATATTCATCTGGTCCAGGGTTTCATTCAGAGCCATTGTTTCTTTGTATATTTTCTGTTTAGATGATCTGTCCATTGATATAAGTGGGATGTTAAAGTCCTCTACTATTATTGTATTATTATCAATCTGTTCCTTTATGTTTGTTATGGTTTTATATATTTGGGTGCTCCCATGTTGGGAGCATAAATATTTACAATTGTTACATCTTTTTATTGGATTGTCCCCTTTATTATGATATAGTGCCCTTCTTTGTCTCTTGTTATAGTCTTTGCTTTAAAGTCTATTTTGCTACCCTGGCATTTTTTGACATTCATTTGCATGGTAGATTTTTCTCCATCGCTTTACTTAGAATTTTCAGGTGTCCTTAGGTCTAAAATGAGTCTCTCATAGGCAGCATATAGATGAGTCTTCATTTTTTAAAAAATCTATTCTACCATCCTGTCATTTGATTGGAGTGTTTAATCCATTTACACTCAAAGTAATTATTGATGGATATATATTCATTGACATTTTATTATTTATTTTGCAGTTGTTTCTAAAGATTTCTCTCTGATCCTTTCTTGTCTTTCTCTCTTCCATGGCTTGCTTAAATTTTTAAGTTATATCTTTGGATTTCTTTCTTTCTATTCTTTGCATATTTATTAGTGGTTTTTGATATATGGTTACCATTAAGTTTTTTTTTTATTTTATTTTTTATAAACATATATTTTTATCCCCAGGGGTACAGGTCTGTGAATCGCCAGGTTTACACACTTCACAGCACTCATCATAGCACATACCCTCCCCAATGTCCATAATCCCACCCCCCC
>NW_019154132.1:1089068-1111272 GCF_002288905.1 Enhydra lutris kenyoni
CCGTCGCTTTGGATTCACTTCTCCGCCAGTCCTACCTTTCCGAAAGTGGTTGATTTTCTGTTTCTAGAGTCGCTGTTCTTCTCTTCAATCTCCCAATGGATTTGTAGGTGTTTGAAATCTTTAGATAAGCTATCTAGCTGATCTCCCGCTACCTGAAGTAGTCTCAGCCTGCTACTTCTCCGCCATCTTGACTCCTCCCTCCGCATTTATACTTTTGACAGATTGTCACCAAGTCCTCACCATTGAGATGTACCAGTCTATACTGCCACTTGCAATGTGTAGCAGATATGTTTCCTGCACCCACATTGGCAGGGAAATTTATCAAGCTTTTAGACATTTGCCAATCTGATAGGTGAAAAATGGCATCTCAGTGTAATTTTATTTTATTTATTTTATTATTTTTTAAGATTTTATTTATTTATTTGACAGACAGGGATCACAAGTAGGCAGAGAGGCAGGCAGAGAGAGAGGAGGAAGCAGGCTTCCTGCTGAGCAGAGAGCCCAATGTGGGGCTCAATCCCAAGACCGTGGGATCATGACCTGAGCCGAAGGCAGAGGCTTTAACCCACTGAGCCACCCAGGCGCCCCTCAGTGTAATTTTAATTTGCATTTTTCTAATAATGAGATTGAGCATCTTCAATATATTAAAAATAATTTATAGTTTTTAGTTCCTTTTCCATTTTTTGTATATTCAGCTTATTTTTCTATTGTGTTATTGATATTTTTTCTTACCAATTTGGTTTATATATATAAAAATCAGGGGAATTGATCTTTTGCCTATGTTAAGAGTTGCAAATATATTTTATCATTTTATTGTTTACCATTTAGCTTTTATTCTGATGGATTTTTGTCATGCAGATATTGTTTATTTTTAGGTACTTGAATTTATCAATCTTATTTTTCTGGCTTCAGCTTTTTATTCATGTTAGAAAGAACTTCTAAAAGTAATAAAATACATTCTCCTATGGTTTCTTCTATTTTTAAAAGTTTCTTTTTTTCCACTTCAAATATTTGATCCATTGAGAATTTATCCTGATACCTGGTTTAAATCCAAGTTCATATTGTTTTCTAGTTGGCTATACCATTTTGAAAACAATATATATTTGCTGAGTATTACATTGTTCTGGCGGTTACATGAACATTTTCCTTGATGTTATATCATCCTGGGCATTAATTCATCAGCCTATTAGGATATAAATACCTCATTGTCTTAATTATGTTTATGTTTCCATAGCTTATGGACTTTATTTTTCACAGTTTATAGTTAAGAGTTTTTTTCAAGTTTATAGGGTAATCTCATCTCATTACTCCTTTTTTGGTCAGAATTTTTCTGGGAATAGCATATTTAATTTTCCATATGAATTTTAAAAGCCCCATCATGATTTCTCTGCACTTTCACTCAAATATATTTTTATATTTTATTGGGATTGGATTACATTTATAGACTAATTTAGAAATATTTGTCAGTTTCTAAAAATAGCACTGTCTTCTTATTCAAGAACATAGTATGACAATATTTTTCAAATAGAGATAGACACCAGTGGGTTTTACAATTATTTTTATATAGCTCTCATGCAATTCTTATGAAGTTTATTTGAGGTAATTTACACATTTTTGATCCTTTAAAAATAGGGTCTTCTTTATGATTATTAATAAGATTGAACCAGTAATCAAAAATTTTCCAAGAAAGAAAAGACCTGATCTGATGACATCACTGGTGAATTCTACCAAACATATAAAGAGGGGTTAATATAAATTCTTCTTCAAACTGTCCCAAAGGACTGGAGAGCATGGAACAGTTCTTTACTCATTCTGTGAGGCCAGAATTACCTTGATACCAAAGCCAGTCAAAGATACTACAAGAAAACTACAGACCGATATAGGAGGAGGAGGGGGAGAAAGAGAAGGAGGAGGAGGAAGAGAAGGAAGAGAAGGAGAAGGAAGAAGAAAAAGGAGGAGGAGGAGGGAGAGGAGGAGGAGGGAGAGGGGGAGGAGGGGGAGGTTGAGGAGTCAGGGGGGAGGAGAAGTAGGAGAAAAAGAGAAAAGCACATGCTATTGAGTTTATTGATGCAAAAAAAAAAAAGTGACAAAATTCAACTTCATTGCATGATAAAACAACTCAATAAACTAGGAATAGAAGGAAATTTTCACAACATAATAAAAATCCATATAGGAAAAACCCACAGCTAACATCATACTCAATGATGAAAGACTGAAACTTCTCCACTAAGATCAGGAACAAGGAAGGAATGCCTGGTTTGACTATTTGTATTCAACATGGAAGTTCTATCCAGAACTATTAGTCAAGAAAAAGAAATGCAAAGAATTCAAATTGGAAAGGAAAAAGTAAAATTATCTCAGTTTTCAGATGACATGATCTTACATGTAAACAACCCCAAAACACACACACACAAAATTGTTAGAGCTAATAAACAAATATAGCAAAACTGCAGGATATAAAACCAACCCAAAAAATCAATTTCATTTCTACACACTAAAAATTAAAAACCCAAAAAGAAAATGAAAAAAAATTCTATTTATAGTAGCATCAATTTTAATACTTAGGAATAAATGTAACCAGGAAGATGAAAGACTTGTATACTGAAAGCTACAATTTTTTTTGCTGAAAAAAATTAAAGAAGATATATAAATGGAAAGATATCCTGTGTTCATGGATTATGGATTTAATATTATTTAGATTAACAGTACACTCAAGCACTCTATGTAGTCAATGCAATCCTTATCAAATTCCAATGACATTTTTGTAGAAATAGAATTCCTTCCCTTCTAAAATTCATATGGAAAATTTTAGTTGTCCCCGAATAGCCAAAACAATCTTGAAAAAGAAGAACAAGTTGGAAAACTCACACTCCCTGATTTCAAAATATAATAACTTATCATAATCAAACAGTACTGCAGTGGCACAATATATATACATATATATATATATATATATATATATATATATATATATATATGTATGTATACATATATATATATATATACACACACACACACTAATGGGATAGAATAGAGAGCCCAGAAATAACTTATGATCAACTGATTTTCAGTAAGTATGCCAAGACCATTCATGGAGGGAAAGGACAGATTTCTTCAACAGATAGTGTGGAAAAACTGGATGTTCACATGCAAAAGAGTGGAATTGATTCTTACCTTGTGCCATATATAAAAATTAAGTCATAATGGATCAAAGGCCACAATTAAATTAAAGCCAAAATTATAAAAATCATAGACTAAAATATATGATACTGGATTTGACAATGACATTTTGGATGTGACACCAAAACAACAAGCAACAAAGAAAAAAATAGATAAATTGCACATTTAATCAAATCAAAATGTGCACATCAAAGGATATTTATTATCAAAAGAGAGAAATGACAATAAAAGGAATGGAAGAAAATATTTGTAAGTAATGTGTCTGATAAGGGATTACTATCCCAAACATGTGAAGGACTCCCACACGCCAATTTAAAAAAACAAACAAACAAATAAAAAAACCCCAAAAAACCCAAAACCTTTGATTAGAAATTAGGCAAGGACTTAAACAGACATTTCTCTGAAGATGCACAAATGGCTGTTAAGTACACGAAATGATGCTCAAAATCATTAATCACTAGCTGAATATAAACCAAAACAACAATGTGATACTATTTCACTCCCACTAGGATAGTTACTATCAAAACAAAAAAATACAAATTTACAAGCTAGCAAAGTTATGAAGAAATTGCCACTTTTATACATTGCTGATGGGGATGTAAAATGGTACAGCTGCTGCAGAAGAAAGTTTGATGGCTCCTCAAAAAAATTAAAAACAGAATTACCATATGATCCAACAATTCAACTTTTTTTTAGTCTATTATTATTACATTTATTTATTTTTTATTAACATATAATGTATTATTTGTTTCAGGTGTACAGGTCTGTGATTTATCAGTCTTAATCAATTTGCAGAGCTCACCATAGCACATGCCCTCCCCAATGTCCATCACCCAGCCATCCCATCCCTCCCACGCCCCTCTCCTCCAGCAACCCTCAGTTTGTTTCCTGAGATTGAGTCTCTTACAGTTTGTCTCTATCCCCGGTCCCATCTTGTTTCATTTTTCCTTCCCTTCCCCTTGCCTCTCAAATTCCTCATATCAGTGAGATCATATGATAATTCTCTTTCCCTGATTGGCCTATTTAGCTTAGCATAATAACCTCTAGTTCCATCCACGTCATTGCAAATGGCAAGATTCTGGGTTTCTGCTGGTTGCATGTGTATTCCATTGTGTGTGTGTGTGTGTGTGTGTGTAAACATATATACCACATCTTCTTTATCTACTCATGTCTTGATGGAAATCTAAGCTCTTTCCATAGTTTGGCTATTGTGGACATTGCTGCTATAAACATTTGGGTGCACATGCCTGTTTGGATCACTTCATTTGTATCTTTAGGGTAAATACCCAGTAGTGCAATTGCTGGGTCACTGCATAGCTCTATTTTCAACTTTTTGAGGAAACTCCATACTGTTAACACCCCCCTCACTGAAATGGACAGATCATCTAAGCAGAAGATCAACAAGGAAAAAAAGGCTCTAAATGACACACTGGACCAGATGGACATCACATATATATTCAGAACATTCCATCCCAAAGCAACAGAATACACATTCTTCTCTAGTGCACATGGAACATTCTCCAGAATAGAGCACATCCTGGGTCACAGATCAGGTCTCAACCAGTACCAAAAGATTGGGATCATTCCCTGCATATTTTCAGACCACAGTGCTTTGAAACTAGAACTCAACCACAAGAGGAAAGTTGGAAAAAAATGAAATACATGGAAGCTAAAGAGCATCCTACTAAAGAATGAAAGGGTCAACCAGGAAATTAAAGAAGAATTTTAAAAATTCATGGAAACAAATGAAAATGAAAACAGAACTGTTCAAAATCTTTGGGATGCAGCAAAGGCGGTCCCGAGAGAAAAGTCTATAGCAATACAAGTCTTTCTCAAGAAATAAGAAAGGTCTCAAATACACAACCTAACCTGATATAATACATTAATAAAAGAAAGAACAAGAACCATATGATACTCTCAATAGATGCTGAAAAAGTGTTTGACAAAGTACAGCATCCTTTCTTGATCAAAACTCTTCAAAGTGTAGAGAGAGAGGGTACATACCTCAATATCATCAAAGCCATCTATGAAAAACCCACAGCGAATATCATTCTCAATGGGGAAAAACTGAGAGCTTTTCCCCTAAGGTCAGGAACACAGCAGGGATGTCCACTATCACCACTGCTATTCAACATAGTACTAGAAGTCCTAGCCAACAATTCAACTCTTAAAAGAATTGAAGACAGGATCTGAGACAATTGTACAGCGATGTTCATAGTAGTTTGTTCACAAAACCCCAAAAGTGGAAAAATTCAAATATTTACCAGTAGATGAATGGATAAACAAAATATGCATATATAGAATACAATATTATTCAGTTTGGAAAGGAAGAAAAATCTGATGCATGCTACAAAATGGATGAACTTTGAAAATGCTAAGTGAAATAAACCAGACAAGAAGGACAAGTTTTCCTATGATTCCACTTATATGAGGTACGCAGGCTAGGTAAATTCATAGAGACATAAAATAGAATACAGGTTACCATGGAATAGGGGAAGGGTGGAGCAGCGTAATTATTGTTGAATAGGTCTAGAGTTTCTGTTTGGGATGATGAAAAAGTCCTCTAGAAGGATGGTGATGTTTGCACACATTGTGAATATACTTTATGCCAGTGAATTACACAATTAAACATGATTAAAATGGTAAATTTTATGTTATTCATACTAAGCCACAACAAAACAAAATTTTAAAAATAGGGTCTTTGATTATCATTTCTGTTATTTTTTGGTTTAGGGTGTTTTGTTTTGTTGTTGTTGTTGTTTGTGTGTTTTTTGTGTATATGAAGGCTATTGACTTGTACATGGTAATTGTATACTCAACCAATATTCTGAATTTTGGGGAATAGGAAGGGATATAGGTAACAGTTTCTTACTTTTCTTTTTATTCAATTGTAATGAAATATACATCACATAAAATTTACCATTTGAACCATTTTTAAGTGAATCGTTTAATGACATTCACAGAGTTGTGCAACTACCATCATGATCCATCTCTAGAATTCTTCATCTTCCCAAACTGAAAATCTGTACCAGCCTCAATTTACCAATCAATAACATTCCATTGCTCTCTTCTCCCAGGCCCTGGAATTCTACTTTCTGACTCTAGGAATTTGACTACACTAGTAACCTCATATAAACAGCATTGTAGTATGTGCTCCTTTTGTGTCTGGCTTATTTCGCTAAGCACAGTGTCCTTAATATTTATCCATGTTGTAATATGTACCAGAATTTATTCCTTTTAAAGGCCAAATAATATTTTATCATGTGGAATTACCACATTTTGTTATCCATTCATTCATTAATTGACACTTGGGTTGCTTCCACCTTTTGGTTATTGTGACTAATGCTGCTATGAATATGAGTGTGCAAATAACTATGTGAGTTCCCACTTTCAATTCTTTTGGTATATGTCTGGAAGAGAAATTGCAGGATAATATAGTAATGATATTTAAATTTTTAAGGAATCACCATATCATTTGTTATAGAAGCTATACTATTACTATGGGTATATAATTATATACCCATGTATATAATTATATCATCTGTAAATTATGGTAACTTTACCTGTTGTCATCCAATTTTTATACATCTAATATCTTTCTTTTTCTAATACCAATTATGTACAGTTTTCTATTATAAAATTTTCAGTTATATAACATGAGATAGATAGTTATCTTCAGGATTTAATTTCATGAGAAATGAACCAGGTTTGTTGGCTGTCAAAAAACAAGATTCTAAGGGCGCCTGGGTAGCTCAGTGGGTTAAAGCCTCTGCCTTTGGCTCGGGTCATGATCCCAGGGTCCTCGGATAGAGCCCCGCATTGGGCTCTCTGCTCAGCAGGGAGCCTGCTTCCCTTCCTGTCTCTCTTTCTGCCTGCCTCTCTGCCTACTTGTGATCTCTGTCTGTCAAATAAATAAATAAAATTTTAAAAAATAATAATAATTTAAAAAACAAGATTCTAAACCAAATATTTCAATACACAATAAATCACTACTTTTAAATGATAAGGAATCTCCATTAACTAAAATATTATCATAACTTGGATGTAAGACCTTTGTATTTTGCACATCTAATTAATACTCTGACAGAATTCAGTATGCATTTATAATTAATTACCTGTTGTGTCAATTCTTCTATTTTGAGTTAATGTACAACATAAAATAACTTTTAAACTGTGAGTAAATTTGACAGAGGTAACTCTGAAGTATTTGAGATTTCTGGAAAAGATATTATGGAACATATTAAATTATTACTAGTTACTTTGGACAAAATTGTGTTCCCTCAAAACTGACATGTTGAAATTCATATGTCCTAACCCACAATGTGACTGTATTTAGAGATAGGGAGCTAATTAAAGGTAGATGAGGTCACAAGGGTGGGCCCTAATCCTATAAGAAAATGAGAGAGACCAGAGAACTCTCTATTTTCCCACTGGTACAGAGAAAAGACCATGTGAGCACGCAGCCAGAAGATGGCCAAGAAGAGAAATCTCACCAGACACCAACCATGCTGGCACCTTGATCTTAGACTTCTCATCTATAAAACTATGAGAAAATAAATGTCTGTTGTTTAAGCTACACAGTCTCTGGTATTTTGTTATGGCAGCCCAAGCAGTCTAATACCCTCATGTATTTGAATGTATGTACAGAATACGATTTTTGGTCAAATAGTACAGATGTTAATTACCTGAGGAATCTGCTCATTGATTCCTTCTCAACCAAACATCTTATATTTAGAAATGCAAGCAATTGTGATCTGCTTCTAGTTACTCAACCTGACACATTTATTACTTTTATAGATGAGGTTGATCAAAGAGTACCCAGAGATTCCAGGACTGACTATTAAGTTAAAAAAAATCAAATACAACTAATTATCTGTATGCATCACAAGTTTTTCAAGTCTGTGTAAACAGAATAAATACAGAAATAAGATAAAAGCTGGAACTATAAAAAAAAATTCATACACCTTGATTTCAAATTCTATGGTCACCAAAAGAATCAACATTATCATTTGTCTTTTAATTAATTTTTAACTTTGGATTTTATCATAAAGTTGTACTAATTAAATATAATTTTCATTGGTTCTCTGATATAATATATGAGGACATGAGAGCACTTAAATTTTCTCCTGACTTTCTTTTCACTCTGTTATTTCCAGATATTTAAGTTATGTTATAATTACTTCTGTTCTATGAAGAACCACAATATTTATATCTCTTATGTAACTATAATTCTGTCAGTTTTTGACCCTATTATTTCTCATTTCTTGATAACTTATCATTAAACTTTAAATATTGACAGAGTTAATTAAAATAATGAGATATCACTGCACACTTATTAGTATGTCCAGAATATGGGGCATTTGACAAAAACAAATGCTAGTGAGGACATGGAGCAACAAGAATTCTCATTCTTTGCTGATAAGAATGTGAAATGGTACAGCCACTTAGGAAGACGGTTTCATGGCTTCTTTTAAAACTACTCTTCCTTACAATCCAGCAATCACACTCTTTGGTATTTACCCAAAGGAGTTGAAAATTAATGTCTACACAAAAACCTGCACACAGATATTTATAGCAGCTTTATTCATAATTGCCCACTTGTAGCAACAAAGATGGCCTTCAGGAGGTGAATGGATAATTGAAGTGGCACAGGCAGACAGTGGAATATTATTAAGCAGTGAAATGAAATGAGTTACCAAGCCATGAAAAGACATAAAGGAAACTTAAATGTGTATTACTAAGTGAAAGGAGACAATCTGAGAATGCTACATAACATATGATTCCACCAACTATAGGACATTTTGGAAAAGGCAAAACTATGGAGACAGTAAAAAGAACAGTAAGGGTGGTAAAGAATAGGCAGAGCATAAAGGATTTTCAGGGCAGTGAAAATACTCTATTTGATAGTATAATGGTGGATACATGTCTAAACACATTGAATGTACAACATCAAGGGTAAAGCTTTGGGTAAACTATGGATTTGGGGCGATTATAATGTGTCGATGTAGGTTCATCTTTGGCAAAAATGTCCCATTTTGGTTAGCGATGCTGATAATGGGGGAGTCTGCGCACATGTGGGGGCAAGGGATATATGCAAAGTATATACATCTTTCTCTTAATTTTATTGTAAACCTAAAACTATTCTAAAAAAATTAAAGCTTTTAAAAATTTTTCAGAGTTGATTTGATCCTATTAAATAGATATAATTATCCCTGTACTTATATGTAATATCAACAATGCGTTCCTTCACTTTGATCTTTCTGTGTTCCTTAGTACTTTATTTTTTTATTCAAATTCAATTAGCCAACATATAGTACAATAGTTCCTGATATAATATTTAATGATTCATTAGTTGCATATAACACCCAGTGCTCATCACATCACGTGCCCTCCTTAATGCCCATCACCAAGTTACCCCATTCTCCCACCCACCTTCCTTTCTGCAAGTTTGTTTCCCAGAGTCAAGAGTCTCATATGGTTTGTCTCCCTCACTTATTTCTTCCCCTTCGGTTTTTTGATTCATCTTTTAGTAGAATAAACACAATTGTCAAGAAATTTTCCAAAAATCCTTCATGGCTATTATGTGTCTAAGTTTTTAGGTACTGAATTAATAATTTGACTGGGTAGGAAATTTTTAGGTCACACTCTTCCTCCTTCAGAATTCCAGAGCATTTTTTACTTATCTTAAAGCATTGTGTGTTCCTCTAGAGAAGTTTGAGGCTCATCTTTACAAGTGACTTGCTTTTTGTCTTGATGTCTACAGCATTTGCTCATTATTCTTAAAGCTCAACAACTTTATCAAGGTCTGACTCAGTATTAATAATTCTGTATCCATTTTCCCCTGTACAAAGTGTGCTTGCAGTTTTAGGTCTTGTTTTACTTTAGAAATGTTTCATTCTATTATATTTGAGTACTTTTACTTTTTTGTTTAAGTACTTTTACTTTTTTGTTTAAGAAAAACACTTCACTTCTTCAGGAACACCAACTATATTTAATTTAGTTATTTTCCCTCTTGTTTTAGATATTTTTCACTTTATGTTTATTTGTGATCTTTTTTTATTTAACTTTGCTGGGTGATTTTCTCATATTACTGACTCAGTTCAGTGATATATATTCTAATATTTTTTTAAACTACTGATTTTTCCCCTAGAAGAGTATATTATTACCACTGATTACCTTTCTGAGCTCTGCAATCTCATTTTATACCTCCTGAATCTCTTTTCTAAAGTATTTCCCAACAGGGAGTCAGTAAAGCTGGCTCAGTCAGTAAAGCATGAGACACTTGATCTTGGGGTTTTGAATTTGAGCCCCATGTTGGACTT
This sequence comes from Enhydra lutris kenyoni, assembly GCF_002288905.1. Classification (NCBI taxonomy): domain Eukaryota; kingdom Metazoa; phylum Chordata; class Mammalia; order Carnivora; family Mustelidae; genus Enhydra; species Enhydra lutris. Next base: position 1,099,571 of record NW_019154132.1, read on the forward strand.
AGAGTTTACTTTAAAAAACAAGGTATTTTGCAACTATTCACTTTTCAGTTTGAGAGTATAGAGGGATATTTTCCTAAAAGTTTATTTTATTATCTTCAATGGGTTTTCTTTTGAAGTATATTCATCTTTGTTCTTTGCTTATAATTTTCCTTTATTTCCACTTAAAAATTTGTGATGTTTATACACATAGTCCATTTCATATCCTTTTTGCTTATTATTCATTTTTTTATAGGGATGGTTTTATCTGTACATACCACTTGTTCAAAAACAAGATGGAGAGGGCAGAGAGCGTTGGCTGGTACAGTCAATAGCTTCCAATCAGTTCTATTGCAACTAAATATTTTTTCCACAAAATCTACCAGCCAGGGGATAGAGTTCTTTTCTTATACTTGGGAACTTCACTTTAATGAATTGAAATGATCTCCTAAGCAGCAGCTGGGCAGTGATTTCTAGAGATGCCTCATAGCTCAAAAGTTATTAGGTTTAATATTGATAATGATTAAGCATTGATTTTTCTCTGCTCACATGACTCACATTAACAATTTTTTTTTTTTTTACTTCCACCTATTTCTCTAGGTTAAGAAGTCCTGTTCATAGAAAATAAATAAGAATTTGCAGTGTTGACCTCCACTTCCTACTACTGTTCAGGATGGAGACTGCATGTTTCCTTCTAATTTGTTCATATATCCATGCCATCACCCTTTGATTTTCAAATATAGGTTCATCAGATTCCTCAAGGTCCACTTCCTTACAAAGTAATCTAAAAGTCTTGAGACTTTTATTTCCACTTTGAGATAGTTCCACTTCAGATATAGTCTCAAGCTGTAGAAAACCCAATTAAAAGAGCCCTAAATATAAACAAAGTCAACTGTGTCCCACAGCTGATGATCCCAAGGGCATATCTGACTTCAAGTGAGATTTATCCAGGCCTTAAGCAATGTGACCATGAACTGTTATCTTTCTGTTTCTTGGCTCCACATCCTTGGAGCTCTCAAGCAGGCCTTTTTTGGTGGTCTAAAGAGGCTGGCTGAATAAATGGACCAATAAAATTCTCATTTACTTCCAGGAGGAAAAAGAAAGGAATTGCTTCTCCAGTCAACTAAAGTATTAGAGATGAGTCTAATAGGCCATTATGGATATAACTTGGGTCCTGTCCCCAGTTTTGAACAAATAATCTCAGTCCAAGAGGTTGAGACTGTCTCCAGCTAACCAGAGTCCACTGCTTGAGCTGGGGAAAGTTCAGTTCCACCAAAACCACATGGCCAGAAGACCGAAGTCCAGTTAGGAAAAGAGAACGGATACAAAGTGTGGAGGCAACCGTAATATTCTCATCTGATCAAAATGTCACTTTATCTGGATGGAATTCTTCATATACTTGAATTCCTTCCTAATTTAGTTAAAGATGGGGGGATGGAATTTTCTACTTCATTTCATTTACTTTTTGTTGTTGTTGTTGTTCACTGTTCATTTTTGTAACTTCCAGAGATGAGAAGAGAGTTAACCTCTTTATTTCTAATCTTTAGTTGGAAGTTCTAAATTAGCTATATTTTTTAGCTTTATGATTTAGATTCTCCTTTATTCATTAAACCAACATATTTTGAGTATCTCCTAGGCTTTGTTCTAAGCCAGCAGTTTCAACTATAATCAAGGCAGATATTGTCTCTGCCCTCTTGGCATCTATGGTATAAAACATAATTTGGGAAAAATGGCTTCTATTTTTCAAAAAAAGTATAAAAACCATTGCCCTATTGCATGTAACTCTCTCTCTTCCTTATTTACAGGCAAGGCATAAGGGACAAAGCAGAATCAAGAAATGGAAAGTTTCAGTAATAGTAAAGAAAGTCCTAGGTGATATAGGCCCTCTCCAAAAGATGCTTCATATTTCTGGCCTTTCTTGGTTTTTGATTCTTAAGATTCCCAAAGCAAATTCCACTTTCACAATTTCTCTATTTCTTCAAGCTTTTAACATTAGGTAGCACATTCCCAAAGCCTGGAACTCAGTACTGTTGTCTTGAACGGTTTGTTCTTCCTTTCTCTCGCCTTCTTTGCTCATCTTCTCTCCTTTTTCCTTCCTCATGTTTCCTTAGGTGGTCATGAAAGCCAGGACTTGGGACTCCCCATGAGAACTCACATGTGCTTGTGGGAGAGTTGAATGACTACTGACAGAACAGAACCTGTGGCCAGTATCTTTAGGCTACAGACATAGAATTTAAGAACTTGTGCTAATGCAAGAACTATTCATATAATGGATATCCTATTGTCATTTGCCCCATAAAGAACTAGGATAGGATTCCCCTGGAAATGTCAGGCTCAAATCAGCTGCTGTTGGTGATATTAAAGGTCCATCCTGAGGGTTTATTATGAGTTCAGTATTATGCTCAGTCCATCAACTGTGTCATTTCCTTCTGTCTTCATAACCCCCAATGAGAGTTAAGAGATACTTATTTCCACCTTACTAGCCAAGGACTGAGGGGCTCATCCTAGTCCCTCACTTTGCCTGGGCATTATCCTATGTTCACCTAGGATAAGACATTATCCTATGTTCACCTCCCAAGCTCAGGTACTCACCCATTGTGCTGTATGGAAGTGATCCAGCACTTTTTCCCTTTGCATCTGGTAACCTCTGGAGAGAAGGGCTGCATTTGTCAGCTGTAGCACCAACCTCTCTCAGGAGGTAACAGGAATCTCCTGTGACAAAGCAGAAGGGGAAAAGATACAAGGATCACAAGGAAAAGGCTCTGCCTATCAGACAGGGTGTGTTGCTAAACAAGCTTGGTGAGAGGATGAGCTTTATGTGGGTCTCCATGTCTAAACTTCGAAGGCTATTTTTGCCTTTATGGTTTTTGCCTTTGTTCATTCATTGTTTGTTTTCCGGTGATGCTTTAGTAAATTTCTTTTGAAAATCCCAAGCTTTCTCAGCTGTGCAAAGAGGAACAAAGGAAAGGACCTTGGTGTTTTATCCATACTTGGACAGGTGTTCTAAAGAGGAAGTGTCCTATCCTTGCCCCATCTGGTGGTGCTGGGCCCAGTGGGGAAGAGATGGTAGGGGCTCAGCTCCAGCCGTGAAGCCTTATTGTGCTTTTCCACTGACTGCCTTCCCTACCTCAGGTGTGTCTTGTGCTTACTCTTTCTCACAAAGAGCCACAGCATCTCTTTATCAACAACAAGATGGATATTTAAAAACAGTGTATTCTAGGAAGTTTACCAATTTATCCCTCAGAAAGATCGAAGTCAAAGTACCAATCCCACCCTGGTCATGATCCCCAGCCTGTCACGAGGAAAATCAGGAGAGGCCCAGTGAAAGAGGAATGACCAGAATGGAGTGAGATAAGACTGCTCTGCCCCAATTTGGCAGTGGGGCAGCCAGGGTGAGTCACTGAATCCTTTTGAGCATCAACTTCCAAACCTAAAAAGGACTGACTTCGTAGTACAGTAGTAATGACCAAACGGGGGAAATACATGTGGAGATACTTGGTACAATAATTCTATCCAAACATTAGTGTTAGTATCTGAGTACTTAAAGGGTGTAGTGCATTTGCATTGTGTCTGTGCTAGTGGGCTTTTTTTGTTGTTGTTGTTCATCTAAAAGGTGGAGAATGCAGTACATGGATACTAAACAGAATCAATCAAAGAAGAGGGCTGGTTCTAAACAGGTTTGCAGAAGTGTTATTCTATAGCTGGCCTGTACCTGCTCATGAGACAGATGCTGCTCACATCCTTCCATTCCACATCCCTGCATGACCCTGAGAGCTTGGAATCAACTGAGGTGGTACACTCACATCACAGAAATCAGTGTTACAAATACACATCACAGAAATCAGCACAGAAATGTTAACAATTAGGACTTTCTTGTTTGGAGGGACAGTTCACTAGCAAACCACTGGTTGGTAAGTTATAAAAGAAAGGTTTCCAGGTGATGTCTTAGTTATTGTTTAAACAGTAAGTGATATCTAATGAAGCAGATGAAGTTTAATTATCAGTATACTATGAAAACGTCAGTGTTACCTGAAGAGTCTCAATATGTTCTAAATATCCATAATCAATGATCACAAGGCATTCTGTTACTATTATGAACTTTTCCTTTTTTAGGACTGAAAATATTTTTATTTTTTCTAAGTCTAAAGCATGTTTTCTATATCTATATAGCATGGTTAGTTTTGGGAAAATGCAATGAACTTATTAAAAATAAAATCCATAGAGAAATAAATTGATTTTAAAAATATCTAAAACCAGAAGAGGCATTATTAACTCAAATAAAGTGGTAATTTAAATGATAATAGAGTTGACTTCATAATTTAGTCAAAAGCACTCTCAGAAATATCTTTCATCAGGGGAGAGCTACGGTATGTATTTGTGTTAAAGACGATTATTGCCCCTTGGAAAAGATTTTATTTAAAAGACAATAAAATATGCAAATTCAAGGTTGCTTGTGGGAGTGTGCACTTTCAAATAGTTATAAGTAACTTAGTTTACTTTATTATGCATTTATATTCTCAAATGCAACTCAGCAGGGGATCCACTCATTATATTTAGTATATTAAATAGTTCATTTAGAACATCTTAAAGTAAAAACTTCCTGCTTTTTTTTCATTAGTGTTTGTTACCCCAGAACAAAACCACAATGTCTCATAAAGATATCAGCTTTGTCTTTAGCCCCTGCAGAAAGAAAATTGAATAAACACCCTTCTACAGTGAGGTTCCTAACTGGGTCCCTGAGTTTAATTTAGCTAACTTGGCAGTGTAACTTATTCACATTTGTGTCATAATAGAGAAGGGATGTTTCTTAAAGTTCTAAAACCCCCATGGTTGCTGGATGTCAGAAGGCAACTCTCAGGACAGTGTGCTCTGGGTAGCATGGGGACTCCTAAGGGAGGGATGTGCCTGCTGTGGAGTCCTGGTTGCGCAGACTCTTGAGTTATGACATCTGGCTTCTCTCTTTGGCCTCTGAAAGTTTAAAATCTCTAAATAGGGCATTAGTTAATTTTCATGTCCTTGTACTCATAGGGACTTCCTCATTACAGTCACAATAGCAAAGCTATCACCTGCAATGGGCTCTAGGGTCCATGGAAAGAGACCTGGAAGGAAGAGGCATGGTTCCCTCTGCTGGGACTGCTGCAGTGGAGGGGAATGCACCCATAGAACTCTAACTACAGAGCACAATTGACCAGGCACCCTAACTGCTGGGCACAAACCCTTGTCCTTTCATTTGGTTCAAGGCCACGTTCCCCACAGGTGGCTCTCAGCTAGTGGCTGAGTAATCCTGAAGAGACAGGAGCTCCACTGAGAGCTGGCTTTCATCAGTAACCTTATGGAGCCATCCTTAGATGGTACAGTAGTCCAGAATGTTTCTACTGAGCCTTTGCTCCTTTTCCCCTTTGCAGGTTATCATACATGCATGGTGGGATGACTGTTCTCTTGGACATTTTCTTTCACACAGGCACTTCTCCTAACAAAATCCTTGCAGTTTAGACTCAGACTAGCACAAGGGGTCCCAAGAGTGGTTTAAGAAAAGAGGCAGCAAAACTAGGGCTTGGGATTGGACCTCACACTGGCTAGGAGGTAAAGAGGACATACTCCTTGTTGGTTAGATCACATATAGGCCCTAATGTAAGATGGAAGCTCAATTGTTAAAGATGTCACTGGGGGTGGCCTTGGAATATGACCCAGTGGGGAATATTGCTGATCTAGGTGCAATGGTACAAGCATTTGAAAAATGTGGGGGAACAGTGCTCACAAAGGCAGTGAAGTTGGTTATTGTTAAGCTGAACTTACGTCCTGCAGAAAAAAAAAGGAGAGAGTGAGATTTATTTACCTGTAGTTAATGGCTAAGCATGAGAGTCAGACAGCTCCAATAGGGAGTTCCAAGGAGATCCTCATCACCCATGGTAAGCAGGCAAATGCAGTAGCACAGTGGGTTCTTGGAGAGTTTCAGAGCTCTGGAGAGGTGTGAATGTCCAATCAAGGCAAGTCTGAGATATGCAGGTCAGCACCTTGGTGGGGAAAGCCTGCAATCCTGAAAATTATGACAGGGACATCTGGGTGGAGATCCCTGAGGATGCTGGTTGTACAGATCCCATTGGCTTTCTGGGATTACAGAGGTGCCACCCCTCTTTCTTAGTAAGAACACAGAAGACCCCCAACTCCCACACACAAAGCAATAAGCACTCTCTCTTCTAGCTTTCAGGACAATAACTAGGATTAAATCTTTGCACAATGCAGTTGGGGAAATGCTGAGCCTGATATGGGAAGAAAAAAACCTATTCACCTAAAGAATTGAAAGGATCAACTTGCGTGTGCCCAAACAGGAGCCAAGGGAATATACTTTGACTGTGTGATCAAAGGGATCAGAATATAAAGTGAGGTAAGCAATAATTAAGGACCTTTTTAAGGATAAGAGATTTAACACCCTAGTTAGGTATCCTAGAATGGAGCTAACCCACTACTGAGGTGGGTTTTAAAAGACTAGGGAAAAATGGTAGCCAAATCTCAGCAAAGTGGGTAGATAAAGAGGAACAGAGACTAAAAAAATTGAACATGTGGGAATAGGCACATGGTGAAAGACAGAAGAGCTACGAATGACTATCTTCCATGAGATGGCACAGTGGAAGATTTGACCAATGGCATGGAAAGGCACTGGTGAGAAGGGCATGAAGCACTAAAAAGTTTGGTGATAGCCCTCCTTTGCACACTGGATCACCAAACTGGATTCAATAACATCATGGGAAGGATAGGGCCCCAAAGTAATACAGACTAGAAATCAGAAGGCCATAATTACCATGATAACTGGAGATGGTAGCCATGGAGACCTGACCTACAGGGAGTTTTAGAGACTGTTAATAGAGAAAAATTGTTCTTAGGATTTAAAAAAGTGGGGGTGGGGCATCTATTGCACTCCAGAGTGCTAGAATCTCCCTTAAGAGAGCTTCAACACATGTCCAGTGTCTGATTTTTTGTCTGGTGATCAGGATTTTGCAACTGCCATCCAGGGGGTGTTCCCCGATTGCCTGGCTCTGAAGGCCAGGGGGCTTTCATTCCTAAGTCTCATAAAACTATAACAATGAGAAAGACAGTTTTGAGCAAACTACCACTCCCAGGGCACTCCACAGAAAGCAGACTGAAATACACCTCTAGTCTTTCTGAAAGAGAGGTCTTTTACTTATCCAGGAGCTTTGGCTTCAGAGGCAGTCCTCTGGTTTGACACACAGGGGTCTACAGAGGAGCTGTCAGGGGATGGAGGCTGGTAAATTCAATTTGGTGCTTTCCCTCTACCTTACTCCATCCAGCTCATGATATCATACAGAAAGGAGCTTATATACTTTTCTCTTGCTCTGATTTTTGTGTCTTCTACCAGGGGATGCCTCTACATCATCTGGCTCTGGTGGCCAGTCAGGATTGAGCTTGCAGATTCCATGAAACTATAACAAATGGAGAAACAGCTACCCCCAGGGCATAGTGAAAAGCACAGATCTACAAGCTCAATATTTCTGGAAAGTAGGCTATTAGTTTATCATTACAGCTGTAGCCTGAAGAGCATGTTTCTAATGCACACACATCTAAGGGTTGACTATATACCCTCCCTGAGACTTCAGAGAGTGAGCACTATCTTCATGCTTGTCCTAGTTTTTATATTTGGTGCCCTGGTTTTTGCAGCTGCCACCCAAAAGATACTCCTTTTTTCCCTGGAGCTGGTTGCCAGAGGGCCTTACATTCTTGGGTCCTCTGGATTATAACAACCAAGGAGACAGCTCTTGCACAAACAGCATAGTAAAATACACTCCCAGCCTTTCATAATTTCTCTCCCCTCTCCCCAACATAAGCCTACTTGTTAGTCCTAGAGCTTTGGTCTTAGGGGCAGCCTTCATGGGCACACATGTAGAGGCTACAGAAGTGTTTTTAGTGAACATATGCTGAGGGATGCCATCTTTATGCTCTCTTTCTGCCTCACTAGTATCTCCCAGAAAGGAGCTTATAAACTTGTCTGGAATCCCAGTTTTTGTGACTGCTGCCCAGGGGACAACTCTAGGTCATCTGGCGTTGGACACCAGTGGGGCTGAAATCTAAGATCCCACAGGACAGTATATATTGCACTTTATAAAGCTATTGTATGAGGGTCTCACTTCCAATCACCTTGAATCCACATGCAGACCAAGCTCCTACTTTTTGGGACACTGACAGATCTTGGCATACCCTCAATTAATAGGAGCTATTAAAAATAAAATAAGCCATGGGCAGTCACAAAAATTTGAGAGACAACCAAGAGTTGAGGCATAGTTGAATGATAAGATTCATTTCCTATGGAAGCCAACCCTTTCAGACTGAGAAAAGTGGTTGTTTCATCCAATATATAGAAACAAAAACAAATGTCAACCAAAATGAAGAAACAGAAGAATAGATCTAAATAAAAGCACATGATAAAATCTCAGATAAAAACCTTAATGATGTTGATATAATCAGTTTACCTGAGAGAGTTCAAAGTAATGGTGATATAGATGCTCACCAAACTGGAGAGAAGAATGGATGAACACAGTGAGAAATTCAACAGAGATAGAAAATAGTAAGAAGTTATAAACTGAAGCCACAGAACAAAACAATATACTAACTAAAATGAAAAATATAATAAAGGGGTTCAACAGCAGACTAGATGAAGCAGAAGTAAAGATCAATGAACTTATAAACAGGACAGAGGGACTCACCCAATCAAAGCAGCAAAAAGAAAAAAAGAATGAAAATAAGTAAACATAGATGAAGGGATTTATGGAACAACATCAAGTGGATTACCATTTGTATTATAAGGATCCCAGAAGAAGGGAGAGAAAAATGAACAGAAAACTTATTTGAAAACTTCTTTAACTTGGGAAAAGAAACAGACATCCAGATCCAGAAGGCCCAGAGAGTTCCAAATAAGAGGAACCCAAAGAGACACACACAAAGACAAATCATAATTATCAATGGTTAAAGACAAGGAGAGAATCTTAAAGGCACGAAGGCAGAAAGAGAAATATGATTTGTTAGATACGGGAAAACCTGCTAATAAGCAGATTTTTTTTCAGCAGCAACTGTGCAGGACTGAATGGAGTGGAATGATACATTCAAGGTGCTGAAAACAAAAACGAAAATAAACAAACACACACACACACACACACACACACACAAACCCACAACAACAAAAACCAGGAATTGGAAGATGGCTGCAGATTAGGAGGACCTGAGTCTCATCTCATCCTATGAACACAACTATATAAACTATCAAATCATCCTAAATAACCCCAGAAACTGACTTGAAGACTGTCAGAACAAACTCCACAGTTAAAGGTAAGGAAGAGGCCATGTCTAAGAAGGTAGGACGTGTGGAGATATGACTTGGGAGAGAAATGGATTATGAGTACTACAGTGGGGAGGGAGCTGTGGAGCAGAGAAGAGTGGGAGACACACTAAACAAAGCGGAACACACTGGGAAAACAAATCGCCATAGTAATTGTTTTGGAAAGCTGCTAGGGCCATGAGTTCTTGCAAGGAGCAGGGCATCAAGTCTGGAGTTTTAAAGGTCAGTGGGTGTGGCTGAAAAACAGCCCAGAGCATTGTGCTGCTCTTGGAGTTAAGGCAAACGACTCCAGCTACAGCGAGGAAAGAGTGATCTAAAGAGTGCCTGAAGCACACAGTGGGGAGGTTATTCACTCAACTCCCAGCACACACTAGAGAGGCAGCCTTACAGAGAGGCCCCCTCCATGAACAAAAGAACTGGCCTATGCCATTTCCCTCCCCCATCCCCAGCCTAAACACAGAGCCACCTGTGGGAACTAGTGCAGTACAAACACTTGCTACTTAACTTGCTACATCAAGCCCTGGCCCCTGGACTCTAGAACTGACCTTCCCGTTACCCTTGCCTTAGTCCTAGCATGGTAGGCACCCTCCCCCAAAGGGCTAGACCAAACCCCTGCTCATACCATATCTTTCATTGTAGGAGATGTACTGATCCTCTTTGCCTGTGAGGGTGGTGACAGGTATTAGTTCACAAATAAACCAGAGGGCCACCTAGTTAAAATGCACCACATTAAAGCAAGAGACAAAACACTGCTCACAACACGTAAAGAGAAACTCTGCAGGCAACTAGTGTGAAGGATAAAGCAGCCAGGACAAAACAACAGAGAACACACAATACACACTGGGGACACTCCCAGAAGTGCCAGACGCTAGGCAAAAGGGGACACCACACAGAAGGTCACTATAAGTCTTCTTCTTCATAAGGTCAACACTCTCAAGAATGGGAGATATGGCTGATTTTGTAACACACAGAAACAGGCACAGAGACTTTAGAAAAAAATGGGAAAACTAATTTATCCCAAATGAAAGAACAAGACAAGGCCACAACTAGAGATCTAAGTGATAGGGATCTGATAGGGAATTTAAAGTAATGATCACAAGGATACTCACTGGACATAAGGAAAGAGTGGAAGACATGAGTGACACCCTTAATATAGAGATAAGGAATAACAGAGCAGAGATAAAATCCTCAGTAAATAAAATGAGAAATATATCTGATGGAATATATCTGATGGAATAAACAGTAGGCTGGAAGAAGCAGAACAATGAATTAATGACCAAGAAGACAGAGTAATGGAAAGTGATCAACTTGAACAAAAGAGAGCAAAAAGAATTAAGCAACATGAGACTAGACTTGGGGAATTCAATGACTCCATCAAGCATATTAATATTTGTATTTTATGAATCCCAGAAGAAGAGATGGAAAGGGGGACAAAAAATTTGTTTGAAGAAATAATAGTTCCCTAATCTGGGGGAGGAAACAGATACCCAAATTCAGAACTCACAGAGAAGTCCCATCAAAATCAACAAAAAGCAGATCCACACAAAGATATATTGTAATTAAATTGGTAAAATATAGCGATAAGAAAAAAAAATTTAAAGCAGCAAGACAAAAGAAGACAGTAACATGAAAAGGGAAAACCCATAAGGCTACTAGGGGATTTTTTTAGCAGAAACTTTCTAAACTAAAAGGCAGTGGCATGATATATTCAAAGTGCAGAATGGGAAAAATCTGTAGGCAAAAATACTCTAACCAGCAAGACTATCATTCAGAACAGAAGGAGACATAAATAGGTTCTCAGACAAAAAAAAAAAAAAAAATTTTTAAAGGAGTTTGTGATCACTAAATCTGCAAGAAATATTAAAAGGGACTCTGAGTGGAAAGGAAAGAACAAAAGTGAAAGTATAAAGGTAGAAAATGCAAACAAAGCAGTAAAAATTAATATTTCTGTAAAAAATCAATCAAGGAACTTACAAAATAAAAAGATGTAAACTATGACAACATACTCTTATAATGTGGAGAGGTAAGGAATAAAGAATGTGTTCAAACATAAATGAACATCAACATAATACAGACTGCTATATGCAGAAAAGTGTACATAAAAACTTAATGGTACCTGGAGGAGTCAAGATGGCGGAGAAGTAGCAGGCTGAGACTACTTTCAGGTAGCGGGAGATCAGCTAGATAGCTTATCTAAAGATTTCAAACACCTACAAATCCATCGGGAGATCGAAGAGAAGAAGAACAGTGACTCTAGAAACAGAAAATCAATCACTTTCAGAAAGGTAGGACTGGCGGAGAAGTGAATCCAAAGCAACGGGAAGATAGACCGCGGGGGGAGGGGCCGGCTCCCGGCAAGCGGCGGAGCAACAGAGCACAA
>NW_019154132.1:1116272-1157674 GCF_002288905.1 Enhydra lutris kenyoni
GATGAGTGCTGTGAAGTGTGTAAACCTGGCGATTCACAGACCTGTACCCCTGGGGATAAAAATATATGTTTATAAAAAATAAAATTAAAAAAAAATTACAGTAGAAAAAAAAAAAGTATAAATGCACCCACCCTTTGACCTAGCAATTCCATTTCTGGGAATTTACCTGACAGAAATACTTATACCTGTGCTACCTGATATTTGTACAAGATTATTACTCATTGCATCATTGTTCTTGTAACAAACACTTGGAGACAACCTAAATATACAATGTAAGAGTGATTAAATAAATGATGATTCAGTCACCCAATGGAATGCTATGTAGCTGAAATAAACAGTGAGAAAGCCTTGCATGTACAGATAAGGAACATGCCCCAAATATATTGTAAAGTTTTTTTTTAAAAGAGCATGGCTTAAAATTATGAGTATTATTTGCCTTTTTTTAAAGGGCAGACAATATGCATAAAATATCTCTGAAGAGATAGGCAAGAGTCTGATCACATTGATATCCTTCATAGAAGGGAACTTGGATGATTACAACAAGGAGACTTTTTTCACTAATTCAGTTTTGTATCAATTTTAATTGTCATAATTTTTATTTGTTTTTTAAAACAATTTTTATTTCCTATATCAAAGTTAGTAAATAAAATATATGAAACAAAACAAAACAATATTCCTTTATTAAATTGGCAAATTCTGGGTAACTGTGACTACCCTAAGCTTGGATTTACTCATCAGCATGCTGTGACAATGTTCTTATGTTTCTTTTGTATCATCGATTTAACTCTCATGCCATGTTATTATAAATGTATGTGATTTTTTGGATGCATGAAAAATTCTAACTAATACATGAAACATTATAATTCATGAAAACTAGTATATGAAAGCTAATACATCAAAAATTCTCCCTATTTTTTTACAAAATAATTAAAATTCCTTTTATTCATTACATGAGAGTATTTTATGAAAATTAAAATTTTATTTTCTGAGTCCTCATTACTTTGAAGACTAATTGAAAGTTTCCTAGATCTAGTCTTATCCAATTGAACCATAAAGATTTTACATAATTTCATTATCCAAATGAATCAGGAATATTGAACTTTTTTTCTATAGCTTGCATTATCATAATGTTTTCAAATGACACATTGGGACCATTTAGGAAGTTATGGAATTTGTTGGGTCCCTAGGTAGCTTTTTAAGAACATGAAATAAAATAAAATATAATAGGATAAAAAATACCAGAGTGAATCACAGGTAATAAAAATACGTGTTCTGGGTTGTGATGAAAATTGTATTTATTACATACCAGGTACTAAGGGTTCTGGTGCTAGGGACAAAATGACAAGATTGTTCCAGCTCTTATAAACTTTACAGTCCATTGGAAATAGGCAAGAAAGAAGCAAGCAAACAAGCCAGTGAAGATTATAAACAGTGCCAAGAAGGAATTAACAATACGCTGGAAGGAAGAATACCAGGGATGGTAATGTCTTTAAATAGAGTATCCATGGAAGGTGTCTGAGGAGGTTGATGTTCAAGTTGCTGCTGAAGGATGAAAAGAAGCCAGTCATCTGATGGTCCAGAGATGAGTTCCAGGCACAGGGAACAGCAAGCATGGACCCCAAGCAAAGAAAGAATGAGGTGTGTTCTGGGGATGGAAGCATGAGATAAGATTAGGCAGAGAAATAGGGGTCAGACTATGCCAGTTCTCCCAGGCCAGAAGAAAGCAAATATGGATTTTGTTTCAAGCACAGTGTGAGGCCACTAAAGGACTTTTATCAGGGCAGTTACATGTTAGTTCTTGAGTTTTAAAACAACATTCCGGTTTCTCAGTGTAGGATGAATTAAAAAATAGGGCAAGTGTGGCTTTGTCTAAGGTGAGAAGTGAATGAATTTGCCCTTGATTTGGAGGTAGAACTGATATGTCATCAATGCAGAGTTACACAGAAAGGAAATGTCGACAAAAATGACCAGTCTCGGGCGCCTGGGTGGCTCAGTGGGTTAAAGCCTCTGCCTTCGGCTCAGGTCATGATCCCAGGGTCCTGGGATCGAGGCCCACATCGGGCTCTCTGCTTGGCGGGGAGCCTGCATCCTCCTCTCTCTCTGCCTGCCTCTCTGCCTACTTGTGATCTCTCTCTCTCTGTCAAATAAATAAATAAAATCTTAAAAAAAAAAAAAAATGACCAGTCTCATGGCTTTAATAGCTGGGCATATAGCAATACCATTAGTTGCATTCTTATGGCTATCTGCTTATCTAACAGACTTACTACAATTTCAGTGGCATGTCACCTGATTAGCTTTGGCCTCATAGATTATGCTTTCCTTCACATGTAATATGGAAACTTAACTTTGAATGACATTCTAAATGTATGTTCACAGTTAGATCTAAATTTCATATATATATATATAAAACTTTGAGCTATTCAGTTTATGCTGAATAAAAACTTATAAAACTTAGAGCCTCATATGTATACTCAATGGAGTTTTCTTTTGACCTGAGAGTTACAAATGATGTTTCATATTGTCAGAACTCATAAAGCTATTTTCCAAAATTTCATGAAAAGGACTTGGGCAATTTGATCATCTTGCAGGGTGAACCCTTGTGAAAAATAAGTTGTAACACTTCCTAATTTTTCATCACACTGCTTTTACATCCTGCTGCTGGAGGGTAGACACAATGGAAACATCAGTAGTGCCGTGTAATATGATTTGCTGTTGATTTTGCATCTGGTCAGTCTTTCACATTCATTTTCAATTAAAAAATATTTTTGGTTTTTAACTAATAATCTTGTTTTAATTTTAAGGAAAAATTCAAAAATAATTAAGAAATAGAAAATGAAAAATTACTACTTATAAATATTGAAATGGAAATATCCCAATCTCCAAATCTATAATAATTCCATCCTATACATCATGGACAAAAGAATTCCAACCTATGCTTAAAAGGCCCTAAAACAAGATTTTAGGAACAAGAGTTTTGTTGAGTTCAGTTATTATTAGGAAATGATTATGCATTAGTGTCTGCCTGCCCTAGCAGATGTTTGGAGCTTTCCCTGGCCTTTAATTGAGGGGATACCCTTGGGCCATGTAGGTGAGCTGCCTGTGTGACCTTATGGGCCCTGGGCATCTGTAGGCCTCTGCTTAAAGCAAGATCAATATCAATGCAGGATTATACTTACTATTCACTGATGTATGAACAAGTTAAAATTTAAATATAGGTATTGGGAGAAACCAATTTTTAAAAGTCTTTTAAGAGAAAAGACACATTTGTAGCCCAAACCATTGCATATTAAATGGATGAAGCATTTGAGGACACATGCTTTCTTCTATGGCTTTGAAACAGTTAAAAAAATGTAGTTTCTAGAGTCACTGAAGCATATCTCTGCAGGCCAAATGTTCCAGGGGCATGGTTCAAAAACCACACAGACAGGCAAGACTGATAACTTAAGAGGACACAGAGAAGTTAGATGCTGCTCTGCAGTTTCTGTCTGACGATCTCTTCCCAGCTGTCCCGTAACTTCTCTGCAGTGCTCAAGGCCATGGCTTTAGAAATGAGCTAAATATTTTTGGTAATTTCTGTATAGTATCAGAAGGGCAACAAAAATAAGGGGAAGAAAAAAACCCAGACTTCCCTACTATCTAGCTCTAAGTCCCTTGGGCTAATAAACTCTCTCAAGTTTGGTTTCCTCTTCTGCTAACATCTGTCTCAGAGGGCTCAGCTCCGAGTAGCAAGTAAGGAAGTATGTATAATTGATCCAGCACATTGCCTGATAATATATTAAGAATTAATTAATCAACAAGGGCATACTAGGTATCTGCTACATACAAATTCCAATTATAAGAGCTGTAAGCAAAAAAAAAAAAAAAAAAAAAAAAAAGACCACAGAATCCTGCCCTTCATGAACTTATATCAATAATGGGTGGAAGAAGGCAAATGAAAAGCTGACAGTTCTTGTGCCAGGCTGTGCTAGGTTCAGAGTGATGGACTCGGTCTATAAAACAAAGTGATTTAAACTCACATTTAAGTGAGTCTGCTATTTCATTTCTGAGTTTTTAGTTTCTTTGTGCAGTGCTGAGCTGTTGCTATTTCCAATAATTAGGGGTCCCAGTGCTGGACTTAAGGTGTACCATCTATAAACTGGGGAGCAATACCTGAATTCTTTGTATGTAAAACCACTCTGGGCAATGGGGATATGAAACTCCTATCAAACCGCTGCTGAGATCTGAAAGAGAGACCCCGTTCGGTGACAAAGCAGGAGAAAGGGGTGGTATTCTCACTCAGGAGATGCACACATACATATAAGGTGCTCAGCAGGAGATGGACATGTCTGGAACTAAAGAACAAATGGATCTAACTAGACCCCAGAATTCTCTAGTTTCATAATGTTTCTGGTTCAGTTAAATCATAGGTATATTTTGCTTAATTGCTTTTCATCCCTGATTTTCAGACATAAGCTTTTTCCAGTGATATTTAACCAAATGATACTAAAAATTATTTTCCTGAATCCAAACTTAATTTTTAAGAACCATAAATAACTCTTAGTATCTTCTCCTCATCTATCTATCATCATCATATCTATCTATCTATCATCTATCTCATCTATTTATATCTTTTATTTATGTCTATTTATATACTTATAAGTATATAAAGCATTTTGCCCTTGGAAAAATAAGTGGTTTTAATTTTACCCAACGTAAGAAAACTCCAACTCCATGAATTTTGAACCTGCTGTTCAAATTTCCAGCACAGCCATCAGCATCTTGCTCCCTTCCTAGGAGACTTAACATTTGTGGAAGAAGCTAAAATGCTTTCACATATATGTGAAATAGGTAAAATAGACATCATTTTCTCAGTGTTTCCAGTCAAGAAACAGAAGCTAAATGCTGAAGGTCACATGGCCAATAAATGTTTAAGCCTGGCTTAGTACTCAGGGTGATGGATCCATGTCCTGTACCATCCATGACAGGGATACATAACCTGAAGCCAACTTGTTGGCATTTGACCTACTGTATGTGTGTGTACATAACCTAAGCTCCAGGAAGAAAAAAAAAATCCCTAAGGAAATCATGCCAATGGGTGGGGACAAAAAACAAAGGAACAGAAGAGATTCTGCAAGTAGAACTCACTGACTGCCTTGATTAATTGCCGCCCACATAACTAGGTGTTGCTGCTGTTTACTTAGAATTCTGCCAGCAATGAGGGTTCTGGATTCCTGAAGATTGCTCCATTCCTAGGCCTAAGAAAGTCATTATCAGTTATATCTGATGCATGACCACCCCCCCCAGCCTTCGATTCTCACCATGTTGGAGCAAGGCAGCCAGCTGTGCACACACACACACCATTAAAGCTGTCCCTGCATGCTCTTCCCCATGAGTGAACCCTCAGTCCTCCTCAGGAACTTCACCCCCGACTTCACCATATGTAGTTTCTGCTTGTGCCTTCATTTTATGTTTCTCAAAGCTTAGGGGAACTCTATGGGATTTGCCTTGCAGGTAGAGGCAGTGATTAAAAGGACTGGAAAATAAAAGAAGAAAAAAGAGAGGAGTAGAATTTGCCTCTGAAATCTGGAAAAGCTTCTCTTTCCAATCTCTCTGCTGCTGTGGTTTTCATCAGACTTTCAGAGTTCTAGGAGGAACTGAGCAGACGTTTGAGGGAAGCCGTCGAAGAGTGAGGCCCTAGACAGGCACTGGGCGGGAAGAGCTGATTTCAGCATTACAGTGTTTACTGGGAAATTACTGGTACCTTGCCAAACAGCCAGAAGCCTTCATCCTCTCCTCTTGAGCCTCACCCAGGCAAAATAGTAGTTTTCTAGAGTTGCCTCTTCTGCTGCCCCCAGGTCCTGCCTCAATCACATACACATATTCATGGGGTGTAGGCTAGATAACAGGGATGCCCATAAACAGCATTCCTATTAATACCATGTAAAAGGTAATTCTCTCCCACTGGCCTCTACTGGCATGCCTGGACTTCCATCTCTATTCTTCGTCAAGTTGTTAAGTTTCTTTGTTTCTATGGCCTCTCTCTGTCTCTCTGTAAATAGTTTCTAAAAATTGTGGTAAAAAGCACATAACATAAAATTTACTATCTTACTATAAAATGTACTTTATTACTAAAAATGGTTACATTTTTAAGTGTACAGTTTAGTGACGTTAAGTATATTCATACCTGGGTGCAAAAGATCTATGGTCCCTCTTTTAAAACACAATGTCCCTGAAATGGATAGTATATTATGGGCACCTGAGCATTCTGAAGCCATGAGATCATGTCTCTTCAGTAACAGTACAGACACAGTGTTCACAGCTGGGGAACATGGGAAAGTTGGGACAAAGAGGGGCTCAGGTACAAGGGAAGGAGAGAGGGGGACAGAATTGTCACAGCCCACACCCCTGTGAGCTGTCCCTACCCCATGCCATGTCACTCCCTCTCAACCAAAGACAAGGGGAGATGCTTAAAGAGAAATAAAATGATTACCAGAAGCCCCATTTCTTTAATCAATTATACATGGCTAATGTTTAAAATACATGGGCAAAAACTATTATGTAAAGAATTTTGTTAAACAAAGACAAAATAAAAAATAATGTTTCTTAAAATTCTTAACCTTTCATTTTTAACCTAAATATTTACCAGAGTAAAATTACTTTAAAATCATTGGTAGTTCTTAAGAACAGAATTCTCCAATTTACATAGTCAAGATAAGAGCAATTAGTATAAAGTCTAGAAGAAAATGAAAGTGTGTCTTTCACATACCAAAAATAGTTCTTCCATTGTATATTCTAGGCACTGTGGCCAGAAACAAATGATATAACCAACCTCTTCAGTGGAGAAAGGGGGAAAGAAGTGTTTCTTGCCTTTTTTTTTTTTTTCAGTTATGGTAAAAATGCACATAACATAAAATTTACCATCTTATGTTTAAGTGTGCAGTTCAGTGGCATTCAGTATATTTACACTGTTGGGCACCCATCACTACCATCTATCTGCAGAGCCCTTTTTATCTTACAAAACTGAAATTCTGTAATAATTCCATTAAACAATAACTCCTCCAACCCCCTAGCAACCACCATTCCACTTTCTGTCTTTATGGATTTGACTGCTCTAGAAACCTCATCTAAATGAAATCATACAATACTGGTTCTTTTGTGACTGGCTTATTTCATTTAATATAATGTCTATACTGTTGATTAATCTATACTGTTGCATATGTCAGAATTTCTCCTTTTTAAAGCAAAGTAATATTCTATTCTATTGTATGGATATACCACATTTTGTTCATTCATGCATCCATTAATGGGGGTACTTGTGTTGCTTCCACCTTTTGGCTACTGTGAATAATGCTGCTATGAACATGGATATACAAAATCTTGCTTTCTAAATTCTGTTATCTCATCAAGGACCTGAGTCATGGTTATGTTTTGAGTCTATTAATACCTCTTACAATAATTTTAGGCCTCATAGTATGCAATCCTCAGTCAAAATGGTTCTGATTATTCCTTCTACCTCTTTGGAAGTTAGAATGGGTCATTAAGCTTTCTTGAGAGTTGTAACTTCGATCCTGCCCCCTTTAAATTCTGTATCAAAATTCCAACTCATATCAGGGATGAAAAATCTTGGTTGAAATGAGTTAAAGTGGCATGTAAAAAGGAAAAAAAAAAGGGCTGAATCTGGGGTAAGACAATGATATTTCTTGGGTTGGCTAACCTGAGTATGGGTCTGAAAACCTAAATAATCAAAGAGCTGGGCAAACAAACGTAGGAAGGAAGGCTTATACTGGGAAGTCATCAACATCATAGGAACATTAAATGTACAGGAACTTACAACCTACCAGAGAAAAATTAACAGGATATTTATGTAATTTTTAAAAAGCACACTTTGTTTTTTAAAAACATATTGAAGTATCAAAGTATAAGTAAACCATAATGATATTTGAATTGGCATAGTTCTTCCTTATGGTGATAAATAAAAGCTTTATTGACCCCAAATTTACCTGATAATAGTAAAGCAGGTAATCATTGAATTTTGGGTAGCACAGCTGGATTTGGATGTCAGGGATTGAGGGCTCTGCTACCTGGGAAACTAGTTTCTCTCCCTGATTCTGTTTCCTTTACCCCATAATGGGAAAATGCTTTAAAAAAAAAAAACTCACAAGAATATTATCAGAATTAAATGGCACACGTATTAAAGTGTCTGGCACAGGCCAGGCATTGAATGCTTGCTCATGCTCATTTCCCTTCCCTTCCAACTCTCTGATCGATAAATTTCACAGGTCAGGCAATAGTGTTTTTCAAAAACAACAATGGCATTGCCATCATTGGAAGAGAGTAACTTTAGCTGAGCCAGACTAGTTCAGTTGCTAAGTTAGGAGTAAAGATCTCTTTTCAAGAAGAAAGAGATCTGGCCCCAATGGAGAGCTGAATACTCTATCCTCTAAGTTTTTTTCTAGTCTCTGCTCATCACACTTGCTAAGATGTTGGAGAATCCAAATCAACAGGATGTCAGATTACTTCTGTGTGGAAATGTTATGTCTCAGAAGATGTGTCTTTGGTTTTACATCGAAGGCCTCATTCTCCATGGACAAGTCAACATGTCAAGGCCAACTACACAAAGGGAATGACATATGATAATATGTTTTTTTTTTTCCTCTAGGTTCTTAACATTTTTCCTTACCAAAAATTTATGTCTGTGGGGTGCTTTTTTTTTTTAATTTATTTTTTTTTTTAGTCCCAGCTGTGGTTAAATGTACCTCTTATACATTGCTTTGTTCTTTTAGTGATATAACTGTCCTCCAATTATTGCTGCAATCAGCCCTTTGCTTTCTTCTCCTTGTAGCTCTTTGTGTAGTGTATACAGTGAGGGAAACGATGCAGGCTGTTTAGAAATACTCTGGTCAATTTGCTTCTCTCCCTTTCCTTGTATGATTATCTGGAGACATGCTATGTTTACCAGCGGTAAGCCATGAAACATGCACCTCCCTTGATGAGTACTGGAGGAGAATGGCATGTATGTATGGCATGTATTAGCACAGAAAACCAGGGATGGGAATCCCAGAACCTAGATCCTAAACTCATCTCTACACCCAACCACTTGCTAAATGACCAACAGCATCTGTGAGTACTCTGTTCTCTGAGCATTGTAGTACTGTTTTTCAGTGTCATTTACTCAGTATTGAGTATGAATAAGCAGCAGAGGCAGGCAGCGCCATGTGTTGACAAGAGAAGATGCCCTTCCTACTCTAAAATCCTTCTGGAAGATAGATATTAAATAACCAGTTACAGGTGTATTCAGGGTCCTGACAGGATAAAGCCAAGATTCACTGGAACATAGTTTAAGCCTCAGTGCCTCAAAGAAGGCTTAAGTTTGTTGGTCTCACAGAGGATCAGGAGAAAATGGAGTTGGCCTATTCCTCTGAACAGACCTTGTCAAAAATAGCAAATGTGATCAGACAAGTCATTGGAAACCCCAGCCCTGCCTTGACTGAGAACTCCAGTTAGCACATATCCTAAACAGTTACAGTCATGGGTCCTGGTTTGGGACAGCATAGTATTCTCCAATGACACTTATTTCCAACACTTCTTTCAGGAGTAGCCAGTGTACTTCCACTGCATGGTCTCCAAGCTGTTAAGACCAAAAGCTTCCTATGAGCAGGGTGGTAAAGTGCAACTCAAACCTCCCTGGTCCATTGAACACCCACGCTTCCTCCTCAATAAGTGGGTTTATAGAAGAACATAGTTATCAGGTGCACCATTAGCATATTTTTCAGAACAGTTGCCTGCAACCAACACTTTTATCAGCTTGGCTTTCTTGTCCCAGAATGCAGTCCTTGGCAGGAAGTCAGCTCTTTATTGACTTTACTAGTAGGATAAACAAACCTCCTTTGACATACAGAATGGCAGAAACTGTGACTTCCTTCCCACCTCCCATGGAGGCAAAGCAGTTCAAGTTGGAGGAAACAGGGGTTGGGCTTAACATGGATTCAGAGTAAAAGTCGTAGTTAAATATCTGGCAAAATGCTCCCCATGTAGACAAGAAGGAGTGAAAGGCGTCAGAATCACCCAGGAAGCCTCAACTATGAAAAGAAAGGGAAGAGGGTCCAGGAAGAAAGGGATAGACCCACTTCCCAAGAGTTATTTATTTTGCAAACAATGAAGTCTAAATGAGACTTTTAGCTTTAGGTTTGCACTCTGAATCTGCTTCATCTTATTAGTGGAAAAGATTGTAAGTGAACTTGAAAGACAAAAAAGTGTTTTAGTAACTGTGAGAATAGTACACTAAAAAGCAAAACAGGAATGTAATCACAAAAGCAACTTTTATTTTTGTTCTTCTGCTACCCATTGAGATGTGCTCAATGAAGTTTAAAAGTAGTCTTCTCCTGCTCCTGGATGAAAAATCAAGCCATCTCCATGACTTTCTGCTCACTATTTTGTAACAGAAAATCCTACCATTACTGTAATATATGAGCAAACGTAATTAGGCAATTACAGTGTTCAATTCAGATGATTAATAGAACTCTAAGTGATACTGTATTAAATCTTCAATTCCCTGTACCAAGCTAGGGTGGCCTGGAGGCTGCCTTACAGTGGTGGCATCAGAAAGGGGAAGATGGGCTTGGTTCTTCTCTATTTCTCCACTTGGTTTATTAGGTTTCCAACCTGGGCATGGTCAAGAGGTGGTGAGGGAGGGAACAGATGGTGAGAAAGCTTTTACTTGAGCAATGTCACAGAATAGCTTCAGGGTAACTGAACTTGGTATATGTTTATATTTGGCTCTCCTATGGGCATTTTAATGGATTCATTGGGGTGAGGGGCACTGAAAAATTTGCATATACTTATCCTTATGCTAAAAATAAAATGCAGACAGTTTATTTTCTTCTGAGTAATTCCAGAAAAATATTCAATAATTAGGATATTTTTACTGTGGCAAAACTGATGCCATGCATGTCAATAAAGAACAAGGAATATGTTATTCCACATTATAATGGAGACAAATCAGGACAGGGTTAATTTTATCCCACCTATAATATGTAGTCAGTCCAGCTTTTATAAATGTGGCTGACCAATGTCTGTGTCCCTCCCCTTTCTGATCCTGGACATGCAATCCTCTGAGGTCCTGTTCCATGGAAAGAATATGCTCCTGGTCCTGCCTCAAGGTCACTGAGGAATAGGGAGAATCTTTAGTACTGTTAAAGGAAGGGGAGGTGCTCTTGGCATTGCATCTTTGAACCCAGATCTCATTTTGCTGTAGAAATATTAGTCTCCCAATTTGAGAAATGGGAAAATATTATTACCTCACAGGATTTGGGGGATTTATGGTATTAATGAGTGAAAATACCTTTCATATAGCCAAATTGCAATAAATATGAGTTCCTTCCCTATTTCTTTAAAAGAGTTTACTGTGAATGAGTTGGGGGGGGGAAAAGAAGATAGAAAGTGTCCATTATGTAGCAAGCACTGGTTAAGAAAAAATCTTACTATCAATGTTCAAAATCAATTGCTTTGTACATTAATCAGGATTTTAGGGATTAATCTGAAACTTTATAATCATTTTGGCAGGTATTTTTGAGAAAAAAATGTGTTAAAGATTCTGAACAGTGTTTCTGTATGAAATTTTGGACTAAAAACTGGCAAGTATTATATATAGATGTATATAAATACATATGGAAATGTTATCATCAAACATATATTGTGAAATATTCTCTATTAGAGATTAAATGAGTTTTAACCTGTTTTGCTAGAAAGTTATAATTTTCAATTTTGTTACCAAAATTCCTAAGCTTTAATGCTCAAGGCTCAAGGAAATAAATTATCTTAATTAGAAAATAGATTATACCACTCAGCTATCTTTTGGGTCTTCAGATAAACAAACACCTAAAGAATATTTGGGAGGATTAAATGTCTCGAAAGCCGGCTAAACAAATATGAGACATTCTGCTTCCAAGATTAATCTGTGCTGGGAAATAGAAAAATTGTGTCCTTCTCAGCTAAAAGGAGGTGTCTATTGTTCTCCCTCCTGGTAAATTGCAAAAGGGCTGTCAGGTCGGCTCATCCCTATGTTGCTATGTCATAGAATTTAGATGATAACAGAGGTACGTCACCATTCTGCCAAACCCTAAGATACAAGGCCCAGGTATGTCATTGCCAAATGGGACCATTTTGGTTTATACCAGCAGAAGAGAGCTTCTGAAGAAGCAGGTGTCTGAAGACAAGCACACTTGGCTTTCCCAGTAGTGCTAGCCTGTACACTCTGGGAATATTCTTTGCATTAGTCCTAATTATAGAGATCAAAGATTTCTTGTGTAATTTTCTGATGCCTACCAGTGTACTGTTTACTGCTCTTCTTTCCCACTTTCCTCATTAATTAAGTCACTCATCTGCCAACATTAGATCTATTATCTACAATAGTGTTCCATGTGCCATGAAGATCCCCCACCTGTGTCCCCACCAGAATCTTATAAACAGTGGAATGTTGGTTCTTAATAGATATTGGCTTTAATTATTTGAAAATGGAGTCTGTTTCTTCCACACTTGAGTTGGAAGACTGCATCATGTAGTACTCTTGTTGCATCTTTCTCCCACCTTGAAATACCCTATGGAATTGGAAGCATTTTGATAATTTTCTAATATATTTTTTTGTAGCTAAGTTAGAATGGTATCTGCACAGAGCTGAAGGGACGTTGAAAGAATGAAGGAACATAAGCTAGAAAGTAAAATACTAGCATGCTCTATTTTTCAATTTTCCCATCTGTTCAGTGGGAAACATGATGCCTGAAGTAGGCCCCTGGTACAAAGATAAATCCCACTAAATCTCTGATAGAGGCAAATCTTTATGAATAGTTCTGGGTGGGTTGTGAATATCTTTCAGATGTCACTCAAGTCATTTAATTTTCTTTCCAAATTTCAACCTTTTTTCTTGGCATAGTTTGTACTTGTTTGTAACAATTTTAATCATGATGTTACAAATGATAGTTGTTTCATGAGCAAATCATTACAATATTTTTTAAATTTCTGCCTTCTATTGCTGAACACACACACACACACACACACACACACAGTCATATGAAACACACCACAGGTCATTTTTTGATTACACTAATGTTTTCATATAGAGATCTCTTATTCATCTTTGAGCTTCTTTATCCTTCTTCCCACGCACCCCATCTTCCACAGGGAAGAAGACGAAAGAAAGCATCAGTGTGCCCTCAATCTAGCACCATCACCTCAAGACCTTCTTCCCCAGCAAAGCTCACTTTAAGCCACTACCCATGGCCTCTGGCATGCCCCCTGACCAACAGCTTTGAGGAAGGTCAGGATCCTTTGCGTGTCTATGTTGCTTGCTGTCAAGCACCAAAATAGTAACTCCCCTTCTTCCCTTCTCCAAACACACATACTTTCCCCCCTTGCTTTCTTGCCTTGTACAAAAGAAAGAAAACATCCTCAAGTCCTGGACTTCTGCCAGTTTTCAAAAATAATTGAACTTCCCTTACTTTCAAAGAGATTAGGTCTCTGAGACTTTTAAGTTCAGATGTTCAACTCTGTGGGTGCTGCTTAAGCTTTGACTGACCTTTCCTCAGGACGCTCTGATGACATAACAGGCGACCCTATAAGCGGAGGAACAAGTGTCTTGTTATCTGTTTCCTGTTATCTCAGCCGTTGAGACCGATGGGGACCATGGCTCCAGGGGTTGGGGGAGAGACTGCTGCTGAGGACAAAAGTATGTCCATGGTCCCCAGCATCTCTAGAATAAAAGTCTCAGTACATTTTTGTGGACAACCTCTTTGTTCTATTCTGTTAAATGTATTTTTAGTTCTAATAGAAAATATTAGCTTCCTGTTTCAGTTTCCTCTCCTCTACTTTTCTCATCCTAAAGCCTCAAGCCTATTGACAAACACCACCAAACAGCATGTACCATGAAGGCTGCTATGGGAGCTGTTCTTTCTTATCCATAGCTGGTGATTTGGAAAACAGTGGGGTATAGTAGGAAGAACAATCTTTGAGGCTACACTTATCTGGGCCAGCCAAATTCAGCATATATCTCAGTTTGACTTTGAGCAGGAAACTGATCCCTCTGAACCTCAGTTTCTCTACCTTTAAAATTGAGGGTTGCCTTACAGGGTTTTTTGTTTTTTTGTTTTCCAAATTAAAGATCATGTATGCAAAATTCCTTGTTCCATGCTTGCTACAAAATAAGTCATCAACACTTTATTAATTTTATTATTGTTAAAAGTATGTTCTCCATGCTCTTCGAAACTTTGAACTAGATCACAAAAGGAATTTAGGGTCAGCTGCAAAATAACAGACAAGAATTCATCTTTTTCTTCCAAAACTTATACTTCAACTTCCTAAATAAAAACCTGAGAGACTTAAAAATGAATATTGTGGCAAAAATGTAAAAAAAAAAAAAAGTGATTATTCTGAAAGAAAATGAATCTGGACTTCTGTTGGTACTTGAAAACATCCCATATTTCCACCTACATTATGTTTGCTCTTGAATCTCTCCTGAAAAATACTAATTTATTTTGGTAAGTTCAGAAGCTTCTCTCTTGAATACTCATGAAGAGTCTTGTAATGCTTTTCTAACCTTCTTATCAGGACCCATATTAGTCTCCTTAAACTGCCATAACAAAATATCACAGACTGTGTGTCTTTAATAATATACATTTTATTTTTCTTACAGTTCTGGAGGCTAGAAGTCTGAGATCAAGGTGTTGACAGAGTTGGTTTCTTCTGAGGCCTCTCTTCTTAGCTCATGGATGACTACCTCCATATTGTATCCTCATATGATCTGCTTTTGGTCAGTGTATATGTCTATGTCCACCTCCTCTCACCTCCTCTCAGTCCTATTGGATTAAGGCCCAGCCATGTGACTTCATTTCCCTTAAATATCTCTATAAAGACCCCATCTACAAATATGTCACAGCCAAAAGTACTAGAGTGTTAGAACTTCAACACATGAATTCTGTAGGTGAGTGCAGGGGAGAGACACAATTCAGCCCCTAATAAAGTCTCTGCAAGAAACATATTTGAAGGCAACACTTCAACAAGATCTGCTCCCAGAGATGGCACTGATATTTGAGCCAGGAGTGTCATCTCCCAGTGTTACTACAACTGCCAGACCTCAAGATGCAGAATCTCCTTTTGTACCCTTTGGTCCTTTTTGCCAAAGACAACCTATGCTCCTCACCCCTCTATATACTTGGTAACTAAGCTGGACCTCACTGTAACTTCATGAGGACAATGTCTTCACCTTTAGTCTCAGTTTCTCTTTTCACAAGGCTCTCTTTACAGTACCATGCCTTGAGTAATGCTGGACCTAGTAGGCTGCCCACCTGAAGGGGTACTCAGAGCCACTTTCTTCCCAAGAAGGAGGCTTGGTTACTGGCATGCAACTAAAATGACCAGCTCTGTCCCCATCAAGGACGAGTTCATTCTCAGATGATTCCATAACTCCACATCTATTTCACTATATATACACTCTATTTCACTACATCCACTCTATTTCATGAGGATATGAACCTGAACAATGTACTATGCTAAGCTCAGACTACCAGTCATGTTTTTACACTTTGGTGTAAAATGTATCTTCTCATAAGTTTTTAAGCTGAAAGATTTTTAAGCCAGTGATAGACATCCCGTATGTATTTTTATGGTGTCCTCTTGCAATATCTTTGCTGTTAAGTTCCATAGCCTTCTGTCATAAACTAGGATGGAATTTCATGGAAGTTTTTAAAGAAGAGAGTGATAAAGAAAGTAAGAAACCAAGTGACTACTTACTTTATGAGGATTAGGACAGGGCAATGTCTGTTTCATTCACCTGTGTGTACTCAGTGGTAATCAAGGTGAGCAAAACATAGTAAGAACTCAGAAATGTTTGTGGATTATTGAAAGGCGTCTGTGGCTATAGTAAGCACTAGTAGAAAACAGAGATCCAAAAACTAACTACTGTTTTGTAGCTCAAGCCAAATTTTCTGGATATTTTTTTAGACCAGGACATATGGGAAATCTTAGCCCTCTAGAGTCGAGCCTAACTTAGGCCTAGCCATAACTATATACACAGACACAGGCATAAACTTGCACATGCTCATATCTGTGGTCCTATGTCCTCTATGGATGACATGCAAGCAAAAAAATATATATATGCAAATTGAGTTCTGTTCACTAAGGGCATCTTTGTCACATTTCCTGCATCTTCATGCTGCCATCACAAAGTGTGCATGTGCAACACGACATCATGGCACCCTGGATGCTAATTGGAAAGTGGGGGCTATCTTCTTTCAGCACATGGATAATCCACTACATGTTATCTTGGATTCTTTTTTTTTTAATTTAATTTAATTTTTTCAATGTTCCAAGATTCATTGTTTATGCACACACCCAGTGCTCCATGCAATACGTGTCATCCTTAATACTCACCACCAGACTCACCCATCCCCCCACCTCCCTCCCTTCCAAAACTCTCAGTTTGTTTCTGAGTCCACAACCTATCATGGTTCATCTTCCCCTCTGATTTAGCCCACTTCACTTTTCCTTTCCTTCTTCTAATGTCTTCCATGTTATTCCTCATGCTCCACAAGTAAGTGAAACCATATCATAATTGACTTTCTCTGCTTGACTTATTTCACTCAGCTTAATCTCCTCCAATCCCAGCCATGTTGATACAAAAGTTGGATATTTATCCTTTCTGATGGAGGCATAATATTCCATCGTATATATGGACCATATCTTCTTTATCCAAATTCATCTGTTGAAGGGTATCTTGGCTCTTTCCACAGTTTGGTGATTGTGGCCATTGCTGCTATGAACATTGGGGTACATATGGCCCTTCTTTTCACTACTTCTGTATCTTTGGGGTAAACACCCAGTAGTGCAATTGCAGGGTCATAGGGTAGCTCTATTTTTAATTTCTTGGCTTTCATAAGGCATTTTTTTCTCTTATTACCACTTTATTGGTCCCAAGTTTGAAAATAAGTAAGATATTTATAAAATTATACTGAAGAATGATTCAGACATTCTCCATATATAGGATATTGGGTTGAGTTTCAGAACATTTTCTCATTAATATATTATTTTGTATCTGAACATAGTCACCAATGTACAAATCTATCCTTTGCATACATATCTCAAATCTTTTCTGACTCAGTACATCTCTCCAAATTGTCCAATCTTGGGCTAATCCCCCATTGTTCAGCTTTTTAGAAAACATCACTGGCTGGAACACTACAAAGAGTCTTTCATGATAACTTTAGTGATAACATTACTAAAATGAGGAATCCTTGAACCTCACAAAAAATTTTATGATGAATTCCTTAGTATTTAATGCATTGTTTCCATTACTAATTTAAATAATTATTCACAGCTACCTATGATACATGATCCTGAGAAGGCTCTCACCCATTCTTCCCTTCCCTCTAAGGAATTAAGTTTCAACTGTAGCACAACATCCCTCTGTCCATGGTAGTCTTATATATAAAGTGATTTACTTACTGACTTAACAGCAGTAACCAAAAAAGGAAAAAAAAAAAGTCTCCTATTATAGTGAGACATCCGCTGTGATTATGTGATGGATGATTTTAGATATAATTCTTAAATTTCCTTAAATTTCCTACTCCAGCCAGAACACTCCCCTCAACCCTGGTTCAGGAGCCTGGATATTTTGATATTTTGTCATGATATTTTATTGTGAATTTGGATTTGACTTCGATCATACGGAGCAGAAGAAAGAAGTAAAAATAAATGATAGAATTTAGAGGGGAAAATAAGATAAGGTGGAAGAGAAAAACATAGATCATGAAGGCAATAAAGCAAGAATAATAACAAGAAATGTGAAGACCCGTAAGAAGGCTGTAGATGAGACTTGTGATGTAATTCTAAGGTTTTAGAAGACCTTAAGGCAGACTCTCAGTCTGACAACTGGGTAAGCATGGGGGTGATGAATATGAGGGTAAAATATCCCAGAAACAGCAACAACAAAACATTTCTCGAAGCTTCACCAAAGGGCATACACATTGCTTTTCTAATCCCATTCATGCCAAGAGAATGCCAGGGGACTCAACCCTGACACTTTTGTTAATTTGGGCCAGATAATTCTTTGTTGGGGGGGATTATTCTGTGCATTGTATGATATTTGGCAGTACCCATTAGATGCAGCAACCCCCTTTTCTCAGTTGTGACAACAAGAATTATCTCCAGACATTGCCAAATGTTGCCAACATTGTCCCCATCGTTAACAACCACTGGGTAGAAAGAGGAGAAGAGAATAAATATGACAAGGAAATTCATATTATTCTCATTGGATTCACCACTGCATAAGGATGCAATCAGCAGAGGTAAGCAAATATGTAGAGAGGTTATCTTAATAAAACTTAATTTTAACTTGGCTTTGAACAACCCTTCTTCCCCAACTTCTTGCCTTCCCACAACTATGCACATTGTTTCCTCTTTCACTGGACCTGTTCCAGCAGCTGTGTGAGTCCTCCAAATCAAATTTGTTTGCCTATGACAATCACCTCTTTGATTCTACTGTAAAGGGTGGGGGAAGACATTCTCTCCTGTTGTGAAAAGCTCTTTCGGTTTTCTGTGATCTCCCTAGGTGTATAGATTGCAAAACTTAGGTACAGACAAGGAGCTTAGACAATAGGTAGACTCATTAATAAATCCTTTGAAGTGTACAAACAAAGCAATGGCAAACGCCTCTTCTTTTTCTTTCTCCCTCCCTCTTTATTCTCATCCTCCATTCCAGATGTCAATGATGGGAACTGGCAAAACAATGAAAATAAACTGAAAAATGAGATCAGGAAAGAAAGGAGTTTTCAAAAGTGATATGGACAAGGCTGTCAATTCTTCCTTTCCTCACTAGCAAAAAACTTAGGAGGCAGCAATCTGTACTGCAGCCTAAGACTTGGGTCCTAAACGTGAGGGAGGCACTTCAGAGAACAGGCCTCATGAGATCATGCACAGCTGTTACGGCTTGGTGTAGGGGTTGGGAAGTCATACAAGCTTGACTAATCAGCTTTGGATGCAATAAGCTGTGGCCTGAAATATGCTGGAGGGATACAACTCACCTTTATTGCAACCTTCTTTTTAACACTTGGTTTAAAAACTTATTTTAAAGTCTTCAGCCTCTACCATTCCTCTCTGCCCTTGGGAAGCTATCCCTACTCTTGGCCAGCTGTGCCAGCCTACCAGGAGAAGATGACATGCTTATTCACCTCTGGGATTCCTGACTTCATGTCATTGCTCTGGGAAGAAGAAAAGTCTGAAGGTACATTTTAATATTATAGGGAAGGAAAACTTTACCTTTCTTCCCTTCTAGGTTCTTTGGCTGATCTAATGACTAAATTGACATAAGGCAGAATAAGAAAAGAAAAACAAATTTAATTAATATGCATAAGAGCTCATCAAAATATTAGACTCAGAAGTGACCAAAGCAGGAAGATGTTATACTTTTTAGAAAAGAAACAATACATTTGGGAAGAATTCAGAAGACATAGGGGTTAGGGCTTGGGATAGCAAGTTAGGTGTTAAGAAAGCTTTCTACCTCCAGGTGCTGTAAAGGCACCCTTCACATGAGGAATTTATTTCCTGCTTTCAGTGGGTTGGAGGAAGGTCAGAGCACCATCCTTGCACTGACTGTTTCTAAAATAATTTTAATTTAAAATAATCAATATGCCAAAGTAACATATTTGGGGACAGCCTTTGCTAAGCCCCATGAATTTCCTCCTCAGAAATTTCCCTGGAAGTTTTACATGTTAGAAACTGAGCTGATTGCAGTGAAGAGCAGAATTAGGTTAGTAGCTGAGTAGTAGATTATCTCATTGAACAAGTCTTTTAGTCCTGAGAACAGTTGAGACTCATTTTAGAAGGCAGTGATGAGGTGGGCTTCCAAAGTTGGGCTATTGTATAAACAATCAGGTATTCACGAAGAGGTCTTTCTATGGAAACAAAAGAGAAACACTGGTTAATGATTGGAGCAAATTACAAACCAGTTTCTGAGTTCTGAGTGTATGCAATTGAAAAGATTATTTAATTTTTTAAATTTAAAATTCAATTTAATTAATGTATTGTATTACTAGTTTCAGAGGTAGAGTTTAGTGATTCATCAGCTGCATATAACACTCAATGCTCATTACATCACATGCCCTCCTCAATGCCCATCACCTAGTTAACCCATCCCTCCACCCAACTCCCCTCCAGCAACTCTCAGTTTGCTTCCTATACTTAAGAGTCTCTTATGGTCTGTCTCCCTCTCCAATTCTCTTATTTTATTTTTCCTTCTCTTCCCCTGTGTTCATCCATTTTGTTTCTCAAATTCCACATATGAGTGACATAATATGATATTTATCTTTCTGACTTATTTCACTTCATACAATACCCTTTTAGTTCCATCCACATCATTGTAAATGGTAAGATTTCATTCTTTTTTTAAAAGTTTTATTTATTTTTTAAATTTCTTTTCAGTGTTCCAGAGTTCATTGTGTATGCACCACACCCAGTGCTCTATGCAATACGTGCCCTCCACAATACCCATCACTAGGCTCAACCAACCTCCCACCCCCGCCTCCAAAACCTTCAGTTAGTTCCTCAGAGTCCACAGTCTCTAACGGTTCATCTCCCTGTCCAATTTCCCCCAACTCCCTTCTTCTTTCCATCTCCCCATGTCCTCCGTGTTATTCCTTATGCTCCACAAATAAGCAAAACCATATGATAATTGACACTCTCTGCTTGACTTATTTCACTCAGCATAATCTCTTCTAGTCCCGTCCATGTTGATACAAAAGTTGGCTATTCATCCTTTCTGATGGAGATATAATACTCCATAGTATATATGGATCACATCTTCTTTGTCCATTCGTCTGTTAAAGGGCATCTTGGTTTTTTCCACAGTTTGGCAACTGTGGCCATTGCTGCTATGAACATTGGGGTACAGATGGCCCTTCTGTTCACTACATCTGTATCTGTGGGGCAAATAACCAGTAGTGCAATTGCAGGGTCATAGAGAAGCTCTATTTTTAATTTCTTAAGGAATCTCCACACTCTTTTTCAAAATGGCTGCACCAACTTGCATTCCCACCAGCAGTGTAAGAGGGTTCCCCTTTCTCCACATCCTCTCTAACACATGTTGTTTACTGTCCTGTTAATTTTGGCCATTCTAACTGGTGTAAGGTGGTATCTCAATGTAGTTTTGATTTGAATCTCCCTGATGGCTAGTGATGATAAACATTTTTTCATGTGTCTGTTAGCCATTTGTATGTCTTCATTCGAGAAGTGTCTGTTCATGTCTTCTGCCCATTTTTAACATGATTTTCTGTTTTGTGTGTGCTGAGTTTGAGAAGTTCTTAATAGATCTTGGATATCAGCTCTTTAAGATTTCATTCTTTTGATGGCTGAGTAATATTCCATTTTGTGTATACACACATCACATCTTCTTTATCCATTCATTTGTTGATGGACATCTGGGCTCTTTCCATACTTTGGCTATTGTGGGCATTCCTGCTATAAACACTGGGGTACATATGCTCCTTTGAACCACAATGTTTGTATCCTTTGAATAAATACCTAGGTGTGCAATTGCTCAGTTGTAGGATAGCTCTATTTTTAACTTTTTGAGGAAACTCCATACTTTTTTCAGAGTGACTGTACCAACTTGAATTCCCACGAAGAGTGTAAGAGGGTTCCCCTTTCTCTGCATCCTTGCCTATATCTTTGTTTCCTGAGTTGTTAATTTTAGCCATTCTGGCTGGTGTGAGGTGAGGTTCTCATTGTGGTTTTTATTTGTACTTCCCTGATGCTGAGTGATGTACAGCATTTTTTTTCACATGTCTGTTGGCCATTTATGTCCTCTTTAGAGAATCAAGAGGATTTTAGATGTCAGGCTTGAAGCATCTTCACATAGACTTAGAGAGGCAATGGTCATCTGACAGATTTTCCTGGTGTGGCATTTGATCTTTATAAGTGTCTTACACAACAGTCAGGAGGATTATCCATATAGGAGCTGTTGTGGTGATTTAACTGAAGTTTATATAGAATTGTCTAACTAGTTTTTTAATAATTATAAGATAGAAGAGTGGAAGAAAAATTTTAAAAAGTTTGGAGAGTCATAATCAAATATTGTAAGAAATAAGAAAAATAAGGATGTGACCAGTTTACAGGTAGAAAACAAAACTTCCAAGACAATTAACAGAACTAGAATCTAATCTCCACAGGTGTGTATTATGGTTACTACTAACACATATTTTTTCTTCTTATAATCACCTGAATTATTAAATACAACCATAGTGAGCTAATTTGTTGGTAAATTAGGTCCAGTTTCAATAAACTTAGCCTGATTATTTATTCAAGGGCAGCAAGAATAGTGATTGATCACATAGGCTCTTTTAAGTCTTCTTTGTTTGAACTTTTCATAAGAAATCTCAGATGAATTGGTAAAAAGCCTCTCCAGGCTAAGAAGCCAGACTAAGAACTTGCATGAGATTTTACCAGTAATGCCTACAAATTTGGGTAAATTCCTCTCTTCTTCAGGTCTCCAAATTATCCTGAGGTTCCTGGGACTCCCAAGAAATTACATTCCTTACCCTGGTAAGGCTGTTAGGAAACCTATATGCAAGACACCAGACTGATATTTCCAGGAGGCTTTATTGGCTTCATAGAGTCAACCTTAGTTCCTTAGCTGTCCGTTCACATCTATATGTCTCCCTAAAACCTGATATTCTGATCATATAAATAATGTTTCTAACTGTGTCCTGTTATAAGGAGAAGATATTCTTATTGAAATTATGCAAATAAGCATATTGTCATGAAAATAAGAGTATCCTCTGGGAGTTTCTGAATTCTAGAGGAAGAAAGAGGGGCCCTTGGGTGGTGCAGTCAGCTGGGTGTCTGACATGGTTTCAGCTCAGTCATGATCTCAAGGTCTTGGGATTGAGCCCTGTGTTGGTTCTGAACTCAGTGAGAATCTTAAAGAGTCTTCTAAAGTTTTTGTCTCCCCCTCTTTTTGCCCACCTCACCCCATGGTTCACTCTCTCTCTCTAAGATATAAGTAATTTTTTTTTAAAGTAGGGAGAAAGTGATAAATGCTTCATTTTTATTCACAAAGGTAGATTTTGCTAAATTGCTTTTAGTCATGGATAGCATAAGAGAAAAGATAAAAAGGTTTCCTTAAATCTGGAAAAAGAAAACATTTTCTTAAAAAATAAGCAATGTTTCAAACAAAAAGTCATAAAAAATAATTATCCTCTTCAGTTCATTTAGTCCTTTGTAATTATTGTTTGTTCTGTTGGAATCCAGGTTTGTTTTTTTTTTTAGTTCTGGAAATTTTTACTCAGTTCAGTTTTTTTATATCTTAAAGTTAATAGAAACCTGTATTCTAGAGTACTTTCCATGGGTGTCCTTGAAAATGAAGCAGTTTTACAAATACTTTTGTGAAAGAATCAGAGTGAAACAGTAACCATCTGTAAACAACAAGACTTAAAGATCTGATGAGAGGTCACTACAATGTAATTGACAAAAATATTTTTTATTCCTATGACAGGACATTTTAAGCTAATAACTGAAATAACCACTGATAACATTATACCAGGACACATTAGATTTCTAGGAATTTCATACAATTTGTAGAACACATATACTTACACTTGTACTTTTTTTTAATAATGTTTCCCATGTAATACACCATATCAAATAAGCCTAATTAGTGTAACATCTCTTTTTTAATAAGGAGGAAAAAACAAATTTTTGTGTGATTTTCCAGGAACCTTTGAAAAACCTGCAACTTTTAGGTCAAAAGATTTCATTTAAAATTTGATTTGGGGAAGTCTGTCAAAAATATCAAAAAAGGACTTAAAAGACTTGATCAAATAGGATCATAGGTCATTGTGAACTAGGACTCCATTACCAATTTAACCAAAGTGACAATTAAAAACTTCACAGGCAAACACAGAAAATTATATAGTTATTAAACAAACAAACAAACAAAACTGACTTGGCTCTTTTAGTAGAGAAGTCTTGACTTTAAATAATCAAGGACCTGATGAAAGCAGTGTGAAGCACAGTTGGTAAGGCACAAAATCTTTGTTTTCTAAGTAGATTACTTAAAAGGTAAAGAAAAACCTTTGTTTAGATTTGTTATTAAGAACAGACCAATAATCTAAGAAAACTTCGTCCTTTTAACAGAGAGAAAATCAAATTTTAATTCTGTACCAAATTATTTTTGATATTAAAAAATTCATTTAACTTAATTAAATTTATTTTAATCTTAGCCAGCTTGACTACACATTAAAATTCTTTTCCAGAGATTCTTTTTCCACAGACCCTCTATAACTTTCTTTTTTACATTCAGATTTTGTCCTAGGTTTTCCTCTTCCCCATTTTGAAATAATTAGCCTCTCTTTAGGACAAAATTACTTTTTTTTCCCTCAACAAAAATGTAATTCCATTCCTCATACCTTCTTTGACTGAAAACGCACGTGCCACTTTCCTTCATTCAGAGATGTTTCCCTTATTATTTCTAGTGGTTTTAGTTACATACATTAGAATTTTAACCCTTAAAAAAACCTTAATTTTTAGTGAAAATAAAGAAGTAAACAATTATATACTGCCTTTTATATTAGCATTATGTGGCTTGGCAAATTTATAAATACTTTTTATAATTTCTAGAAACATGTTTTTCATAGTAAATTTCTAAATGTGACACGAAGCCTGTTTACTGATAGAAAAAAAAGGCCACTAGTTCCTCTACAAAAGAAAGCAAAAGTGAATAAGCCTATGCTCAGTAATTGACATTTTAGTATTTTATCTTATTTGGAAATGATTTAAATATTTAAGAACTATCTATCATTTAATTTAATTTAGAAAACTCTTCAGAATGAAGTCACCAAAGAGATTTGGGTGACTATTTTTTAATTAGACATTCCATCCATCATTACTGAAAAGTTCACATAAAAATTCTTATCCCACTTACATCTATTTAATTTACCTGTTCTTTACAATCATACTTAGATTACTCATGGAAATTTCATGAGATGTTAAAGTGGCTAGTCATCATTTTAAGTTATTTTTCTGGCTGATAAATTCTGTAATAGAGATAATATGAGTTCATGTGACTTTCAGGAAACCTAGCCAGAATAAAAGTTGCATGTTTGCACCACATTTAATCCTGGTACTTCTGAAGACATTTCTATTTAATTAAATCAACAAACTTAACGTAGCTTTCATTTACTGAAAATTATCCTTGATGAGGTAAACTCAAAAAACATTTGAGTTAGTTTTTACATCTCGGAGAGTTTTAAAATACTTAATTCATAAATGCTTATTTTTAGGCCAGTTAAAAAGAACTTTTTTACAAGTTAATTTTTGCAATACTATCCAGAGGTAGAAAAATACCATATCTATAACATACCTATACCTGTATATGGACATAAATAAACATACAGGCAGACTTAAACAGAGATCTCATAGCTTTTATCCTGAAGCATGAGCTAAGAATCAGGTGCAATACACATTCACTAGTTTATAAATAATTGTGTCTTTGGCAGATGGAACAAGTTAAGGTTACCTAGTTAAAAGTGTTTTTGCTAACACTAAAGGAGACTTTGAAGATTTGTATTTCTTCTTGCCAAGTAATCTTAAGGAGAATATGGTCTAGAATTTAGGCTAGAGAGCCTTGCTAGAATTTTGTATTTTTAAAGGTCCCCCCACCTTTTTTATCTTCAAGGGTTTTAGTTACCTCCTAGGGCATTTATATTTTAATGGTAAGATCTGCATCTTCAAGGGACAGAGAAAGAATGTAAATTGGTTTCTCTCTCTCCTCTCTCTGTTAATCTCTCTCTGTTTCAAATTTTTTGTTTGTTGGTTTGATTTGGTTTTGGTTTTTGTTTGTTTGTTTCTTTGTTTGTTTGTTTTGTAGGCTCTTCTGAAAGTGCAGATATAATTTATAATTTAAGTTATTTAAAAGACTTGCTGCTTCTAGGATATATCTGCAAAGAACGTTGCATAGGAAGGCTTGAAGCTGGTAGAGTTTGATTATAGGGCCCAGCAAAATAAGCTTTATTGTTCATCCGAAGTGCTCTTGCTAAATTTACTTCTTGGCTTTTAGCATTTACATGAGTAACTGTATATACCAGGTCCAGGGATTAGACTGGAGTGCTTATAGGAAAAAGAACGCTAAAAAAGGCTATTGGGTGTTTAAGGGATTTTCTGGGGAAGGTGGAGGAGTTTTAGGAGTTAAGGTAATTTACTGAGAGAATGGGGCTGGATTTTAAGAAGAGGAATTTATGTTTGTTGTGACTTTAAAGTTTAATTGCTGTTCTTTCATCTTGTTAAGAGAATCCCTAAGGCTAGTTGTTATACTTCCTTGTATCCACTTTTTAATTTGGTCTTTTTATACGTACCAAAAAGACAACTGTTGAGGATGAGAGATCTCTAAAAAAAATTTTTTTAATAGAGCAATTCAAAAGATCTATTATTCAGCCATTAACAAATAGAATCATATATTAATCTCAGTAGCAACTCAAGCCAATAAGTTTTTTTATGGCTTAACCAAGGATACAAGAGGTATCCTACAAGAGAGTACAGAAATTGTACCCCTCACAAGATCCAGACACGTAGCCTAAGAAAACACAGATGATAATTATGAGGGGCCCCCACTTTAAATAACTGCTTCAAAACATGGGGAATCCTGTGTTCCCACCCGCTTTGGAACAGAATAGGGTGACTTAACAAGCCAAAGTTCACTTTTTTTTTTTTTTTTGGTAAAGATTCTCTAAGCTTAGACCTGTAGCCTATTTAGCTACCTACCAGATGCATGTGCATCCTCTTGCTGGCAGAGGCCAGCAAGTCATAAAGTAGACAAAAGTAGACAAAACAAAACAAATCAAACAAACAAATTTGCACCAATAGCAAACAAATTTTTACCAAAATTGATATACCCAAGGAACTAATTTATACAAGTATTTTCTCCAGTTAATTTAAATTTAGGAAAAAAGAAAAAGACTCTCATCACTCTCACTTTTAACAATCCCTGCAGGCAGAGACCCAACTGATGTGGTAAGAATTCTTACCTTCTGCAGGCATGTGTCAGAGGTCCTAGGATCCCTCATTCACAGCAGCCCTGGAGTGAGCAGGGTCCTGGCTGGCTCACCAAAACTGTAGAGGAGGAAAACTTCCCTTTTTCTCCCCTCTAGTTTCTTTGGCTGGTCTAATAATGAATTCAATGGAAGACAGATTTCTTTTAGACATAAATAAATAAATAAATAAATAAATAATACATCTGTGAAGAATTGAAAGACAAATGGGTTTATGCTTGGTGTAGTGAATCAGCAAAGAAATAACAAGTTTCTTTGTGTGGTCTTCTCAGCCCTGAATTTCCTATCTTTGGTGATCAGGATGCCTTTTACCTTCCAGTTGGAAAGGCAGTATCCTTACACGGGGAATTTGTTTTCTGCTTTCAGGGGGAGAGAGGAGGGTCAGAATGTCCTTGCACTGGCTATTTCTTAAGTAACTTTAAGTAAAAATAATCAACATGGCAAAGTGGCATATTTGGGGCAGCCTTCCCTGAACCCTATCAATATTTAATAAACATGAACAGGCTTCTCTGACCTTCCTTTATTCATTGTGGGAAGGTGGACAGTTACATGAAAAGAGGTAAGACCAAGGATTCTACTTTGAGCTGGAGAAGAACAATAAAGAGCAGTATATCTAAAATTACACCATGACAGCCTTTAAAATAAAAGATAAATTAGAAAAACATGCTGAGACTTCATGACACACATCCATAAATCTAGGCAGATCCCTCTTCATGATGTTCTTCAGTATACCACACCTGAAGTATTTTCAAATCTTTATATAAAATCCTTTAGACAGAGAGGTTTTTGCTGGGGAGAAACTCGGCCCTATAAGAGTACTGTTATGAATGTCATCACAGCAAATGACTCCAGAGGAGGGCCTGGTAATTAGTCTGTGGACTAGTAACCTTACTGGGGTCATCTGGAAAGTCAATGCCAAATTTGGAAGCAAAAGTCTCCATGGTGCTAGGTGACATCACCCAGTGTCTGGGAGGTAAAGAGTGCTGCACAGTGCTTTAGCCTTGGTAGTGACAGGAAATGCACCCCAAACAAGATCAACACAAGGGGTCAGTTTGCTCTCTATGCTCCCCACTCAGCCTGCTTCTCCCTTTTTTCTGCCTCTCCTCCCACTTGTGCCCTCTCTCTCAAATAAATGAATAAAATTAAAAAAAAAAGAAAGAAAGAAACTAAGAAAAAGATCACAAGAGGAAAATTTGAGAGCTAAGTGATACAGTAATACAAACAATATTAAAATAATTAGAGTCCCATCAGAAGAAGAAAGAGAGAGAGAGAAGGAGATAGAAGGTATATTTGAGGAAATAATAGGTGAGAACTTCCCTAATCTGGGGAATGAAACAGGCATACAATTCCAGGAGGCACAGAGAATACCCCTGAAAATCAATAAAAATAGGTCAACACCTCAGCATGTAAGAGTGAAGTTTCAAACTTCAGAGACAAAGAGAAAATCTTGAAAGCAGCTCAGGGATAAGAGGTCCATAACCTACAAGGGTAGAAACATAGGGCTGGCAGCAGACCTATCCACAGAGATTTGGCAGGCCAAAAGAACTGGCATGATATATTCAGAGTGTCAAATGAGAAAAATATAAGTGCATCCAAGAAGCGTTTATCCAGCAAGGCTGTTATTCAGAATAGAGTGAGAGAATAAGAGCTTCCAGGACAAACAGAAACTAAAAGAATTTGTGATCACTAAACCAGTCCTGCAAGAAATATTAAAGGGGATCCTGTAAGTGAAGAGAGAACCCAAGAGTAACATAGACCAGAAAGTAACACAGACAATATATAGAAACAAGGACTTTACAGGCAATACAATGACACTAAATTCATAACTTTCAATAATTACTTTGAATGCAAATGGACTAAATCCTCCAATCAAAAGACACAGGGTATCAGATTGGATAAAAAAGCAAGACTCTTCCATATGCTGTCTACAAGAGACTCATTTTAGACCCAAAGACACCTCCAGATTAAAAGTATGAGGCTAGAGAACCATTTGTCATGCTGGGGTAGTAATCCTTATATCAGACAAGACAAATTATATTTTAAACCAAAGACTGCAAAAAGAGATGAAGAAGGACACTATATTATAATTAAGGGGTCCACCCAATAAAAAGATCTAAAATCATAAATATTTATGTCCTTAATATGAAAGCAGGCAAATATATAAACCAATTAATAACATAATTAAAGAAACACTTTATAATAATACAATAGTAGTGGACTTTAACATCACACTCACTGCAATGGACAGATCATCTAAGCAACAAGGAAACAAGGGCTTTGAAGGATACATTGAACCAGATATATCTTCATAGATATAGTCAAAGCATTCTACCATAAAAAACAGAATACAAATTCTTCTCAAGTGCTCATAGGACATTCTCCAGAATAGATCACAAACTGAGTCACAAGTCAGGTCTCAACTAGTACCAAAAGACTGAGATTATTCCCTGTATATTTTCAGACCACAATGCTTTGAAATTTGAACTCAATCATAAGAGG
This sequence comes from Enhydra lutris kenyoni, assembly GCF_002288905.1. Taxonomy (NCBI): domain Eukaryota; kingdom Metazoa; phylum Chordata; class Mammalia; order Carnivora; family Mustelidae; genus Enhydra; species Enhydra lutris. The sequence continues at coordinate 1,145,834 of NW_019154132.1, forward strand.
AAATTTGAAAGGAACACAAATACATGGAGGTTAAAGAGCATCCTACCAAAGAATGATGGGTCAACAAGGAAACTAAAGAAGAATTTTAAAAATGCATAGAAATAAATGAAAATAAAAACACAGCTGTTCAAAATCTTTAGGATGTAGCAAAGGCAGTCCAAGGAGGGAATTACATAGCAAACCAAGACTTTCTCAAGAAACAAAAAAGTTCTCAAATATACAATATACCTTAGGTATAAGGTATACCTTATACCTAAAGGAGCTAGAGAAAGAACAGCAAATAAAGCCTGAACCCAGCAGGAGAAGAGAGTTAATAAAGATTAGAGCAGAAACCAATGTAATAGAAAACAAAAGAACAGAATAGATTAACAAAACTATGAGCTGGTTCTTTGAAAAAATTAATAAGATCAATAAACCCCTCGCCATACTTATCAAAAAGAAAAGAGAAAGGACCCAAACTAATAAAACCATAAATAAAAGGAAGAGATCACGACCAACACCAAAGAAATACCACTGTAAGAACATATTATGAGCAACTATATGCCAACAATTTAGGCAATCTGGAAGAAATGAATGCATTCCTAGAAATTTATAAACTGCCAAAACTGAACCAAGAAGAAATAGAAAACCTGAACAGACCCATAACCAGCAAGGAAATTGAAGCAATAATCAAAAATCTCCCAACAAACAAGAGCCCAGGGTGGGATGGCTTCCCAGGAGAATTCTACCAAACATTTGAAGAAGAATTAATACCTATTCTTCTGACGCTGTTTCAAAAAATAGAAATGGAAGGAAAACTTCCAAACTCTTTCTATGAGTCCAGCATTACCTGGATCCCAAAACCATACAAAGACCCCACCAAAAAGAAGAATTATAGACCAATATCCCTGATGAACATGGATGCCAAAATTCTTACCAAAATACTAGCCAATAGGATCCAACAGTACATTAAAAGGATTATTCACTACAGCCAATTGGGATTGATTCCTTGGCTGCAAGGGTGGTTCAACATCCACAAATCAATCAATGTGATACACTACATCAATAAAAGAAAGGACAAGAACCAGATGATACCCTCAATAGATGAAGAAAAAGCATTTAACAATGTACAGCATCCTTTCTTGATAAAAACTCTCAACAGTGTAGGGATAGAGGGAACATACCTCAATATCATAAAAGCCATATATGGAAAGCTCACAGTGATTATTCTCAATGGGGAAAAACTGATCTGAAGGGGCACCTGCACCCCAGTGTTCACAGCAGCAATGTCCACAATTATCGAACTGTGGAAAGAGCTAAGATGTCCATTGACAGATGAATGAATAAAGAAGATTTGTTGTATATAAACAATGGAATACTACTCAGCCATCAGAAAGGATGAATACTTATCATTTACATCAATGCAAATGGACCTGGAGGGTATTATGCTGAGTGAAATAAGTCAGTCAGAGAAAGACAATTGCCATATGGCTTCACTCACATGTGGAATATAAGAAACAGGACAGAGGATCATAGGAGAAGGGAAGGAAAACTGAATGGGAAGTAATCAGAGAGGGAGATGAACCATGGAGAGACTCTTAACTACAGGAAACAAACTGAAAGTTGCTAGAGAGGAGGTTGGTGTGGGGATAGGGTAACTGGGTGATGGGCATTAGTGAGGGCATGTGATGTGATGAGCACTAGGTGTTATATGTGACTGTTGAATTATTGAACTCTCCATCTGAAACTAATGATAATATAATATAATTGAATTTAAATTTTAAAAAATCCATTTAAAAAACCCACAATGAGATACTACCTCACACCAGTCAGAATGGCTAAAATGAACAAGCCGGGAAACAACAGATATAAGTGAAGATGTGGAGAAAGGGGAGCTTTCTTCTCCTGTTAGTGGGAATGCAAGCTGGTACAGCCACTCTGGCAAACAGTATGGAGGTTCCTCAAAAAGTTAAATAGAGCTACCCTATGACCCAGCAATTGCACTACTAGGTTTTTATTTAAGATACAAATGTATTGACCTGAAGGGGCACCTGCACACCAATCTTTACAGCAGTAATGTTCACAATATCCAGACCGTGGAAAGAGCCAGGATGTCCATCAACAAATGAGTGGATAATCAAGATAATATACATATGTATATGTATATTCATGGAATATTACTCAGCCATCAAAAAAATTGAAATCTTGGGGCGCCTGGGTGGCTCAGTGGGTTGAGCCTCTGCCTTCGGCTCGGGTCATGATCCCAGGGTCCTGGGATCGAGCCCCGCATCGGGCTCTCTGCTCAACGGGAGGCCTGCTTCCTCCTCTCTCTCTCTGCCTGCCTCTCTGCCTACTTGTGATCTCGCTCTCTGTCAAGTAAATGAATGAAATCTTTTAAAAAAAAATGAAATCTTGTTTTTTGTAAAGACGTGGATGGAACTAGAGGCTATTATGCTAAGCAAAATAAGTTAATCAGAGAAAGGCAAATATAATATTATTTCCCTCATAAGTGGAATTTAAGAAAGAAAACAGAGAAGCATAAGGGAAGGGAGGGGAAAAATAAAACAAGATGAAAATCAGAGAGGGACACAAACCATAAGAGACTCTTAACTATAGGAAACAAACAAACTAAGATTGTGGGAGGGGATTTGGATAGAGGGATGGGGTAACTGGGTGATGGACATTAAGGAGGGCATGTGATGAACTGAGCACTGGTGTAATATGAACTGATGAATCACTCTACTTCTGAAATTAATATTACAGTATATGTTAATTAATTGAATTTAAACAAAAAAAATATATCTTAGGGAAAAAAAAAGCTGAAGAGGGATTAAAAAAAAGATAATCCACCATAATACCAAATTGCTATGCAAAGTTAACTTGTGCTAACATTTTGTCTATATTCATCCAGTTTTGTTCTTTACAAAGATGGACATTTTAGGGGCACCTGGGTACTCAGTGGGTTAAATCTCTGCCTTCATCTCAGGTCATGATCTCAGGGTCCTGGGATCGAGCCCCACATCGGGCTCTCTGCTTGACAGGGAGCCTATTTCCCCACCCCCCCGCCTGCCTCTCTGCCTGCTTGTGATCTCTCTCTCTGTCAAATAATAAATAAAATCTTAAAAAAAATGTACATTTTTAAAAATCATTTATTATTTTTCTTTAACAATTTCCTGAAAATTATTATATTTTTTTGCCAGTGATATGTGAGTGTGAACTTCTTAGAGCAATGGTTCCCAAATTTGATGTGCACAGATGTGTATAATACTCGCCTAGGGAATTTTTAGGAGCACAGATAACTGGGTTCTGACCCTAAAGATCCTTTTTTTTTTTTTTTAATTAAATTAGTCTTGACTGTAGCCTGGAAATCTGGATATTTAAAAGCTTTCCAGACAATTGATTGTGCAACTCAGGTTGAAAACCTGCTCCTAGGTCTTCCTGCTAATGGCCTCTTTTATGGGATAAGCACCAGGCTTTCTGGACCTGCATTAGCCTTCCTATATTACAAAAAGCCAATCAAAGCACAGTCTTCATTTAAGCCCTAATGTTGCTCCACTCCAAACCTGTAAACCCTACCTTCACCCTAGTCTGTCCCTCAGTGCTTCCCTGACACATCCCACTATGTAAGGAACTACATGAAATAACAAACCAGTGGTGACTTAACTGCTCTCTGAAATGTAGATATGTAGCCTCATAGGTGGATCAAGCAATTTAAGGAATTAAAATGTAGGCTGCAACCCATGTCAGTCTAGCATCTGTTCCCATAATCCCCCAGGAGGCAGTGGAGGCTTCTGGGAGAGACCATGCATACAAAAGCTATAGAAATAGGAGGGAAGGATACAATTTCTAAATCACTGTTTCTTTCACCTAGATATTTGAGAACCACAGAACTGAATCTCCTTGGGATTTGCCGGCTGCATATTCTTTCTGAAGTGGATAAAGGAGATTATATTGTTTATTAAACTAATCTAAAGATTGGGTTTATGGAAAGGGTAATTCATCATTTGTATTCAGAAAATGCCATTCTGAATAGCAAATATTAAAAATCTCCTGATAGATTTTTCTTCTCTTCTATAAAAAGATGAAGATTTCTTTAATGCCTTTTCTTACCTTTCTGTTTGTCTGAGACCTTTAAGGAGCCCACACATCATTGCTTTGGAATATTTTAAAATATGCTTTAAATATGCTTTGCAGGAGTGCCTGGGTGGCTCAGTGGGTTAAACCTTCTCCTCCAGGTCAGGTCATGACCCCAGAGTCCTGAGATGAGACCTGCTCAGCTGGGAGCTTGCTTCTTCTCCCTCTGCCTGCTGCTCTCATTGCTTGTGCTCTCTCTTTCTCTCTCGCTATCTCCAGCAAAAAAATAAATAAAATTGTTTAAATAAATAAATAAATAAATAAATAGGCTTTGCGATGTTTTTATACTCTTTCACATACCCTGCAAACCCTTTACATACAGGTCTGAATAATATAAACAGAAGAGGTTTGAAAAAGAGACTTATTTGTCCATCATAACTGATACTGGGTTTCCTTTCAACACTCATACTCTATGATTCCAAGTCCAAGAAAGATGGTATGGTAGGGGTGAGCTCCTCAGCACACAAGGCATAATTATGTATTCACACGTTGTGGTGTTGGTCAGAGGACAGAAAACACAGTGTGATGATATTATAAGGAGCCTCTTCGTTTAAATACTGTAATATCAAAGTGTTTACCACTGTGAGCCTATCAATCAGGGGACATGAAGGAGGTAGAAACCAAAACTCTTTGGAACACTTGTACACTGTTGGTGGGGATGTAAAATGGTACAACCACTGTGGAAAATGATATTGCAATTACTCAAAAAGTTAAACATAGAATTGCCATATGCCCACAATTCCATGGCTGGGCATATACCCAAAATAATGAAAAACAGGGTCTCAAAGAGAGATTTTACACCCATATTCATAGCAACATTATTGCCAGAAGCCAAAAGGTAGAAACAACCCAAGTGTTCATCAATAGATGAATGGATAAGCATAATGTGGTGTGTACATACAGTAAAATATGATTCAGCCTTATAAAAGGAAGAAAATTCCAACACATGCTACAACATGGATAAGCCTTGAAGAAACGACTTTAAGTAAAATAAGCCAATCACAACAAGACAAAGATTCACTTACATAAGGTTTCTGGAGTAGTGAAATTCATAGAGACAGAAAGTAGGATGGTGGTTGCCAGGAGTAGTGGGAGAAAGACTGGAGAGTTAGTGAGTACAGACTTTCAGTTTGGGATGATGAAAAGAGCCCTTTGGACGGATGGTGGTCATGGGTGCCCAGCAATGCAAGTGTACTGAATGCCACTGAACTGTACACTTAAACATGATTAAAATGGTATATTTCATGTTATGTGTATTCTACCACAATGGAAAAAGAAAAAAAAAAACAAACTAAAACCTTGCTTCTGTGAACCCTGCACAGAAAACAACACAAAATCTCAACACAATCAATAATCACTCTTGTTGCTATAAGACTTCAAAGAAGGAAATGTCAGGCTGGGAGAGGGAAAGGCTGGAAGAGGAGAACATTCAGAGCAGAAGCCACAAGTTCTGAGAGGCTGAGGGAAACCTGGGACCCACTAATAATAGAGAATTTTATTTTCTTCATGGGTATTAGGGACACTAGTTTCTGTTTTCTGTTTTCTGTTCATTTTTTCCATTTTACTATTCAGCAATATTTTTTTTTTCAGAGACCCAGACTCACAAAGGGTGAATGAGAGAGACTTTCCCTATACACATGGGTTCCAGAAAGGTTAGTGCATAGGAGTGTAACTGAGGAAGAACACAGTATACTCTGTACCTAGAGTGTCCAATCATTATATCACCACATTTGCTTTATCATTTTCTCTTCTGTGTATATGTATATATTATATTTATAGTATAAATGTAAATTTATGATATGTAAATTTATACTATATGTGTATGTATATTTTTTACCCCAAAAATACATGTTTCCTAAAGGCAAAGAGGAGGATTTCCTACAACCACCATACAAGCACCCAAATCAAGAGATTAACATGAATAAAAATGTACTTAACACTACTGAACTGTACACTTAGAAATGGTTAAGATGATAAATTTTATGTTACAGATTTTCTACCATAATAACAAAAAGGGAAAGAAACAAAATTAACACTAATGCCTTATAGTCCTCTAACCCATAGAGCTCACTGAAATCTCACTGTTCATTCCAATGATGTTCTTAATGGAAAGGAAAGGAGAGGAGAGGGGAGATGAGGGGAAAGGAGAGGAGACAAGAGGAGAGAAAAGAAAGATGTGGTTCAGGATCTAACTGAAGACAATGCATTTCACTCAGCTACTACCGTAGTCCTATTTTTCTTCACTTGGAACAAGCTCTTAGTTTTTCCTTATTTTTCAGGATCTCAACAGTTTTTAAGAAAACAGCCAGTTATTCTGTAAAGTGTTCCACAAATTTGGCACTTTCTTGTGATTGGGTTGGAGTCATGAGTTTTGGGCAGGAATCCTGAGAAGTCATCAGTGTCCTTCTCAGTGACTCATCTCAGAAGATGCAAGACCTGGTTGAGTTTAATCACCACTGATGGCAACTCTGGTCACTTGGTCTGGGGTCTTCCAGGTTTCTCCACTCCATTTTCTCTTGTATAATTTGTGAGCATTCTGTAGTGAAATACTTTGAGAATAGGCAACCAACTGTGCTTTATTAAATGTCCATCCACTAGTTTCAGTATCAATTGGTGATTCTGGCTTAATTCAATCATTACCATTTTGGTTGCTAAGCAGGGGTTTCCTAATGTCATATTTCCTTCTACCTTTCATAGTTGCATTCTACTGTGAAGAAGAACTTTTACCTCCCCATCTCCCACATATTTACTTATTTGTATAAGAATAAACTCAGATTCCAATTTTATTCAGTGACTTATAATCTGTTGCTATCATGATTTATTTTGATGCTCAGATTATCCAAGATTCAGCCAGTGGGAGCCCTTCTGCCTGGCTCCTGTATCTTCATCACATATCCCATTTTGGAGTACTCCTTTGCTTTCTGATAGGAGAAGATATTCCAGGCCTGCCTTATACTTACCATGTCTGAGCCTGAAATCAACAATTTCTCCAAGAAACCCTCCATCCTTCAGGTGGAGAATGTTGTTTAGCAGTTAAAATCTGGGTACGAGATACACTCAGTGCCACTGTGGTATGATTTCTCGTAGGTCTTCTCAGCAAAGAGAGCTAGGAAACGTATATCCAAATCCTCTACATATATCCAAATCATCTACACACAATACACATCTCTATGTCTAATTACATATTAAAAACTATGATTTCACACAGGTGCTCCACCTCTAGTCCAAAAGTTGAGGGCTTATTCTTGCCTTCTCAGTTTCCATTTTGATAATTACTTTCTTCAGTACTGAGAAAACTCTCATCACCCTTAGTATATTTATTTACTTATTTTGCTCAAGCCTTGTATATAACCATGTCCACATCAGTCATCTTCTCTGTGCTCCTCATCCTGGCCCCCTTCTCATCACCTCCTGTCCTTGACCTGGCAGATATCCCCTTCAGCTTCTTCCATAGTTCTGACCCTAATCTACTGTTTGCCTCCTTGGCTTCCCCCATACATATTTTTAACACAAAATTTTTTTTAAAAATGGAAGCAATGAAAAGGGCAGAATGAAAGGACAGTTAATTGGAACACCATTCCTATGTTTACAGAATATTTTCTTTCTCTAATTTGTGGTTCTTAAAAGGATGTAGAAAACAAAGTTAATCTAAATTTAGAGGGTAAGAGGATTAGGGTGGAATGGAAATGGGGGTTTGAAAGTGTTCTCCAGGAGATTCCATTTAAACCATATCCCTGCCTCCAACTGACAACCACTTCTCTAGATGTAAAGTCTGCTTTCAAAAGTTTCCCATCTATGGCTGAAACTAAAATAAATAGCATCTGTATTCTTTGGATTCTATGACAATGATTAGAAAATTTGTCATGGATTTAACATTAGCTTTTCCAGTGGAGAAATTCTCTCTATCTTAAACATATGGATTAAACAAGTTGGACTAGGTTATGGGGCAGTAACAAATAAACCCCACATATCTTACTTAACAATACTTTATTCTTCTTTCATATCTCAGCTGAATGCAGGTTGGGCAGCCATCCTTCTTCTTAGGGCTATGTGATCTCAAGTACATGGCCTCTGAGGTCAGGGGACCAGAAAGCTGAAGGAGGCTCACAAGGTTTAACTGATTCAACCTGAAAATGACACATAATACTTTAGCTCTTTTCTGCAGGCCCAGAACAACTGCAAAGAGGCTAGGGAATGTAGAGAATCCCATGGGTGTTTAGTGAGCACCAACAATTCTTCCAGACTATATTGTTCCTTAATTTCAAATGTCTTAAGATGAGGGGTCTAAATATGGCTTGGAATTGAGGAAATATGTTATACTACAACACTTTAGCTCAAAGGGAAATTATAAACATTAGTTTCAATTAGAAGTTTAGCAAAATTTTTTCGTATTTTTAAAAAATATGTGTATTTTACATTATTTTCTTCAAACAACATTTAGCTCCTAGGTTGATAAACTCATGCTTAGCATAAATCAAGCTGGATTTTTTTTCTCAAAGATTGTACTTTTGGTGAAATATTTGCCTGCTTACAAGCAAAATTTTCCTCTCTGCAGACATTCAGAACTATGTAAAGACTGTTTTTCAGGCCATGTGTCTTTGTGTCAGGCATGCTATCACAATGACTCCCTTTTAAAGAGCTTGTCTTGTTAAGTGGACATAAAATGACCTAATTCTAGTGGAATTTTAGTTGATTAGAGAAGCAAATGCTGAACCTTAGTTAGAAATTGTCATGAGGTTGCTCCCACAGAAATCACTGCGTAGATCAAGCCCAAATGTGGTTACCAATAAGAAGCATTCTAAGTCACAAATTGCTCCACTCCGTGTGTGACCTTACAATGCACTGCTCTCTGAAGGCCTGAGTCACTGCCTGGGCAGCTCTTAGAGAACTCCATGTAGACACTGAGAACAGATAACACATTTTTATAAGTTAGTGAATCAATGTCAGTTGTAGCTCAGGGCATGTCAGGGCTGTAGACGCAGTATAAAATTATACAGGGTGTGAACCAGGCACAGAACAATAGAAAGAGAGGCCATGTGTTTTTATATTGGTGATTAATAAGAAAAATGTATGTTTTATTTATCCTGGGGTCATGCCAGCTCGTGGGCAATATGTGGGTGTGTGAGGCTCTTTGTAGAGAAACTAGCATGCAGGGTAAGTGTGTAGGAATTACTGTCTTCCTTTGACCAAGTAAGGTAGCCAGGCTGCAAGGAAGATTGTCATTACCTCTTCCTTTCAGGGAGTCATAAACATGGAAAAGAATGACTTGCCTGGATTGATAGCATCACGGCCTCTAAGACCCATAAGCAAAAATTCTTACATGCAGAAATTCAAAGGCAGAGGGAACACTTTGGCACAAACTCTTGTGTAAGCAATACCAAGGACCCTGGGGAAAGTGCTTGAGATAAACAAGGGAGGCCCCTTTTACTGAGGCAATGTCTTCATTGTGTCCTGAATTCCTTTCAATATCCCTGTAAAGGAAAGAGGTCAGATGTCCTATCCCCTACCAGATAAGGAAACAAAAATATTAAGGGACCAGCTTACAATCAGACAACTTGTAGAGGCCAGGACTTGTCAGATGTTTGCACTTCAAAGATTGTATATCATCCTGTGTCACTATGCCCAGATTTTCATGCTCTGTCACAAAATTGAATATCTTCAAAATCTGGGTAGGGAAGGCAGGTGAAGGAGGGCAGCTGGAAGCTGGCTTGGACCTCGTTGGGGGTGAGGGGTACTGGAGAGAGTCTATAACAGCTCCAGGTGCCCACAATCACTCACTATCCTAGGATTCTTATCCTATAAAATACAGACCCAGCAATTGGCTACTGGCTTTCAGTAGAGCCAGGCAGCCAAAATCTTGAAAGTTTTCTATTTTTAAGTGTGTTGGCAACAAATTTGACTTGTTTTTTTAAATCACACACGTGTGAACTGCATTTGCTTTAGAGGTTGTGACCACCGCTACTATGACTACTCTGGGCAGAGAGCCAGACTGAGGATGGGTGGAAGAAAAGAGAGGGGACAGGGTATCCTAAAGGAAATAACAAAGCATGGATATCTCCTTGGAAAGGGAGAGATCTGAAATAGGCTTGAAACAAAGGAAAGGGTCAAAATGGGAGTAGTTTCCATTTTTTTTTTTTTTTTTTTTTTTTGTCTCTGAAGAAGAGGAATCCCAGGGAAGACTTGTGGTGCATTACTTCATAAGAAGAACTGCTCTTCTGCTCAGCTAATGGAAACAAGTTGCTGAAGGTGAAGAAAGGTAAACTAAGAAAAAATTGTTGGGTAAGACTTTGTAAATAGACAAAATTTTGTACATTTAAGATGCCAGAGAAATGATAAAATGGCATAAATATCTGAAGCATCCATTAAATACTTGCTACATTTTTGAGGACTGCTGAGATACTTACCTTTATTAGGCCCATATTAGAATGGGGAAACAGAGTCATTGGTTGGTTAAACAACTTGCCTGAGGTCACACACGGAGGTTGTGGCAACCTGTAGAGTCTGACTCTATACTCATGCTTATAGCTACATTGGTATTATATGCTCTGATCTGAGGGAACAGACTGTTTCCAAGATTGAATATGAATAGATCAGAAGGGCTGACACAGATGGAGTGATGAATTCCTTCGCCAGGAATCCCAGCATTCCTGGTGGGATTCTTGTTGACATGATTCTCTAATCTAATCTGTTATAGACAGAATGATATGGATTTTATCAATGTCTGATTACCTATAAATTCACCACTGAGCATTTCAGAGGACTTGTTAAAATAATCAGCAAGTGTAAATCGTGGCTCTTACTCACAAGAAAATTGAGGAGACAAGATTTGCTCTACAGAAATAAAAGCAAACAATAGGATCTCCACTTCCATGTCATCCAAATGGATGAATGGGTAGCATCTAGGCCAGGAGACATCAGCCTGATCTCACACAACCAGAGTTTAAGGAGCAACTATTCCTTTGGGATTCTTAAAGAAATATAAAATTCTGGGAAATAAGTTTTTGGTGAGCAAATTTTTCACTGATATTAGTTGGACGAACAGAAGCATTCCAGTGAGCAGAGGGGAAGAAGTGAAAATTCTTGGTCTCCTTCATATCTGATGGTTTTGTCAAGCTTCAGACAAGGCCTCTGGTTCTTAAATAGTTTCTGGCCTTTCTGTGCAGCTGCTGATGAGATGTGTTTTAGCTCTCTTCAGCAATGCCCATGGGCCTCATTTCAGATGGGATAGATAAAACTAGAGGGCAAGAGGGAGTTTTGAAGAACATATAATATTCCAAAAAGGCATGTCTTCAGGTTTCATAATCACAAACTAAGAGGAACACATGTATAAGACCTGTGTGATGTTTCACTAGCAAGGCAGTTAGTTCAAAACAGAACAGGTCTGAGCATGCTGTCACAAGTTCATGCTCTTTATCAATTCTAGAGCTATAAATTAATAATTCACAATGATTTATCTAACTTAATTTACAGAACTGCCTTCAGAAATCTTTCTAAACTTATGTTAACCCTATTATCTTAATGGTGGCTTGGTTGGTAAAAGACATAATGAAAGACCTTAAAGTAATAAATTAAAAGAACAAAGTTTTCCTACGTGTAAAGAAGAAAGCAGGACAACTTGAGTCTTGTCCTGGTAAATGCTGATGACTGATCATGTGACCATAAACAAATCAATTCGTCTCTCAGAGCTTCTGCTTTCTTGATGTGAATTTAATAAGAATAACAAATACT